>NC_064835.1:56083636-56386666 GCF_024166365.1 Elephas maximus indicus
CAGAAAAGAAAATAAGCAATATTAGTCTCAGACAAATCAAATTCAGGCAAAAAGCATTATATCAGACAGAAGGATTTATCCTTTGTTGGCAAAGGTAATAATCTATAATGAGGGTCTAATACCTATTTACTTTTATGTGCTAAATGAAATGGCATTGACATACATAAAGCAAAGAACTATTAGAAAATAATAAGGAAAATCAACAGAATAATATTAGGAGGATATTTTAGCACAATTTTCAATCTTATATAGTTTAAGCTGGGTTGTATAGTTTAAGCAGACTAAGGAGACCAAATAAACATACCAACAAATAAATAAATACATAAGCAAGAATGTGAAAGGCTTACTTGAATAAAGTAATTAACAAAACAATCAAAGCAAAACTGAAGTTCTTACAATGATCTAGAAGTCACTCTTTGGTCTGCTTCTCCCTTCCACTTAATTCTCTGACCTTATCTCTTTGGATTCCATTCTTGTACATTCCCAGTCAGAATATTTGCATATTCTGTTCTCCCTTTCTAGAACATTCTTCCCCAGATATCTGCATGACTAATTCCCTCACTTCCTTTTGGTCTTCTTACTGTTTAAATTCTCCTTTTTATCCTGTCAAAATTGCAACCTACTTCCCATTTGATGATCCTTGTTCCTCTTCTCTGTTTCTTTCTTCCTTAACATGTTTTGCTATGTAACATACTATGCATTTTCCTTATGATTTTTTTTAATTGTCTACCCCCACTCCTGCATGTAGATTCCCTAAAGGCACGGATTTCTATCAGATTTGTTTCATGCTGAACCTTCAGTGCCTAGTGCCTGACACATAGCGCGGACTTAATAAATATTTGTTGAATGATTAAAATATGATTTTTAAATGCCCTCAGACAGATAGATGATCACATGCTATGTTACAAATAATATATGGGTATAGTCCACATATTATAAGTTACATAACTGCATTTTAAAGGATAAAATAGTAACATTAGAGATTACTGTTTTTTTTCCCCCAAAAGAGACACTCTTTCCTGGAAATTCATATAGAACCTATATCAATTTGTGTTCCCCCAGAGACAGGCACTGAGACAAGGAGTTTAACTGAGAGTTTCAAGAAACACTAGCAGTGGAGTGGGGATGTGATACAGAGGAAAGGAAGCAGCCCATGAAGGTGAATTATTAACTCAACTATAAGACTGGGCAATCGGTAATGAATCCCTCAAGGGAAATTCTAGCAAACCTTATACCCACCCCTACCAAGAAGTAAGAAAACAAGACAGTGAGGCAGGACTAGGTTAGAGCAGGGCCGGTTGGGCTCCCCCGCCCTTCCCTGTTTTTGCACATAAAAAAAAAAAAAAAGACAAGCAGGGCAGTGAGTGGAGTAAACAACCTGACCCACCCACTGGAGATCAGAACAGAACACAGAGGGCCCTGTGAGCAAGAGGTACCAGCTGAGGGGTAGTACAACTGAAATGTTGCAAACGAACTGTTAATATATAGTTTTCTGGGTTTATAGTTCTTGCAAGACTCCATAAGAGCAGAGTGTGTGCAAAAGAAGTAAAAGCAACCCCTGTTTCTCCTTCCCCTGCAGGCCAAAGGGGGCAATGTGACAAAGGGGCCCAGTGCACCTGTGTCACATCCCATAATGAGTTATGTCAAGGGGAACTGAAGGACTTCCATCTTGAAGAAATCCTGCATGTGCACCTGCATTTGCTTAACCCAACCCCTTCTCAGAAATCTCCGCCCTTCCCCGCAGAACCTCATGAATAAACATCAAAATCCCTCCTCCCCCCCGTTGTTGAAACCCTTCAATACTTGGCTCTTAGGCAAATCGGTGAGACAGTCTCCCTGAAGGTTCTAGCCTTTACTGTCTCCTTTTGCTAGTTGAAGGCAAAATAAATTGCTTGTGTAACTCCAGGCTGCCTCAATAGTCTTACTGAGCTGCACAAATCTGGTTGGGTTCAACCAAGGAAGGGGCCCTCAGTAACAGAAGTAGGGATATTTATACACTAACTCCCACTTCCAGTCTATTGCAAATAGTTGCATAGATGCAGATTCTGGGTGCCAGAAAATGATAGAATCTGAGGGATAATGGTAGAGTATTGACAGATATAGAACCAGCACTATCCTGGCAACCCAAAGATGGGAGCTCTGCAAGCATTCAGAAACTCAGCCTCAGTGGTTCATGGTAAGCAACAGTAACCTTGAGGCTTCTCCATGTGACTTTGCAGAGTAAGGTCCCTAATACGTGAGAGATGGAAGAGGATTTGGGAGAACAGGACAGATGCCACACTGCCACATGGTGATTGGATCAAGTGTAAGACTTACTTGGGGCTCCTAGAAATACTGGAAGAAATTTGGAGGAGACCACTGGTCCTTAAGCTAGGAGAATTTACTGAGCGACATAAAAGAAACCGAAACCAAACCAAACCCATTGCCACGGAGTCGATTCTGACTCAAAGTGAAACTATAGGACACAGTAGAATTGCCCCCTAGGATTTCCAAGGAAAGGCTCATGGATTCGAATCTCTGACCTTTTGGTTAGCAGCTAAACTCTTAACCACTGTGCCATCAGTGCTGCAGCATAAAAGAAGGATCAGAAACAGATACTCAGTGGGGCAGAATAGAGAGTTCAGAATCAAGTCTACATGAGAATTTTGTAGCATTTCTAATTAATCTTCTAACAATGGGCTGCTCAACAGAACAAATTCGTACCATAGAATTTTTTTTTGGAGAGGGAGTGAGGGGTATAGCTAACTTGTTACATACTTAAGACATGTAAAAACACTAAGGTGTGAGACATTAACATGCAAATAATCATAAAATATTTGAATGTGGAAGGAAGGACTTTTTTATTTAGAAATCATAAAGGAAAAAAATTGATAGATTTGACTACATACAAAACATTGCATGTGATAAAAATCAATAGTAAAATATTAAAAGATGGTTGAAAAGTTAATTGTAACAAGTATTACATCCTACTTGGTAGACCAATGTCAGTGTCCTTAATATAATATGTAAAAACCCAGTGCCATTGAGTCGTATGCTGACTCATAGCGACCCTATATAATATGTAAAGCTCTTAAAAATCAGTAAGAATATCATGAACATTTAATGGGAAATGGGCAAAAGCCAGGCAATTCACAAGAGAAGTTTTACAATGTTTGATGAATTTATGAAAACAACAGTCAGCCTAAACATTAAAAATTTTGAACTAAAACTAGTGTTTTGTAACTTTAGGGTGCAAAAATAGCAACTTAAATGTTGGTGAGGGTGCTGATAAAGAGACACATGATCACATAATTCTGGTGGAAATCTAAATTGGCATTGCCTATTTTTTATTTTAAGATAATTTGGTGATATTTTTTAAAAACTTTCGTAATTAGTATAATATACTTCAGAAAATATATTTCAAGTAATTCATCCTAAGAAATATATTCTGGATGTACACAAAGAATTCCACAAGTAACATTTTAGTATGGAAAAATTATGTAGCAAATAAACTGAACTTGCATGATTCATAGAGTATAGTCAGAAAATACCCCAATTCTTGTTTCTCCCTGTAGTTTTAAAATTTGTTCTGTTTCATTCCTACCCCTAATTGAAAACTCATAAAACGCCATGAGATTTTGGTTCATTCTGGTAACAAAAATTCTGGGTTCACTTTAAGTCACAAAATGTTTTCTATACAGCACTATGAAATTGTATCCTATGTTATAATCCAAACTTTAATTTGATTTGAAAGGTAAAATCTTCCTTCCTCAACCGGAATCTTGTGAATGTACAATACGGGGGAATGAAGGCATGGTCCTTACTCCGTTCTTCCTGGCCACTGTGATTTCTGGCTCCAATAGAGTTAAAGTAGGCATGGGGAAGAAAATAAATGGAACAAAATATTCTAATTGATTGTTACTACTGTAGAGTTGCTTGCCACTATCTGGGCCTGGATATTTAAGTTGGCATTCTCTCTTCAGTAATTTCATGTGTTCCTAGGAGCCTCCAATGAGCAAATCACTTCTACTTTTTATGATGTGTTCGTGCATTCTTCTCTGGCTAACTATTCCCATGACAGCCCACCCCAGCTAGACTTTCTTTTCTGGGGTCTTATTGCCTCCAGGTGGTCTTCTCAGACTGAATGTAAAACTCCAGCCAGTTCTCTTGGGCATAACCTATATACTCTTTCCTTCTTTGTCTGGATATAAATAATAATAATTACAGCCTGGGAATATTGACTTTTCAGTGCAACCATGTCTCCTGTGCATATGCCTTTAGTGAACTCATCTCTGACTTTTAGATTTGGTAGGTGGGTATCAGTCCTAGTCTACTCTGTCTTCCTAGCTGCAGGAAAACAACTCATGCTCTCCAAGTGGTCCCACTGGAGCCCTTCCTCTTTACTTGAAGTAGAGGGAAAGACATTTCCCCATTTCTTCCTTTGAGTGGATGCCCAGAGCACAGATCTCTCCAAGAATCCATCCTACCAATCCTTTCTATCAACCCCTCCCCGCCCATTTCTATTTATCCTTAATGTGGTCGAGGGGTTAGGAGCTGTTGAACTGTTTTTTGCCTGTCTACTTTGAAACTCTTAAAGAATGGTTTATTTCATGATCAACTTTGGTATCTAATATCTTTCACGTTGGTTCCATTTCAACATTCTTATACATTAGAAATAATATTTCATTGGTTAACATTTTATTAATTTCAACCAGTAGAAGCCATAAAGACATTAAAAATAATGTTTTTAAGAGATCCATATAGTTATATGTAGACATTTTATAATATATTGTTGAATATTGCAAAAAAACATTTTAAAAAGTAGTGTGTTTTGATTCAAATTTTGCCTGAAGTAATTATGCCTATCAACGCATAAAAAGGGTAGAGTGGTAACATACTAAAATGTTAACAGAAGTTATCTCTGAGTGTGGCAAGACTACAGGTTAATTTATTTTGCAATATTCCTTATCTATAATTTATGAAATATTTCTAGAAGTTTCTTGTAGGACAAACTGAAAAATGTTTTACTTAAGTAAAAATCTGTTTTAAAATTAAATTCCAGAGACAAGATATGGTATAAGAGTAGAAACCTAGTCTAACAGTCTTTAAACTTGTGTCTATCTCCTGTATGAACATGGGCAATTCAGATCAGAGTTCACTTTGTAATATCAATTGAGCTAAACATTTAATAGCTTGTCTATGGACCTATTTCCTTGTCTATAAAATAGCCGTGCTGGATTCTTTCAAGATAGCTGAGAACATAAACCATCCTTCTTACCCACTCAAAATTTTGTGAAATGTCAGAAAATATACAGGGGAAACGAGGGAAGAAATCTATTGCAGTGCTTGAAAACAAACTTGTCATCAGTCCTCAAGAAATACTAACAATTTCTAGAAACACAGAAAGGAGATGAAAATATTTATGCAGAGAAATAAAACCAAAGAAAATTAGAACCCAAACCATACAAAGAAGAAATAGTTTCTGTGCTGCGCAAATCTTAAACCAAAAGAGGTAGAATCAGGGCCCAGGGCAGGCGAGGAATAATGAGGAATCATGAAACTACACTTAGAGTTGCTGCATGGTCAGCCCTTTCTCCCTTAATTAAAATATGTTAACTAGCTGTGTCATCTTGAAAATATTACTTTTCTGTATGCTAGTTTCATTTGTAAAAATAGAGATGATAATAATGTCTATCTCATAGGTTGTGCTGAGGATGAAATGAGTCGAAATGTCTGGAACAGTCCTAATGAAAAATAAGTATAATATATGTAGCAATTGTGGTCATGTGATAAAGTGATACTAGATGCCAAGCAGCCAACAAGAAACCATAGAGGAAGGACACGTAAATTGCAGAAAGGGAAAGCCAGAACGTTGATATCACAACACTGATAAGCCTATCCTGCAACCACTACCTTCATATTTTTTAATAACTGCCATCATGATCCAAGTCTGTGTTTGTCAAGCTGTCTGCAATTGCAACAAAATGCATGCATCCTAATTAATGTGGTAAAACAAAGAGAATGTCTGAAATAAACTTATAGGAGTGAGTACAAACATCCTAGTAATCGCAAACTTAATATTACGTTCCTTGAGGGTAGGGACTATGGTTGTGTGGTCCCTCCATTTTGCACCCGTCCAGGACTGTGTCTAGTACAATGTGTAATAAATATTATTGGCAGAATGTAACTTCTTGTTCAGAAAATATATTTGGATAAAAAAGGCAAACCTAAGCTAAGAATATACATTATGCCTCATATGGAAATGCTTTTGAATTCTTCACTGTTTTTTTTTTTTTTTATTTATTTGCCAAGGTTTTCAGTAATGAGCTAATATTAAAGTTATTTTGTTTATGTTTTTGTATTTGACTCTATTCTTTCTGCATCAAAATGGGCACATGAAGGGGAAACCATCAGAACGTTTCATGAAGAGATCTGAGATCCTGGAGAAAGCAAAAATGGTGTTTTCAGAACATTATCAGGTTATCATTCTTTCTTGGCTGCCAAACGAGCCTTTGCAGAATAGTCAGTTGTCTCTATGAAGTGATTTCAGCAAATACAATCACCACCCTCATAACAGGGTTACTGTAAATATTATGAAAAATAGTAGAGATTTTTGTTGTCATTGTTAGGTGCCATGGACTTGGCTCCGATTCATAGCGACTCTAGGTACAACAGAATGAAACATCTGGTCATGTGCCGGCCTCACTATTCGTGCTGTATTTGAGCCCATCACTGCAGCCACTGTGTCAATCCATCTCCTTGAGGATCTTCTTCTTTTCTCATTGGCCCTTTACTCTACCAAGCATGATGTCCTTCTCCAGGGACTAGTCCCTACTGATAACATGTCCAAAGTATGGAGACAAAGTCTCCCATTCCTCGCTTCTAATGAGCATTCTGGCTGTACTTCTTCAGATGGCAGTCCATGGTATACTCAGTATTCTTTGCCAAGGATACAGGAAGAATTCAAAGCATCAATTTTTTTTTCAGTCTTCCCTATTCATTGTCTAGCTTTTGCATGCTTGTGAAGCGATTGAAAATACCATGCTTTTGGCCAGGTGCACCTTAGTCCTCAAGGTGACATCTTCTTTGCTTTTTAACACTTCAGAGGTCTTTTGCAGCAGATTTGCCCAATGCAGTATGTTGTTTAATTTCTTGACTGCTGCTTCCATGGGCGTTGATTGTGGATTCAAGTAAAATGAAATCCTTGACAACTTCAATATTTTCTCCATTTATAAAGATGTTGCTTATTGGTCCAGTTGTAAGAATTTTTGTTTTCTTCATGTTGAGATGTAATCTACACTGAAGGCTGTAGTCTTCGGTCTTTATCAGTAAGTGCTTCTAGTCCTCTTCGCTTTCAGCCAGCAAGGTAATATCATCTGAGTATTGAAGGTTGTTAATGAGCCTCCCTCTAATCCTGATGTTTCATTCTTCTTCATACAGTCCAGCTTCTCGGATTATTTACTCAGCATACAGATTGAATAAGCATAGTGAAAGGATACAACTCTGACATGCAACTTTCCTGATTTTAAACCATGCAATATCCTCTAGTTCTGTTCGAATGATTGCCTCTTGGTCTATGCACAGGTTCTGAATGAGCGCAATTAAATGTTCTGGAATTCTTATTCTTCTAATGTTATCCACAATTTGTTATGATCCTCACAGTCGAATACCTTTTCATAGTCAATAAAACAAAGGCCAAAATCCATCTGACATCAGCAATGATATACTTTGTTCCATGTCTTCTTCTAAATCCAGCTTGAATTTCTAGAGTTTCCTGTCTGAGTACCCCTGCAACCATTTTTTAAATGATCTTTTGCATAATTTTACTTGTTTGTGATATTAACGATATTGTTCAATAATTTCCACGTTTTTCTCCAGTGCCTTCAGTGCAGTGTGGACTTCTTCTTTCAATACTATCGGTTCTTGATGATATGCTACCTTCTAAAATGGTTGAACGTTGACCAATTCTTTTTGATACAGTGGCTTTGTGTATTCCTTTTATCTTCTTTTGTTGCTTCCTGTGTCATTCAATTTTTTATTCATAGAGTCCTTCAATATCGCAACTCAAGTCTTGAATCTCTTCTTCAGTTCTTTTAGCTTGAGAAATGCTGAACAAGTTCTTTCCTGTTGGTTTTCTAACTCCAGGCCTTTGCACATTTCATTATAATACTGTATTTTGTCTTCTCAAGTCACCCTTTGAAATTTTCTGTTCAGCTTTTTTACTTCATCATTTCTTCCTTTTGCTTTAGCTATTCTACATTCGAGAGCAAGTTTCAGAATCTCTTCTGACATCTGTTTTGGGCTTTTTTTTTTTTTTTTCCTTGTCTTTTTAATGGCCTTTGCTTTCTTCATGCATAATGTCCTTTATGTCATCCCGCAACTCTTCTGGTCTTTGATCGTTAGTGTTCAATGCATCAAATCTATTCTTGAGATGGCCTCTAAATTCAGATGGGATATATTCAGGATTGTACTTTGGCTCTCATGAACCTGTTTCAATTTTCTTCAGCTTCAGCTTGAATTTGCTTACGAGTAATTGATGGTCTGTTCTGCAGTTGACTCCTGGTATTGTTCTGACTGATGATATTGAACTTTTCCATTGTCTTTTTCCACAGATGTAATTGATTTGATTCCTGTGTATTCCATTCGGTGAGGTCCATGTGTATAGTTTCCATTTATGTTGTTGCAAAACAGTATACCCAATGAATAAGTAGTTGGTCTTGCAAAATTCTAACATGTGATCTGCAGTGTCATTTCTGTCACCAAGGCCATATTTTGCAACTACTGATCCCTGTGCTTTATTTCCAACTTTGGCATTCCAATCACTAATAATTATCAATGCATCTTGATGACAGGTTTGATCAATTTTACACCACAGAAGTTGGTGAAAAACTTCAAATTCTTCATCTTAGGCATTAGTATTTGGAGTGTAAATTTGAATAATAGTCTTATTAACTGGTCTTCCTTGTAGACCTATGGATATTATGCTATCACTGACAGGATAGATATTGAAATGCTCTTATTGTCAATGAAAGCAACGATGTTCCTCTTCAATTTGTCATTCCCAGCATAGTAGACCGTATGTTTGGTCTGATTCAATATAGCCAAACCAGTCCATTTCAGCTCGCTAATGCTTAGGATATTGATCTTTATGTGTTCCATTTCATTTTTGACAACTACCAATTGCCATGAATCCTACTTCATACATTCCACGTTCTGCTTATTAATGGATTTTTCCAGCTGTTTCTTCTCATTTGAGTCCGGCTACATCAGCAAGTGAAGGTCCCCAAAGCTTTACTCAACCCACATCATTAAGGTAGACTCTACTTTGAGGAGACAGTTCTTCCCCAGTCATATCTTAAGTGACTTCCTACCTGAGGGATTCATCTTTTGACACTACATCAGACAATGTTCCATTACTATCCACAAAGTTTTCACTGGCCAATTTTTTCAGAAGGAGATTGCCAGGTCCTTCTCCCCAATCTGTCTTAGTCTGGAAGCTACACTGAAATGTCTACCATGAGTGACCCTGCTGGTATTTGAAATACTGGTGGCATAATTACCAATATCACAGCAACATGCAAGCCACCACAGTATGACAAACTGACAGACTAGTGGTGGATAATAGAAGCAAAGCCCTTAAAATAGGATCTGGCACATAGAATGCCTTAGTGTTTGGGATCATTATTATAAGCCATTGGAGTCCAAGGTGAATTTATTTAACACATAGAAGGCCCGACTGAATGGGTTCAGTACAGTTATGATGAAGAGGAAGAAGGCTGTGGCATAGCATATAATCTGAGCTGATGAGTGCCCCTTGGAAAAGACTTTGGTAATCAGAAGTGGCAGAAAAATACACCTGGTATTGGCCTTGAGAGGGGACGGAGCCAAGGAGTGACTGAGAGATGTGGAAAGGCAGTTTGATCTACTTTGCAATTTTGTCCTTGGCCATCCCTGTTAAATTCCTGAGACTGGGAAACTTCAAGGTCTGCACCACCCACCCTGGGAACATGGTCTCCTTCCTCATCGTCTGTTAGCAGGAAAGGTGGAGAGAGGAACACTTCAAAGAGCCAGGCTCTGTGCCCAGAGTGGGAGATCTGAGAAATGCCTTCACCCACTGATGCAATTCTCTAGTCAGGCAGCCGGAGATCAAAAGACCGTCTCCAGCTGCTCATCCCTCCACAAGCACACACGGAGAAGCTAATCATATTAGCCACTTCATAAGGAATAAATTGTTATTTCCTCTCCACTTTGATTTTCCCACATCTCTCCCTGTGCTGTGGCCAGTAAATGGCGTGCTCTCTCTCTATCTGTCTCTCCAGGAATCCTGTTTCCTTATATGTTATGTCACAAAAACTTTTTTGCTGGAGTTCAGGGACATATCCCCCCTGCCATGTGCATAGCGGAAATAAGCTGCCTCCTGGGAACAATGGCTTCAGGATCTAGATATGCTCCTGTAACTTGTAGAAACCCACCCCTCTCATGGCTCCACTATCATGTTATTGTAATAATTGAAAAAGCAATTTATTCCTTACCGGAAGAATAGCCAAAGGGAGAGTATATTTATCATTCACAGGAAAAGTCTATAAAAATTTCTTTCTCTTCCCATCTCCCTCACTCTTATGTCTCATACACAAAAACTGCTCCAAATTCTGACTTCTGTCTCTCGTCATGGTTTCGAAGTCAGCCCACACAGACTCTTGGTTCTCTCCCCTTCCCCCTCTGGTTCACATTTTTAATAAACAATCTTCTGGCATCTTTCAGTTTTTCTATTTCCCCATTCTCAGCAAACCCCCATTTTGCTCCTGTGGCAGGGAAGTCTGGGGGCTCAAGATTCTCAGCACATCTATTCAGATATCCTCATGCCAGGTATCAGGTCATGCCCTTTCCCATTAGGGCTCTGACTTTAGCGTATGAGACTTGCTGGAGCTGTGGATTAGTCTTTTATGTAACTCTGCTGCTATCACAATCAGGTATTGGGCTTGATTTTCAATATAATCCGTACTTGGTTTATAGGAGTATAGAGCCTCTTTAAGTGCTTCCATAAAGTCCTCTGACTTTCATAAATTGACTGAGTTGTCTGACTTGAGCCTGTATTTTGTTCTTCTGGGGCACTGATGGCATTTAACATCAACTGACAAATTCCACAGTCCTTATAATTACCCTTGTCAGTATATCTCGAAGATGTGGAAGATATTACATAAGTCAATGCATCCCCTACATCATGTTTTCCATCCCAATTCATCACAGGTAAGAGTGTTAGTAATTTTTATGCTACAGTGTGCCAGGGATTATTGCCGCCCTCATTTACCACCAGCCATGAGATCCTTGTTGCCAACTGTCCTGAAAGAGATCTTGCTTCAAGATTCTATCCTGAGTATCTCTTCCTAGAACTACCTTCACTATCCATTTCTTTAGTTTTAGTTCTTCCAGAAGTGAATCCTGAGACAAATATTTGAGTCAAGTATTTCATTTGGAAACTGAGCTCAGGAAACATCAGTAAGGGTGTAGGAAAGTAAGACAGGAAAGGGAAGGCAACCAAGAAGGATTTGTTATCAAACATGTTACGCCTGTGAGTAATTGAAGCTTGAACCCAATGGGACCAATGTAGACACGCATCTCACAGTTATCTTCACCAAGAGAAATCAGAATCAAACCTGTTGCCCTCAAGTTGATTCCTATTCATGGTGACCCCATGTGTTAGCATAGAACTGGGCTCTACAGGGCTTTCTTTGTTAGAATCTTTATGTAAGCAGATCAAGCCTCTCTTCCACAGCACTGTTGGGTGGATTTGAATTGCCAACCTCTTGGTTAGCAGTTCAGTGCAAAAGCTTGCTCCACTTAGGGAACTGGAGTATTTATTCTCCAAATTCGGGAAGTCATTGTCAAGAGATAAAATTCAGCATTTCAGTCCTGCTATGGTAGTTGTTATAAGATGGTTTATATCCCCTCACCCCACAAAAGATATGTTCAACTCCTAACCTCAAGCACCCATGAATGTGACTTCATTTAGAGATAATATTTTTTGTGAATATGATTAGTTAACATAAATTCATACTGAAGTAGAGCAGGCTCTAATCTAATCTGACTGTTGTCCTTATAAGAGGAGGAGACACAGGGGCAGACAGACAAACAGGGAGAATTCCTGAGATCGGAGTGATGCATCTACCGGCCAAGGAATATCAAGGATTGGCAGTCATCACCAGAAGCTAAGAGACAGGCATGAACTTACTCTCCCTCAGATTCTTCTTCTGCCAATGTCCAGATTGACAGTTTAAAGTAAACTCAGCCAAACCCTCGTCTTTGAAACAGTCTGTTTGCTTCAAGGCTCTTTGACTTTTGTATTTGTGCCATTTTTTCCCAAATAAGTACCATCATTTAGTAGAAGACAAAAAATAATTTTTCCTGGAATCTAGGCTTGTATTTAACCTTAATAAGGCATTCAGCAAAATATCCTCATTTTCAAGGTGATTCTAAGTCCTCTCCCAGGCTTGGCATTGTATAAATCAGTGATTTCTGGACAGTATGAAACAGAGATGCTCCACCCCCCAACAGTCTTAACAGGTTGCCTTGGCACCATATGGAATGGCTTTCTAGTTCTCTTCCTGAGTATCTCATTCCAGTTTAGCTTTAGGGTGAAAATATTTTATGCCTCACTAATCATTGGAGCTGTCTGACTCAGATTTGTGAAATCCTCTGGCTTTCCTCCATATGTTGTGTGTTATCTGTTGCTAATATTTGTGGTGACTGGTGAATTTGTCTCCAACTGGCAATCTGGGGCAGAGAAGAGTTGTTATCAGCAAAATAGTGATTGTGATTCTTCCTTAGAAAAATTCTCTGAAGTTCAACAAATATGCTTGAAGCATTTTAATATGGATGGAAGGTGAAGTCTTCCTTATGTTTTTATTATACCAAACCAAACTGGTTGTTGTCAAGTCAATTCTGACTCAGTGACATTACAGGACTGAGTAGAACTACCCCGTAAGGTTTCCAAGGAGCAGCTGATAGATTCAAACTGCTGACCTTTTGGTTAGTATCCTGAGCTCTTAACCACTGTGCCACTGGGGATCCCCTCTCATTATAGATCCTGTAAAAAGCTAATGAGAAATCCAATGTGAGGGCCATGTAGTCGTGGAGCAGATGGGCCAGGGGAGCAAGGACGGAGCTGCATTGCCATATGCGAATGAAGATCCTTTACAAGGTGAGGCGGTATCCAATGTAAATCTATTTAGAATTCCTCTCCAAAGCTTAACAGCACTGAACTAGTTTTGGTAGAACAGTTTCAATTAATTAGGTTCCTGCTAATTATTTTCTCTTCCCAGCTGTTGTTGTTAGGTGCCTTTGAGATGGCTGCAACTCATAGCGACCCTATGTAGGACAGAAGAAAATACTGCCTGATCCGGCACCATCCTCACAATTGTTATGGTTGAGCCCATTGTTATAGCCGCCGTGTCAATCCGTCTCATTGAAGGTCATCTTTTTCACTGACCCTCTGCTTTATCAAGCATGATGTCATTCTCTAGGGATTGGTCCCTCCTGACAACATGTCCAAAGTATGTGAGACATAGTCTCGCCATCCTTGCTTCTAAGGGGCATTCTAGTTGTACTTCTTCCAAGACAGATTTGTTCATTCTTTTGGCAGTTCATGTTATATTCAATATTCTTTGCCAACACCACAATTCAGAGGCATCAATTCTGTGCTACTATACAAATGATCGTTTCCTCTCTCTCCCATTGCTGTTGAGTAGATTCTAACTCATAAGACCCTATAGGACAGAAGAACTGCCTGATAGGGTTTCCAAGGCTGGAATCTTTATGGAAGCAGACTGCCACATCTTTCTTCCACAGAGTAGCTGGCGGGTTTGAACTGCCAATCTTTCAGTTAGCAGCCAAATGATTAACCACTGCACCACCAGAACTCCTATCTCATACCGCAGTAGAACCAGCTCTGGACAATAGTGCCTGCCCAAGGTGGTACCCACACTTTCCCTCCTCCTGGTACTTTTGACTTCCCTTTTTCAGACATATTATTTGAGTCCTGAATCATACTTTCTCTGAAATAAGTATTGTTCCATTCACTTCTTTTCCTTTACATTATCCTGGAAAACCTCTAATCACTAAAACACCTTGCTGTTTTAATTTTTTTGTTTTGTAAATCATTTATGTTTATTGTAATACTTTACTTATGTCTGTTATCTTTTTTTATGTATTGTTTTTCACATGTCCTTGCTCTTTTAGTGGTCATTTTTTTCATGTAGTTTATAGTCTCTCTATGACTTAAGTTTTTACTTTGTTTTCCCAGCACCTAGAACATTGGCATGGACATAATAGTTAACACATAAGTATTTGTTGACTGAATAAATGAAGTAATGAATATGTTTTGCATTATGAATTATGTTTCTTTAGGTTTAATTTACCCACTGGTTTGAAGGTACATGGAATGTTTTGTTTTCTACTAGAGTAGCTATTCTCAAATCTCAGCTCGTACCAGGATCACCTGGAGGTCTTGTTAAAACACAGATCTCTGGGCCTTGCCCCTAGACTTTTGGATTGAATAGATCTGGGGTGGGATCTGAGGATTTGTATTTTTAAGTTCCCAGATGATGCCGATGCTGCTGATTTGGGAACTACACTTCGAGAAACGATGAATTAGAAGTTGCCTCTAAGTTTCATAAAACTCCCCAAGCCTATTTCTGTTTTCAGATTCGAGAATAATACAATTACTTTTGACTCATAGCTATGCATTTATTTTTTACAAGCTTTTGTGTCATTTATTTTTCTAACTCAACAAGATCTCAAGGGCATTTTCCCACATTAATAAGTAAAATCTACATCATCATATATACATATGTGTGTGTGTATGTATATATATATATATATTTTGCTTAAAACATTGTTATTGACTAGAGTTCATAGCTCATACTAGGGTTCCATCTTTGGTTAGCACCATTCTATGGGTTTCCAAAAATGTAGGTCATGTGTGCATCATTACAGTATCACACAGAATAGTTTTGCTCTCCTAAAAATGCCCTGTGCCCTCCCTATTCACCTCTACCCCCTTCCCCTGAACCTCTGGCAACCACTGATCTTTTCACTGTCTCTATGTTATTATTGTTGTAAGGTGATGTGGAGTCGATTCTGACTCATAGCAACCCTATGTAACAGAGTAAAACTTCCCTGTAGGGTTTCCTAGGCTATAACCTTTACATTGGCTTTGTTTTTTATTTGTTTGCTTTTTTTGTTGTTGTTGTTGAGAACACACACAGCAAAACACACATCAATTCAGCAGTTTCTACATGAACAACATAGTGACGTTGATTATATACTTTGAGTTGTGCAGCCATTCGCATCTTTTTTTTCTGAGTTGTTGCTCACCTATTAACATTAAACTCCAGATGTTTCCTAGGTAATTAAACAAATCCCCAGCAAAATAGAGGCAGAAGAATTTGCTTTGCTTGGAGACAGCACCTACTCCTTATACAATATGTTTTGGCCCTGTTCAGACAACTGACAGATTTGCTTCATATTATGGAGGCAGGAATCAAGAAGACTTTGAGTGGGAGGAAGACCATGGGAGAATATTTCCTCGAGCTGACAGGAATGGAAGAAGGTGGGGGGTGCTTTCCTTGCCTGCCAGATTCAGCACCAGTCACACTCAAAAGACCTTCCACACAACCAACAGCCTGGATTCAAGTGAAAGAGAGGCTCTGATGAAGAGTCCTGTCTTATTTTCTGGTTTATTCTGGGGCATATTGTATGAGTAAGGAGAAATGATTAAGGGGGAAAATCTTCTAGAGGTATTGACCAGAGGAGAAAGTCCTAGGTGTCATCACTTGTTCTCTAACCTTACGTTCTCATTCTGTAAGGCATATCTTATCCTAATTTGATAGTTTCTTGCCATGAAACTGACCACATAAAGATCTTTAATCTCAGCTCCATCTCTTGCTTACCTGTGTAGCCTGAGACAGGACTGTATCCTGGCAAAATTGCCAAGTCTGTTCCCAGCATGTTCGATGATTTCATACATTCCCCGTGTTACTTGTCAGTCCCCACAGCAGCCACACCTGAGCTGTCCTCACTGTCCTCACCAGGTCACCCTGACAATCAGTGAGGGGGAGATGATGCATGTAGACAACCCACACAACCTCTTTGCAGTCTCCTCACAATACTGCCTCATTCTCTGAAGCCTCCACTTCATGCCCCAGCCCCCATCTTGCCTTTGTTCATGCCTTGCCTCCTTCAGACTCCCCTCCATGCCTGGCAATAAAAATATCCTGAGATGTGTGTGCCTCAGAAGTTAGCGACTGGTGGTTTTGTGCTTCTTCAAGGTCCACGTGGTCCTGTCACAACCAAGGTTTTAGCTGACTCGTCTCAGATCTGGCCACCCCAGAACTTGTGCCATTGACTTATTCTCAAGATAGCACCTGTCCCTAGTTGACTAGGGTACTGTAATGTAGATCTCTTTTGCTCAGTCTTTGCTATATGAAAGAAGAGAAGGGAAGTGTGTATGGGTGTGTGTGCGAATGAATCTAAATAGTAGAGAGAATAAACACAAAGAGCATGTGTCCAAGTGGAGACCAATGTATTGGCTGTATTTATTAGCCAGAGAAGTACCAATAACTGAAAAAATCCAGGGCTCCCTGATAAAGCTGACTTCTTACAAGCAGCAGTCTGATACTTCTTCATCTCTCAAGCTTGGGAATATTCTGTTGAAATATATGGGTTGTCAGGGGAACCCTGAGTTGGCCAGCAAGCTGTAAGAGTCAGAGGTCTGCCTTTCACATCTATCTCTGGCAGGATGGAGAGAAAAAAAGACCCAAATCTAGACCCAAGTCATTTCTTTACCTGCTACACCAATTCCAACTCACAGCAACCTTATAGGACAGAGTAGAACTGCCCCACAGGGTTTCCAAGGCTGTAAATCTTTACAGAAGCAGATTGCCACATCTTTCTCCCGAGGAGCAGCTAGTGGATCTGAACCACTAACCTTCTGGTTAGCAGCTGGAGCACTTAACCACTGAGCAACCAGGGCTGCTTCCTTCACCTGCTAGGAAGAGCAAAACTCACCAGATGACCATATTGAATCAATCAGGTCAGTTAGTCATTTTATATGGAGGACTTGGGCTGGCTGTGAAGGGAGCCCTCTGGAACTGCCCCTTGTGAGGAAGGTGAGGCACATAAGTCCATCTTGTATGGAAACAGAAGTTGAAGGAGAAATACTGGCCTCTCAAGAACACTGTTGCTTAGTCCTCACTTTTACTTCAAGCCTTCTGGACTGCCACTGCTTGACACCCTCCCATGAGCAATCTGTTCTCTGTCTTCAAGGCAGCGTTTTTTATTTTATCAATAATCTGCTAGATACAAAGCTTTCTTTCACACTTAGAAGGTGGCCCCAATCATTGTAATTTCCATTCTTGCCTGTACAGGGCCATGAATGGCATAAGGATAGAAGCATCAGTAATAACAACACTTTACAGAGTTCAGATCCAGGGCTCTGACATTTTCAAAATGCTTTCATCCTGTCATTTTCTTTCAGCCTCCAGGAACCCTATCAGTTGTATATAACAGGTAGCTTGTTTTACAGATTCAGAAAACTTGAGGGGAACTGACCAAAGACACAAGGCTAGAAAATGGCCAAACTAGGACTAGAAACCAAATATTTCTGTTGCTTGAAGGGACCAGTTCTATCATACAACTTCCCACTTTAACCCATTGCCGTCGAGTGGATTCTGACTCATCAAGACCCTATAGGACAGAGCAGAACTGCCCCATACAGTTTCCAAGGAGCCCCTGGTGGGTTTGATCTTTTGGTTAGGAGCTGTAGCTCTTAACGACTATGCCACCAGGGTTTCCACCTAGTCCCCTCAAAAACATTTCTGCTTTGGAATCTTACAAGACAGGTCAGAATTATCTAAATCACTTCATATACCTTCTCGTCTTCTCTACCAAGTTTCCTTTTAATCTTCTTAAATCTTTTTGTCTTTTGATACTGGCTCTCTCTTTGAGGTATTCTTAGAGAGGTAGGGTTCTTCTGTTTTTTTTAGTTTTCTTTTGAAACCCTATCAATTTTTCAACACCCATTTAAACTTTATCTTCCCCATGAAGGCTTCTCTGACTTCTTCTTCCTCTTTTTCGCTGATGTCCAAGCACGATGTCCTTCTTCAGGGACTGATCTTTTGTGATAACATGTCTAAAGCATGTGAGACGTCATCCTTGCTTCTATCTAGACAGTGTTTAAATGCTCCCTATTGTTTCATAGATGCTTCTTTTTTTATAGTTTGTATATTTTTCATACGAATGTCTTGAAAATAATAAGAATGATTATTAAAAAAAAAATACAATATCAACTAATATTTCCTGAGCACACACTCTGTTCCAGGCACTGTGTTCTAAGCATTACACTTCATTTACTCCTCAAGCAGATTTCATCATTGAATTAGGTATTATTAATTACTAAACCTCTTGGGAACAGGGACTTAGGCTGACTGCTTGTTCAAGGTTGAAGAGCTGGATAGTGACAGAAGCAGGTCCAGAATCCAGGTTGCTGACTCTGGGGACGATATTCCTTCTAAGATACAATATAGAAGTGCCGGCTCAGCTACTCCCAAATGTAACTCTGACAGGACTGTTTTCTGGAGCAAGTATTGGATGGAACCTTTGGCAATTTGTTTCATCACTACTTTCAGATTAACTGTGGATGATAACATGTATATCAATATATAGCACTGGTACGGAATAAAATGATGACTCATTGATTCTCTTCTCTGATGCTGCAGTAACAGTAGAGTTGCACTAAGTTCTCATTTATTCATTCATCTCATAATTACAAGTGACTATCTGCCATAGGAAACTTTGGTGGCATGGTGGTTAAGTGCTATGGCTGCTAACCAAAAGTTTGGCAGTTCAAATCCACCAGGTGCTCCTTGGAAACTCTATGGGGCTGTTCTACCCTGTCCTATAGGGTGGCTATGAGTCAGAATTGACACGATGACAATAGGTTTGTGTTTTTTTTTTTCATCTGCCATGGGTCAGGTGCTGGGGTACAAACGTAAATAAAAGGACAGGACTTGACTTACAGCAGACTCGGAGTTATAAATTTATGTAAAACTTGTCAATAGCTTTCCATTGAATGCACGGAAATATCCATATTTGTTAGTTACAGTGGGAAGATGGGGTAGATGGAAAAAGCCTCACACAATCGATGGCATACACCTTCCTCCCCTAGCATCCCTGGGCTACCAGCCAGTCAGGGGACATGGACCCCCCCCCCACCACTCATCCATTTGTCTCCCCTTCACAATACCAACAGTATAAGAGCTGATGTGGTAGTCACTGTTCTCAGCATTCTGTATATATTTACTTAATTAATCTTCATAATAACTTTAAGTATGATTAGTATCACCATTTTGCAGTTTACGTCACTCAGGTAGACAGAGTTTAAGGTAACACAGAATTTCAGGCTCAGCCTGAAGTTTATCTCTAGAGCCTACCTTCTTAGCTGATACAAGACACTGTCTGGGAAATTAATTTGCTTTTGACTTTAAGCAGTGTTAGGTCTCAGACCTTTAGTAGAGTGTGAAATAAAGCAAAGTAACTCTCTTTGTTCAATTATGTGGACATTTACAATTCTCAAATCCCAGATATTAATGTATGTCTAACTTTAAACAACAAGAGGTGAATTTAAATATACCCACGTATAAAATGTTAAAACAGCTGGGCTGCTACTTTACAGATTGCTTAATGTGCCAAGCTGTTCCTACCCCTTTCTAGAACATCCCTCTTCCAGGATTAGTCTACCCACTGCTCTTCATTTGCAATACCCATGCTCTTTCAATACACAGTTCTATTGTTTCTTTCCTGAACACCACCCCAGCTGCTGATTCCACCATATCTTTGTGCCACCACACAATATATATATGTCTCCATCATAATCCTGCCATTCGGTATTTCCCTTTTTTTGTTTCATGTTTGCTCCTTTCTATTTGAGAAGCAAAGAACCAATGCCTGATGTTTATCATCTCAGATGTATCATTAACATGTCAACTATAATTTACCATCTATTTAGTAAATTTAGAGTTGGAGGCTCTGATTTAAAATTTAAGTACTCATTCAGTTTTGAGGTAGGACAAGTATCTATGGCTGGAAAGAATAATCTGCAAAGTCCCAAATCAGAGTCATCCTTATCAGGGCCTGGTAAGGCCCTTGGACCTACCAGCATAATTCTGTTACAGGTAAACAAGGGACCACTGTTTTGGAGTCGCTAGTCTAATGCAGCATCTCACCATATTTCCATCTTCCAGGCTGGTCGATTTTTCTAGTAATACTAAAATGTCAAACAGTTTTCTATTAGTGAGCACTAGTCGCTTTAATAAAGGTAAGCTATCTTGCTTAATTTAGATAATTAACTTTATCATTAGAGCTATAATAAAGTCTTAACTCATGAACTTGCTCACTGTTTTTTCCTGCTGCAGATATTAGCAACCATTTCTCCTTGATCTGGGGTATGGCATACATGTAATAGAATTAGTTCCAGTGCAGTTCAATTTATGCACTACTGAGAGTAACAGGATCACTCAATCCCTGGCTTGGAAAGTGCTAAAACCTGTTGTGATTGAGTTGATTCCGACTCACAATGACCCTATAAGGCAGAGTACAACTTCCCCATAGGGTTTCCAAGGAGTGGCTGGTGGATTTGAATTGCTGACCTTTTGGTTAGCAGCCAAGCTCTTAACTTCGCCACCAGGGTGCCAAAACAAACTTGAGACAGTTCTCGACATCTACAATACATGGTCATCAAAACCAAAAAAACAGACCTATTGCTGCTAAGTCGATTCCATCTCATGGCAATCCTACAGAACAGAGTAGAACGGCCCCATAGAGTTTCTAAGGAGTGGCTGGTGGGTTTGAACTGCAGACCTTTTGGTTAGCAGCAGAGCTCTTAACCACTACACCACCAGGGCCCCTGTGGTCATCCAGTGACTGCTTTACCTTATTTAGTACCATCTAAAGTATTTTTTTTTTTTTAAAGTAGCCTGTTCAACTTAGGTCAACTCTAAATATTGGAAGCTTCCTCCTCAAGTTAAGCTAAGAGCTCTCATCTGGAACTTCCATCTCCTGGTCCTAGCTAGTCCTCCAAAGAAGCCACAAACTATAAATGTGTCCCTCTTCCACAGAAAAGCAATTTAGGTGTATAAGATCGTTAACAAACTCACTGCCATCCTTGCCACTACCTTCATAACCAATCAATGCACATGGTATTCTTTTCTTCCAAGAAAAATGAGTAGCCAAATGATCAGAGATATCATCTTTGTATAAGCAAGTTACCAGTAAAGGCAGACATCACACTGGCCTTAAGAGAGTTTAGACTAATGAATATATATAAACAAAGTTAAAATCTGCAGCATAAAGGAAAGGTGGTTGTTCCTGCCCTACTTTTACTATCTTCCTCTCCTACATATGAGAGCTTGGGTAACCAATGTCCACCATCAGATCTGAAATCACTAGACACTGATGAGGTGATTTGGGGTTCCCGGCAGCCTGCCAATAAAGTAATACAACTCAAGCTGTTCGAAAGCCCACCAGTTTGTTATATTAACCTTAGAAGATAAATACAGGCCCATTTGCAAATCTTATTTTGATCATTAACATGCATCAGTGAGAAAAAAACAAACAACAGCCTTTTCCTGGACATCTATTTCTAGTTTGCTGATACTAATTAGCAGAATTTGCATAAGTACATAAAAATTCTGTGTGTTCCTCAATGTATTCAGAGTTTATTCCCCATTAACTTCAGTAAATATTCCCACACTTCACACAGATTGACTTTCACACAGATCAGACCAGACCTAGGAATGCACCATCTCCCTGCCTTCTATTTCTGAATATGTCAAACTATAGAATGCATTAGGCATATGAGGAAACTTATAAATCACCTGGCCAGCCAACTTTGTTTACATGTTAATAACATGAGACAGAGAAGTTAAGTGAGTTGCCCCAAGTCACTCTCTAGAACCTGAGCCTCCAGAATAACCAAATAAAAAAATTAATGTGCTCCTCTGCTGGTGTCTTCCGCTAAAGTTGACATGTTCCATCTGCCTTATTTTCTCTCTGTGAAATGCTGAGAAATGAGAAGTGGGAGTCGATATAATGTAGGGATTAAAAACATGAGGTAAACAGATGAGTGGTCGACAGGGGCTCACGGGGAGGAAGGGAGGGATGAATAGGTGGAGCAGAGGGTGTTTTTAGCACAATGAAACTATTCTGTATGCTACTGTACTGATGGACTTATGACATTACGCATTTGTCAAAATCCCTAGAACTGTAGAACACAAAGAGTGAGCCCTAATGTAAATGATGGATATTAGTTAATATTTGTTCGTCAGTTACAATAAATGTACCACATTAAGGCAAGATGTTAAAAATAGAGGAAACTGTGGGTAGGGGAAGAAAGGGTAGATGGGAACTCTCTGTACTTTCAGCTTAATTCTTCTATAAACCTAAAACTATTCTAGAAAATTAAAGTCTACTAATTAAAAACAAAATGAAGCTGAGGTTTTAATCAGAGAGACCTGGATTTTACTGCCAGCTCTTGACTAAATTATTTTAAAATCTATTTAAAAAAATAAACAGTTGATAATAACCAAGAATTTTTTTTAAGAGTAATGGGGAGACATTTTGTTAGACACAATATAAAATATATTATAAATATAACATGGTCATAAGAGAAATAGAGTGATGTTGGTGCAGAAATCTAGAGCTAGGTTCCATGCAACAGAAAAACAAACAAACAAAAAAACAAAACAAAAACCTAGACCAATAAGAGTTTTTGTATGAAGAAGAAGATCCTGGATTGTCCAAAAGGTTGAGTGTTCAGCTACTTCCTAAAAGTTTGGTGGTTTGAAACCACCTAGAGGTGCCTCAGAAGGAAGACCTGGCAATCTTCTTTGAAAGGTCATAGCCTTGAAAACCCCAAGGAGCACAGTTCTACACTACACACATGGGGTCACCATTAGTCAGAATCGACTCAATAGCAATAGGATTTTTTTTTTTTTTCTTTTTGTTATGATGAAGAAAACTTTCTAGAACAATGGGAATCAGGGATTGTTGTTGTTAGGTTCCATCCATTTGGTTCTAACTCAGAGCAACTCTGTCTGCAATAGAATGATGAAACACTAGTGGGTCTTGCTCTATCCTCACAATCATTCTTTTGTTTGAGACCATTGTTGTAGGCAATGTGTCAATCTACCTCCTTGAGGGTCTTCCTCTTTCTCACTGACCCTCCAGTTTACCAAGCATGATGTACTTTAGGGACTGGTCCCTCTTGATGGCATGTCCAAAGTATGTGAGACAAAATCTCACTATCCTTTCTTCTAAGGATCATTCTGGCTGTACTGCTTCCACGACAGATTTGTATATTCTTCTGGCAGTCCGTGGTATATTAAATATTCCTTGCCAACACAACAATTCAAAGGTAGCAATTCTTCTTCAGTCTTCCTCATTCATTGTCCAGCTTTCACATGCATATAAGGCAATTGAATGGCTTGGATTAGAAGCATCTTAGTCCTGAAAGTGATGTATCTGCTTTTTAACATTTTAAAGAGGTCTTTTGCAGCAGGTATTCCAACGGCAATATGTTGTTTGATTTCTTGACTGCTTCTTCCCTGGGCATTGATTGTGGATTCAAGTAAAATGAAATCCTTGACAACTTCAAAATTTTCTGTTTACCCTGAAGTTGCTTATTGGACCAGTTGTGAGGATTTTTGCTTTCTTTTTGTTGAAGTCTTTGATATTCATCAGTAAGTGCTTCAAGTACTCTTAACTTTCTGCAAGAAAGGTTGTGTTGTCTGCATAATGCAGGCTGTGAAAAAGACTTCCTCTAATCCTGATGCCACGTTATTCTACATATAGTCTAACTTCTCAGATTATTTGCTCAACATACAGATTGAATAAGTACGGTGAAACAATACAACCCTGACACACACTTTTCCTAATTTTAAACCACTCAGTATCCCCTGGAATGAGGGATACCATTGATGATGTCAGAAGGATCCTGGCTGAAAGTGGAGAATACCAGAAAGAAGTTTATCTGTGTTTTATTAACTATTCAAAGGCATTCAGCTGTGTGGATCATAACAAATTATAAATAACATTGTGAAGAATGGGAATTTCAGAACACTTGCCTGTGCTCATGAGGAACTTGTACATCGATGAAGAAGCAGTCGTTTGAAGAGAACAAGAGGATACTGTATGGTTTGAAGTCAGGAAAGGTGTGCATATGGATTACATCTCAACTTAAAGACAACAAAAATCCTCACAACTGGACCAATAAGCAACATCATGAAAAATGGAGAAAATATTGAAGTTGTCAAGGAATTCTTTTTACTTGTATCCACAATCAACATCCACGGAAACAGCAGTCAAGAAATCAAAAGACACATTACATTGGGCAAATCTGCTGCAAAAGATCTCTTTCAAGTGTTAAAAAGCAACAAAGTCACTTTGAGGACTAAGGTGGGCCTGATCCAAGCCATGCTGTTCTAAATCACCTCATATGCATGTGAAAGCTGGTTGAGGAATATGGAAGACGGAAGAAGAATTGATGCATTGGAATTATGGTGTTGGTGAAAAATACTGAATATGCCATAGACTGCCAGAAGAATGAACAAATCTGTCTTGGAAAAAGTACAGCCAGGATGCTCCTTAGAAGCAAGGATGGTGAGATTATATCTCACATATTTTGGAGATGTTATCAGGACGGATCAGTCTCTGGAGAAGGGCATCATGCTTGGTAAAATAGAGGGTCAGCAAAAAAGGGGAAGACCCTCAACAAGAAGGATCGACACAGTAGCTGCAAGGATGGGCTCAAGCATAACTATGATTGCGATGATGGCACATGACCTGGTAATATTTCATTCTGTTGTATGTAGGGTCATTATGAGTTGGAACTGACTCTATGGCACCTAACAACAACAACAAAAAAACAGTATCCCCCCTTGTTCTGTTTGAAAGGCTGCCACTTGATATATGCACAGGTTCTACATGAGCAAAATTATGTATTCTGGTATTCCCATTCTTAGCAATGTTATCCATAATGTGTTATGATCCACAGTCGAATGCCTTTGCAGTCAATAAAACATAGGTAAACATCTTTCTCATATTCTCAGCTTTCAGCCACAATCCATCTAACATTGTTCCATGTCCTCTTCTGAATTCCACTTGAATTTCTGGCAGCTCCCTGTTAATGTACTGCTACAACCATTTTTGAATTATCTTCAGCAAAATTTTACTTGCATATGATATTAATGATACTATTTGAAAATTTCTGCATTCTATTGGATCACCTTTCTTTGGAATGGACACAAATATGAATTTTTCCCCGTCAGTTGGCCAGGTAGCTCTCTTCTAAGTTACTTGGGATAGACAACTAAGAACCTCCAGCACTGCGTCTTTTTGTTGAAACATCTCACGTGGTATTCCATCAGTTCCTGGAGCTATGATTTCAGCCAATGTCTTCAGTGAATCATGGACTTCTTCCTTCAGTACCATCAGTTCTTGATCATATGCTACCTCCTGAAATGGTTGAACATCAACTGATTCTTTCCTTTGGGTTTTCTAACTCCAGGTTGTTGCACATTTCATTATAATAATTTATTTTTTCTTCTCGAGCTGCCCATTGAAATCATCTGTTCAGCTCTTTTACTTCATTATTTCTTCTTTTTGCTTTAGCTACTTACTTAACGTTCAAGAGCAAGTTTCAGAGTCTCTTCTGACATTCATTTTGGTCTTTTCTTTCTTCCCTGTCTTTTTAGTGACCTTTTTGCTTTCTTCATGTATAATTTCATTGATGTCAATCCACAGCTCATCTGGTCTTTAGTCATTAGTGTTCAATGCATCAAATCTATTTTTGACATGGGTCTAAATTCAGGTGGGATATACTCAAGGTTGTACTTTGACTCTCGTGGACTACTTTTAATTTTCTTCAGCTTCAACTTGAACTTACAAAGGAGCAATTGATGGTCTGTTCCACAGAAGGCCCCAGCCTTGTTCTGATAGAAGATATTGAGCACTTCTCTAAGTCTGTTTCCACAGATGTAGTTGATCTGAATCCATTCGCTTGCCTTTTCCAGCTTCCAGAGCTACATTCCTTGACTCATGGCCCTTTTCTGCATCTTCACAGCCAGCAACATAGCATCACAAATCCCTCTCAGCTTTTGTTATGTTTCCTTCTGTGTTCAAATTCCTTCTTCCTCTGTTTTGTAGGAACACTTGAGATTATATTTAGGGCATGCCAGATAATCTAGGAGAGTCTCTCCATTTCGAGACCCTTAATCTAATCACACCACAAACTCCCTTTGCCATAAAAGATGACATTCTACATTGTTATGGATAGTAACCAGTATTATTGGTTCATCTTGAGTAGTATTTCTATAGTGGCTCCTTGAGCCACGGCCACGCTGCAATGGATTTTGTGTCCTGTATTAATTTTTTTATTAAAAACATTTTTGCGTATATGTATTAAGTATATATATGGCAAAGCATTTTCCATCTCAACATTTTGTACATGTACTCAATGACGTTAATTACATCCATCATGTTATGCAACTATTACCACTGTCTGTTTCCAGATTTATTCATATCCTTAACAGAAGCTCATTTTTAATTTTTTTTTCCCCAGGTCAACTATTATTTGCCAGCCACTGTGCTGGAAGGCTTTGCAGATAAAGGAAGAAATATGATACAGTCTAGTGAGAAAACAAACATATAAATATAAATAATTATAACACTCTAAAATAAGTACTCTGATGAAGGTATTCACATAGTCCTTGTGGGCCAAGAGCCAACTCAGAAGCAACTTTAATGTGATACATTCTAATCTCTTCAAAATATTTTCTCATGTTTAAGTAGTTTGACACTTTCAAAATCCTGTGAGATTAGCAACTCTTCTGTAAGTCTAAAATTATTTCAAAATTAAAGTTTTTAAAAAGGGAGGAAACAAAATCCCGTGAGACAGGTTATTCTTCGGAAGAAACAAGGGCTCTCTTTGAGTTGTGTGAAATTCTGGTTTAAGGACAATGGGAGATCACTTGGTAGTCTTCTGACTCTAGGCCACAGACCCCCGCAGTTCAACAAGTGCTGTCTGAAAGTTTTCCAGGCCCAATACAGGGCCTTTAATATTGTTTGGAGATGGAACAGTCTCACTCTTAGGCGGAGAGAACCTCAGTAGAAAATGCAGTCATGCTACATCTATGCTCCATTGGTGTGTGTTTCTGATGAATGCTCCAGGGATGATTGAAGGTTCTACTTGTGAGTGATTCATGATCCAACACCAATGGCACAAGCCCCAGCAGTCCGGGCCCCAGGATGCTGTCGTGATCCTCAGAGGTTATCATTCCAAACCCTCAAACATGAATTCTTACCCATCTTCATTCAGATGCTTAGATACTGTGCAACCTCTGCTTCTGTCTCAGCTGGAGCTCAAGTAATTAGAATTACCAGGTATGGTGTCAAAGAAATCATAAACACTTCTTTCTCCCTCAGCTCATGAGGTCAATTGTCATTTCTTCCCTCCCTAATGAAGGAAGAGAGTCATTACTTTGGAATCACACCTACTAACGGCTCCTCAAATGTATGAAATCAAACCAACAGAGTGCTCAACAGAGTGCTGATATGTAAACCTGCTTGCATGTAACACAATTACCACCTGAAACCCTAACTTTGATGTTTATTGTGTCTTCCCTCTGCTTCATCCCTTTCCCCCTTTTTCACCCCCACCTTTGAGCAAAGAAGCCTGTAAGTCCCACTGTTGCTATTAGAAGTGTTAATAGAGGGAAGGAAGCACTCAGAGCAAATTTCTGAGGATTCATATAACAGTCTGGCAGGTGGTGAAAAAAATAATGCATCATATGCAGACAATGCCTAGCATAGAGGGTCTGCTGTAAATTTTAGAAAATGAAAGATACTCAGGACAGAAGGCAGGTTAAATAGCAGTAATGGGATAAAGGAGCCATTTTTCCAAGTAATAAAAATAGAGCCGTATGTCCCACTTTGGACCTGCCTAGGTTTCAGAAACAAGTATGAAAGAGATGGAGAAAACTTTAGAGACCCTTTGGTCCATAAGCCCCTTTCTCAAATGAGTAGGGTAACTGAGGTTCAGTTATGGTGAAGAAGGCTTCCTCAAGGTGGTACAAAGTTGGGACTGGGACCCTGGTCTCATATTTTCATTTCTTCCCATAATATCAAAATCCTCTTTCAAAGAAATTGAAGTTTGGAGAAAATCTGATTAGGTTCTGTCTTAGCTTCTTAGGGTTGCCATAACAAATTACCACAGCTTAGATGACTTATAAGAACAGAAATTTGTTGTCTCATAGTTTTGGAGGCTGGAAGTCCAAACCAGAGTATCATCTGTGTTGATTAATTCTGAAGGCCTTGAGAGAGAAACAGTTCCATGCCTCTCTCTCAGCTTCCGGTATCTGCAGGCCTTCCTTGGCCTGCAGCTGTAAGGTAACATGGCGTCCTTCCTCTCTTCCCCTATCTCTATGTATCTTCACTTTGATAAGAACTACACATATAGGATTAGGACCCACTCTACTTCAGCATGACCTCATGTTAACCTAACTAATAACATCTTAAAAACTCTACTTCTAAACAAGGTCATATTTACAGGTACAGGAATTAAGGCTTCAACATATTGGAGTGGTGGGGGGGAAGGGGGGACAATTCAATCCATAACAGGTTCCATAAACCAGTAATCAGAATGCTGATCATAATGATTAGTGCTAGAAGACAACCTGCATTAGGGATTGGGCTCCAGGCATCAAGTGGCAGGCTGGGGTTGGTGTCCTCCAGAGGGTGCTCTGAAACCCCTTGAAGTTTGCTGTGATTGAATCCCTGAGGTTTGGTGTGAGCCCCCTGTCACTGCAACAGTGGAGAGCAAAGACAGGACATCAGGACCAGATTTCTCACCTGGAAAAGCCCAGCATCTTAGAAAAGACATTTGGGATTGGGACCAGCCAACTCTGCAATATCTATCTAGCACCAAAAGTCACTTAGCAGATTTATCCAATCATTGGTCATTTCCCCAACACTTTCAGTAATGCAAGCCAACTGAATTGAAAGGGAAGGTCAGGTAAAATTTCATTCCCAGGGTTGGAAACACAATTTGAATTGGACACCAAGGATATCACAGCAAGATAGAGCTGGCCCTTGAACAATTCCCAGAGTAGACTTGCTTGGAAGGTCTGGATCCAGGCCCATCCTTGGTTAAGTGTGAAATCTGCACACTCATTGTAAATAGAGAATAATACATGCTGACATCTGGTGCATGTCTTTAGAGAAAGAACCCCTATATAGTTTGCAGACTAATTTCTTCACAGATAGCTGTCTCAATTCTAACACTGCTAGTTATTCAACAAATATTTATTAAACAACTACAATGTGATTGGCACAGTTAGATTTGTAGGAGAGAGCGGTGAACAAAATCAATAAACCCCTACCATCATGGAACTTATATCTGAAAGGTCTTGAGTTGGGATTGCGGATTTTTCTACTATGAGTGAGCTCTGTGAATACACATGATTGTCAACATACTTCCCATGCCAGACATATTCCTTTCTTCCCTGGAGGCTCTCTGGGTAGCTGTACAAATGTCCTTAAAATGAATTAATGCAAACTAGGGCCCGTGCCTAGATTAAACTAGCCAAACAAAACGAGAGCCAAGAAATATAATAAAACAAAAATGAAGTAAATAAAAGCTCAGGAAACAATTGTGTGTCTGTATGTGTGTGATGAGTATTCAAGGGACAATTGCACAGTGTTGGATCAAACACTGTACCAAATGACCCTTTATAGTATGTGCATGGAAAGACTTTCCCTCTATGTAATAGAAATGAGATTGCTGAAGCCCAGAAGAGATGGTGTTGAGAACTGAGTCCTGGGTGGTGGTTCTCAGGAAGAGAATAACTGGGAAAGTATGCATATTAAATGGAAAGCATTGGAGCAATCCCCCTGACAGCCAATATGAAAGCAAAGCACAGTCCCCAAAGGCCACACAGAAGATGAGGCCTGGAGCCAACGAGTAATTCCGCAAAGTGAAGAAGGGCAGGGACACAAGCAGCTGAGCCAAGAGTGAGCTTAACACCTGCCTGCGATGAAGTTATTGCCAAGAAGTGCCAAGGTAAACCTGACTCTTTTCCCATACTATCAGACCCTGCTTTATGATCTTACCCACTGCTTAAGATTTTAGAAACAAGGAAAGAGTTAGAATGAAAGGAAAAATAAAAGAGAAGGAATATGAAATAGCAGTGAATTAGCAGGGGTAGTAAAGAAACTTAAGGGACAAAGAAAAAAAATCATGATTTTAAAAATTTGCCCTCCCATAAGGAAAGCTGATTTCTTGCCTCGTAATTTCTTCTCAGATAATATTTCCTATTCTCTTTTCTAAGGAGTTCTGGTGGCACAAACGCTTAAGTGTTTGCTAACCAAAAGGTTGGCTGTTGGAACTCACCCAGTTGCTACACAGGAGAAAGACCTGGAGATCTGCTCCCATAAAGATTACAACCTAGGAAAACCTGCAGGGCAGTGCTACTCTGTGGCATGGAGTCCCTATGAGTCAAACATGACTTCATGGCACACAACAACAATACTCTCTTTTCCTATTCTGTTCTCAAGTTAATAATAACTTTCAGGTTTCAACTTAAAGACTATTTCAGTGGGAAGGATTTCCCTGACACCCATTAAAATCCCTGTTAAAAGCATCCATGGTGTTCTGCATTTCTTTTTTAAACAAGTGGTTACAGTTATAATTACTTAATTCAGTTTTCTTTTTTCACCTTGCTTGAATGTGAGTTTCACCGCCACTGCAACATTTCCAACGTCTGGCAAATGCCTGGGACATGGAAAGGTTCGACCAATGTTGCTGCTTCAACTGAATAAATGAGGAGCAGGAGTTTGAGACAGGACAGGGAACCAAGGAAGAAACTGCCATCTCTCCCTTTAGAGAACGTTCGTAACTTTCTGTAATATAATCTCTGCAATACTATGTTTATTTAAAAACAGTAAAAATACACCCCTTTCTCATACCATATACAAAAAATGATTCAAAATGGATCAAAGACCAAAAAGTAGAAACTAAAACTATAAAACTATTAGCAGAAAACAACGTTAAATCTTTCTGAATTTAGGCTTGGCAGTGATTTCTTTTCTTTTTTTTTTAATAATTTTTATTGAGCTTTAAGTGAACATTTACATATCAAGTCAGTCTGTCACATATAAGCTTTTATACACCTTACTCCATACTCCCACTTACTCTCCCCCTAATGAGTTAGCCCGCTCCCTCCTTCCAGTCTCTCCTTTCGTCACAATTTTGCTAGTTTCCAACCCTCTCTGCCCTCCTATCTCCCCTCCAGACAGGAGATGCCAACACAGTCTCGAGTGTCCACCTGATACAAGTAGCTCACTCTTCATCAGCATCTCTCTCCAACCCGTTGTCCAGTCCCTTCCATGTCCGATGAGTTGTCTTCGGGAATGGATCCTGTCCTGGGCCAACAGAAGGTTTGGGGACCATGACTGCAGGGATTCCTCTAGTCTCAGTCAGACCATTAAGTCTGGTCTTTTTATGAGAATTTGGGGTCTGCGTCCCACTGATCTCCTGCTCCCTCACGGGTTCTCTGTTGTGCTCCCTGTCAGGGCAGTCATCCGTTGTGGCCAGGCACCATCTAGTTCTTCTGGTCTCAGGATGATGTAAGTCTCTGGTTCATATGGCACTTTCTCTCTCTTGGGCTCATAGTTATCATGTGACCTTGGTGTTCTTCATTCTCCTTTGATCCAGGTGGGTTGAGACCAACTGATGCATCTTAGCTGGCCGCTTGTTAGCATTTAAGACCCCAGACGCCACACTTCAAAGTGGGATGCAGAATGTTTTCATAATAGAATTATTTTGCCAATTGACTTTGAAGTCCCCTTAAGCCATAGTCCCCAAACCCCCGCCCTTGCTCCGCTGACCTTTGAAGCATTCAGTTTATCCTGGCAACTTCTTTGCTTTTGGTCCAGTCCAGTTGAGCTGACCTTCCATGTATTGAGTATTGTCCTTCCCTTCACCTAAAGCAGTTCTTATCTACTAATTAATTAGTAAAAAACCCTCTCCCACCCTCCCTCCCTCCCCCCTTCGTAACCACAAAAGTATGTGTTCTTCTCAGTTTGTACTATTTCTCAAGATCTTATAATAGTGGTCCTATACAATATTTGTCCTTTTGCCTCTGACTAATTTCGCTCAGCATAATGCCTTCCAGGTTCTTCCATGTTATGAAATGTTTCACAGATTCATCACTGTTCTTCATCAATGCATAGTATTCCATTGTGTGAATATACCACAATTTATTTAACCATTCATCCGTTGATGGACACCTTGGTTGCTTCCAGCTTTTTGCTATTGTAAACAGAGCTGCAATAAACATGGGTGTGCATATATCTGTTCTTGTGAAGGCTCTTATTTCTCTAGGGTATGTTCCGAGGAGTGGGATTTCTGGGTTGTATGGTAGTTCTATTTCTAACTTTTTAAGAAAAAGTTAGATTTCCAAAGATTTGGATAGATTTCCAAAGTGGTTGTACTTTTTGACATTCCCACCAGCAGTGTATAAGAGTTCCAATCTCCCTGCAGCCTCTCCAACATTTATTATTTTGTGTTTTTTGGATTAATGCCAGCCTTGTTGGAGTGAGATGGAATCTCATCGTAGTTTTAATTTGCATTTCTCTAATGGCTAATGATCGAGAGCATTTTCTCATGTATCTGTTAGCTGCCTGAATATCTTCTTTACTGAAGTGTGTGTTCATATCCTTTGCCCACTTCTTGATTGGGTTGTTTGTCTTTTTGAGGTTGAGTTTTAACAGAATCATGTAGGTTTTAGAGATCAGGCACTGGTCGGAGATGTCATTGCTGAAAATTCTTTCCCAGTCTGTAGGTGGTCTTTCTACTCTTTTGGTGAAGTCTTTAGATGAGCATAGGTGTTTGATTTTTAGGAGCTCTCAGTTATCTGGTTTCTCTTCGTGATTTTTGGTAATGTTTTGTATTCTGTTTATGCCTTGTATTAGGGCTCCTAACGTTGTCCTTACTTTTTCCTCCATGATCTTTATCGTTTTAGTTTTTATGTTTAGGTCTTTGAACCACTTGGAGTTAGTTTTTGTGTATGGTGTGAGGTATGGGTCCTGTTTCATTTTTTTGCAAATGGATATCCAGTTATGCCAGCACCATTTGTTAAAAAGACTATCTTTTCCCCAATTAACTGACACTGGGCCTTTGTCAAATACCAGCTGCTCATATGTGGATGGATTTATATCTGGGTCTCAATTCCGTTCCATTGGTCTATGTGCCTGTTGTTGTACCAGTACCAGGCTGTTTTGACTACTGTGGCTGTATCATATGTTCTAAAATCAGGTAGAGTGAGGCCTCCCACTTTCTTCTTCTTTTTCAGTAATGCTTTACTTATCCGAGGCTTCTTTCCCTTCCATATGAACTTGGTGATTTGTTTCTCCATCACATTAAAAAAAGTCATTGGAATTTGGATCAGAAGTGCATTGTATGTATAGATGGGTTTTGGTAGAATAGACATTTTTACTATGCTAAATCTTCCCATCCATGAGCAAGGTATGTTTTTCCACTTAAGTAGGTCCTTTTTAGTTTCTTGCAGTAGTACTTTGTAGTTTTCTTTGCATAGGTCTTTTACATCTTTGGTGAGATTTATTCCTAAGTATTTTATCTTCTTGGGGGCTACTGTGAATGGTATTGATTAGGTGATTTCTTCTTTGGTGTTCTTTTTGTTGATGTAGAGAAATCCAAGTGATTTTTGTATGTTTATCTTATAACCTGAGACTCTGCCAAACTCTTGTATTAGTTTCAGTAGTTTTCTGGAGGATTCCTTAGGGTTTTCTGTGTATAAGATCATGTCACCTGCAAACAGAGATAATTTTACTTCCTCCTTGCCAATCCGGATGTCCTTTATTTCTTTGTCTAGCCTAATTGCTCTGGCTAGGACTTCTAGCACAATGTTGAATAAGAGTGGTGACAAAGGGCATCCTTGTCTGGTTCCCGTTCTCAAGGGAAATGCTTTCAGGCTCTCTCCATTTAGAGTGATGTCTGCTGTTGGCTTTGTAGAGATGGTCTTTATTATGTTGAGGAATTTTCCTTCAATTCCTATTTTGCTGAGAGTTTTTATCATAAATGGGTGTTAGACTTTGTCAAATAACTTTTCTGCATCAATCGATAAATCATGTGGTTTTTGTCTTTTGTTTTATTTATATGGTGGATTACATTAATGGTTTTTCTAATATTAAACCAATCTTGCATAAAAAAAAAAAAAACTGGTATAAATCCCACTTGGTCGTGGTGGATTTTTTTTTGATATATTGTTGAATTCTATTGGCTAGAATTTTGTTAAGGATTTTTGCATCTATGTTCATGAGGGATATAGGTCTGTAATTTTCTTTTTTTGTGATGTCTTTACCTGGTTTTGGTATCAGGAATATGGTGGCTTCATAGAATGAGTTGGGTAGTATTCTGTCATTTTCTATGCTTTGAAATACCTTTAGTAGTAGTGGTGTTAACTCTTCTCTGAAAGTTTGGTAGAACTCTGCAGTAAAGCCGTCCGCGCCAGGGCTTTTTTTGTTGGGAGTTTTTTGATTACCTTTTCAATCTCTTTTTTTGTTATGGGTCTATTTAGTTGTTCTACTTCTGATTGTGTTAGTTTAGGTAGGTAGTGTTTTTCTAGGAATTCATCCATTTCTTCTAGGTTTGCAAATTTGTTAGAGTACAATTTTTTGTAATAATCAGATATGATTCCTTTAATTTCAGTTGGGTCTGTTGTGATGTGGCCCATTTCATTTCTTATTCAGGTTATTTGTTTCCTTTCCTGTATTTCCTTAGTCAGTCTGGCCAATGGTTTATCAATTTTGTTATTTTTTTCAAAGAACCAGCTTTTGGCTTTGTTAATTCAATTGTTTTTCTGTTCTCTAATTCATTTAGTTCAGCTCTAATTTTTATTATTTGTTTTCTTCTGGTGCCTGATGGATACTTTTGTTGCTCACTTTCTATTTGTTCAAGTTGTAGGGACAGTTCTCTGATTTTGGCTCTTTCTTCTTTTTGTATGTGTGCATTTATCGATATAAATTGACCTCTGAGCACTGCTTTTGCTGTGTCCCAGAGGTTTTGATAGGAAGTATTTTCATTCTCGTTGCATTCTATGAATTTCTTTATTCCTTCCTTAATGTCTTCTATAATCCAGTCTTTTTTCAGCAGGGTATTGTTCAGTTTCCAAGTATTTGATTTCTTTTCCCTGATTTTTCTGTTATTGGTTTCCACTTTTATGGCCTTATGGTCTGAGAAGATGCTTTGTAATATTTCGATGTTTTGGATTCTGCAAAGGTTTGTTTTATGACCTAATATGTGGTCTATTCTGGAGAATGTTCCATGTGCACTAGAAAAAAAAGTATACTTTGCAGCAGTTGGGTGGAGTGTTCTGTATAAGTTTGTGAGGTCCAGTTGGTTGATTGTAGCAATTATGTCTTCTGTGTCTCTGTTGAGCTTCTTACTGGAAGTCCTGTCTTTCTCCGAAAGTGGTGTGTTGAAGTCTCCTAGTATAATTGTGGAGATGTCTATCTCACTTTTCAGTTCTGTTGAGGTTTGTTTTATGTATCTTGCAGCCCTGTCATTGGATGCATAAATATTTAATATGGTTATATCTTCCTCGTCAATTGTCCCTTTAGTCATTATGTAGTGTCCTTCTTTATCCTTTGTGGTGGATTTAACTTTTAAGTCTATTTTGTCAGAAATTAATATTGCTACTCTTGCTCTTTTTTGCTTATTGTTTGCTTGATATATTTTTTTTCCATCCTTTGAGTTTTAGTTTGTTTGTGTCTCTAAGCTTAAGGTGTATCTCTAAGTCTAAGGTGTGTCTCTTGTAGGCAGCATATAGACGGATCGTGTTTCTTTATCCAGTCTGAGACTCTCTGTCTCTTTATTGGTGCATTTAGTCCATTTACATTCAGGGTAATTATAGATAAGTATGTGTTTAGTGTTGTCATTTTGATGCCTTTTTATGTGTGTTGTTGAAAATTTCATTTTTCCACATATTTTTTTGTGCTGAGACATTTTTCTTTGTAAATTGTGTGTTCCTCATTTTCATAGTATTTGACTTTATGTTTGCTGAGTCGTTATGTTTTTCTTGGTTTTTATTTTGAGTTATGGAATTGTTAGACCTCTTTGTGGTTATCTTAATATTTACCCCTATTTTTCTAAGTAAAAACCTAACTTGTATTGTTCTATATCGCCTTGTATCCCTCTCTATATGGCAGTTCTGTGCCACCTGTATTTAGTCCCTCTTTTTGATTATTGTGATCTTTTACATATTGACTTCAATGATTCCCTGTTTTGAACATTTTTTTCTTTTGAAAATTAATCTTAATTTGTTTTTGTGATTTCCCTATTTGAGTTGATATCAGGATGTTCTGTTCTGTGACCTTGTGTTGTGCTGGTATCTGACATTATTGGTTTTCTGACCAAACAATTTCCTTTAGTACTTCTTGTAGCTTTGATTTGGTTTTTGCAAATTCTCTAAGCTTGTGTTCATCTGTAAATGTTTTAACTTCGCCTTCATATTTGAGAGAGCATTTTGCTGGATATATGATCCTTGGCTGGCAGTTTTTCTCCTTCAGTGCTCTATATATGTCATCCCATTGCCTTCTTAACTGCATGGTTTCTGCTGAGTAGTCTGAACTTATTCTTATTGATTCTCCTTCGTAGGAGACCTTTCTTTTATCCCTGGCTGCTTTTAAAATTTTCCCTTTATCTTTGGTTTTGGCAAGTTTGATGATAATATATCTTGGTGATTTTCTTTTTGGATCAATCTTAAATGGGGTTTGATGAGCATCTTGGATGGATATCCTTTCATCTTTCATGATGTCAGGGAAGTTTTCTGCCAACAGATCTTCAACTATTCTCTCTGGATTTTCTGTTATCCGTCCCTGTTCTGGAACTCCAATCACATGCAAGTTATTCTTCTTGATAGAGTCCCACATGATTCTTAGGGTTTCCTCATTTTTTTAAATTCTTTTATCTGATATTTTTTCAGCTATATCGGTGTCAATTCCCTGGTCCTGCAGATCTCCAACCCTGCATTCCAATTGCTCGAGTCTGATCCTCTGACTTCCTATTGTCTAATTCTGTAATTTTATTGTTAATCTTTTGGATTTCTGAATGGTGTCTCTCTATGGATTCTTGCAGCTTATTAATTTTTCCACTATGTTCTTGAATAATCTTTTTGATTTCTTCAACTGCTTTATCAGTGTGTTCCTTGGCTTTTTCTGTAGTTTGCCTTATTTCATTTCTGAGGTCATCCCTGATGTCTTGAAGCATTCTGTAAATTAGATTTTTATATTCTGCATCTGGCAATTCCAGGATTGTATCTTCATTTGGGAAGATTTTGATTCTTTAGTCTGGGGAATTGTAGAAGAAATCATGGTCTACTTCGTTATGTGGTTTGATATCAACTGCTGTCTACAAGCCATCTCTAAGATATTGTAGTGATTTATTCTATATTTGCTCACTGAATCTTATCTTGTTTTGTTTTCTTTCAATATACGTAGATGGGCTACTAGGTTGCCCTGTCTTGATTGTTGTCATCCTTGAATCACTTTTGTCCTATTACCAGCTGGTTTGGGCTGTTACCAGGTATATAAACCTAAGAGTCCATTCACCATTCTTGAGTAGAATCTGATTTTGGGTCATCAAGTGTGTGGTGCAGACTGTCACCTATCCACCTAGAGGAGTAGTGGTGATAGGTGTGTGCACCAGATTCTGGTAGCAGCAGGGTTTCACACTCCAGGGGGGGCAGGATGCTGACAGGCTTCCCCCAAGTGCCAGTGAGGTAGGTGTGTCTCTACTCCTAAAGCACTTTGGTGGGTGGGCTCTGCAGCTGTACCTTAGGCTCCCAATACATGTACTTCTACAGATTGGTAGGTGTCACCCTTCTTAGACCCCTAAGGCTGTAGGCTAGGTGGTCTGTGGGGGAGATTCAGCCCTCAGTTCCCTGTTGTGGGTCAGTGAGGACTCTGTTGAATAAGCAGAGATATCAGACCTGGGAAACTTATCTTTCCAGTAATCTGCTAAAACAATTACAGTCAGATCCCTATCAGAAATGCCTTTGCATTATAATAGCCACCTTGTTCCCTGTAGGGATGAAAGCCCAAGACTGTGGATCACATATGTTTGGCTGGAGCTGGTTCTGTGTTTTTAGTCCAATTAGGGAAGGGTTTTTGGTCCCTGGGTTTTTTGTAGCTGCTTCTCTCTGGGCAGGAGAATGGGTTAGGAAAAGACCAAAAAAAAAAGAAAAAGAAAAGAAAGAAAAACCACAGCACCCTTCTCTGTCTGGCTCAGGAAATTCCAGTGTTAATGAAGCTGCCTGGGAAGGGGAGAGTCCAGATAAATGGAAGAGAGTAGCACCCCGGAATATAGACGAAGTTACTTATCTTGCTTGGGATGACTGTTTTATCTGAGATTCCTGAGGGGCACTTCCACTGTGTGCACTGGCTGGGTAGAGATTGCCCCCGAGGGTCAGGCCTGGGTCCTGTGCTTGTGCTGTCTCAGAAGCCGTTGTCAGTTCCTCCGCTCCCAATCCAAAGCCCAGCACCAAGGTTCCCTGGCTAGGACGCCGCACTCCAGGCTCCAAAACCAGTCACTGCCTCCCGGTGACTTCTGCTCCTGTCAGCCACATCGCTGAGCTGCCTGCGTGCACTGGCTGGGCTTCCCCCGAGGTCACTTCTGGAGGCTAGGGCTGAGTCCCATGTTTGCACCGACTCAGGATGCCATGCTCAGCTCCTCTGTGCCCAGTCCAAAGCCTGGCACCAAAGTTTCCTGACTGGAACGCTGGCTCCAGACTCTGAAAACAGTCGCTGCTTCCCCGTGTTTGTTTGTTCTCAGTCTCTGACACTCAGGTCAACTCTTTAGATCTGTGTTTGATGGTCAGGGTTAGTAGATTGTCATGTATGTGATCGATTCACTTGTTTTTCCGAGTCTTTGTTGCAAGAGGGATCCAAGGTAGCTTCTACCTTGTCAGCCATCTTGGCCCCACCTCCGGCAGTGATTTTTTAATGCGCCAATAGAAAATGAAGAAAAAGTACATAAACTGGATTTCATCAAATTTAAAAACTTTTATTTCAAAGGACGCTACCGAGAAAGTGAAAAGACAACCCATAGGGGTGGGGTGAGAGTGCAAAAAAACAACCCACAGAATGAGAAAAAATATTTGCCAACCATAGGAACTTTATCTAGATTATGTAAATAACTCTTACAACTCAATGACAAAAAGACAAAAACTGCCTAATTAAAAAATGAGCAAGGACCTGAAAGGGCATTTCTTCAAATAAAACATAGAAATGACCGGTAAGTGGGTGAAAAGTGCTTAACATCATTAATCATCAGGGAAATGCAAATCAAATCCACAATGAGATACCACTTGACATCCACTGGGGTGGCTACAATCAAACAATCAGGTAATTACAAGTGTTGGTGAGGGTGTGGAACACTTGAAAGCTTCATGTATTGCTGGTAGAAATGTGAAATGGTGCAGACACTGTGCAGAAAAATGACAGTTCCTCAAAATTAAATATAGAGGGTTGCTATGAGTCAGGATCGACTTGACAGCAATGAGGTTTATATAACCCAGCAATTCCACTCCTAGGTGTTTATTCAAGAGAAATTGAAATGAATATCCACACAAAAACTTGTAAACACGTCTTCGTAGCAGCATAGTTCATAATAGCCATGAGACGGAATAAAGCCAAATGTCCATTAACTGATTAATGGGCTTAAAAAAAATGCAGTGTTATTATTTGGTCACAAAAAAGAAGTACTGAAACAGGCATACCTCGGAGAGAGTGCAGTTTCGGTTCCAGACCACCACAGTAAAGCGAGGCACACAAATTTTTTTGGTCACCTAAAAAACTGTTGCTGTGGGGTCAATTCTGACTCACAGCAACCCTGTAGAACAAAGAATAACTGCCCCCCTCTGTCCTATAGGGTCACTGTGAGTCAGAATTGACTCAATGGCACTGGGTTTTTTAGGATTTCCAAGGAGCGGCTGGTGGGTTTGAACTGCCTAGCTTTCGATTAGCAGAGGAACTCTTAACTACTATTCCACCAGGCCTCCTTTGGTTACCTAGTGCATATGAAAATTATGTTTACCCTATACTCTAGTCTGTTAAGTGTGCAATAATATTATGTCTAAAAAAATGTACATACCTTAATTAAAAAGATGCTTTATTGCTTAAAAATTCTAATCATCATTTAAGGTTTCACTGAGTCATAATCTTTTTGCTGGTGGAGGGTCTTGCCTCTATGTTGATGGCTCCTGACTAATCAGGGTGGTGGTAGCTGAGGATTGGGGTGGCTGTGGCAACTTCTTAAAATAAGACAACAATGAAGTTTGCTGCATTAATTGACTCTTCCTGTCATGAAAGTTTTCTCTGTAGCATACGATGCTGCTTGATAGCATTTTACCCACAGTAGAACTTCTTTTAAAATTAGAGTCAATCCTCTCAAACCCTGCTGCCGCTTTATCAACTAAATTCACATAATATTCTAAATCCTTTGTTGTCATTTCGACAATGTTCACAGCATCTTCACCAGAAGTAGATTCCATCTCAAGGAACCATTTTCTTTGCTCTTCCATCAGAAGCAACTCCTCATTCCTTGAAGTTTTATCGTAAGATTTCAGCAATTCAGTCACATATTCAGGCTGTACTTCTAATTCTTGTTCTTTTGCTATTTCCACCACATCTGCTGTTACTTCCTGTACTGAAGTCTTGACCCCTCAAAGTCATCCATGAGGGTTGGAATCAACTTCTTTCAAACTCCTATTAATGTTGATATTTTGGCCTTCCATGAATCATGAGTGTTCTCAATGGCATCTAGAATGGTAATCCTTTACAGAAGGTTTTCAGTTTACTTTGGCCAGATCCATTAGAGGAATCAATGTTTATGGCAGTGTGCCTTATGAAATGTATTTCTTAAATAATAAGACTTGATAGTTGAAATTACTCCTTGATCCATGGGCTGCAGAATGCATCTTGTGTTAGCAGGCATGAAAACAGCATTAATCTCCTTGTGCATCTCCATCAGAGTTCATGGGTAACCAGGTGCATTGTAATGAGCAGTAATATTTTGGAAGGAATCTGTTTTCCGAGGAATAGGTCTCAACAGTGGCTTAAAACATTCAGTAAACTACGTTGTAAACAGATGTGCTGTAATCCAGGCTTTGTTGTTCCATTTATAAAACACAGACAGAGTAAGTTTAGCATATTTATTAAGGGCCCTGGGATTTTTGGAGTGGTAAATGAACATTAACTTCAGCTGTATTAGCCTCTAGTAGGAGAGTTAGCCAGTCCTTTGAAATTTGAAACCAGGCATTGACTTCTCCTCTCTAACTGTGAAAGCCCTAGATGACATCTTCTTCCAATATAAGGCTGTTCCATCTACTTTGAAAATCTGTTTAGTGTAGCCGTCTTCATCAATTATCATAGCTAGATCTTCTGGATAACTTGCTGCAACTTCTACGTCAGCACTTTCTACTTCACTTTGCATTTTATGTTACGGAGACGGCTTCTTTCATTAAATTTCATGAACCAACATCTGTTAGCTTTAAACTTTTCTTCTGCAGCTTTCTCACCTCTCTCAGCCTTCATAAAATTGAAGGGAGTTAAGGCCTTGTTCTGGATTAAGCTTTGGCTTATGGGAATGTTGTGGCTGGTGTTATCTTCTATCCAGGCCACTAAAATTTTCTCCACATCAGCAATGAGGTTGTTTCACTTTCTTATCATTTGTGAGTTCACTGGAGTAGCACTTTTTTCATTTCCCTCAAGAACTTTTCCTTTGCGTTCACAACTTGGCTGTTTGGTGCAAGAAGCCTAGATTTCAGCCTATCTCAGCTTTCGACAAATCTTCATCGCTAAGTGTAATCATCCTTAGCTTTTGATTTAAAGTGAGAGACGTGAGACTGTTCCCTTTACTTGAACACTTAGAGGCCATTGTAGGGTTATTAACTGGCTTAATTTCAATATTGCCATATGTCAGGGAATAGGGAGGCCTGAGGGGAGGGAGAGCGATAGGGGGACAGCCCATTTCTAGAGCAGTCAGAACATACACAACATTTATTGATTAAGTTCACTGTCTTGTATGTGTGTGGTTCGGTTTGTGGTACCCCAAAACAATTACAATCATAACATCAAAGATCACTGATCACAGATCACCATACCAGATATAATAATAATGAAAACATTTGAAATATTGTAAGAATTACCAAAATGTGACAAAGATGTGAAATGAGTACATGTTATTGAAAAAATGGCGTTGATTGACTTGCTTGAAGCAGACTTGCCACAAACCTTCAATTTGTAAAAAAATGCCATATCTGTGAAATGCAATAAAATGAGATATGCCTTTACATGCTACAACTTGGATGAACTTTGAAAACATTATGCTAAATCAAAGAAGCTAGTTAGAGAACCCAAATACATGATGCCATTTACATGACATATCTGAATCGGTGAATCTACAGAAACTGAGAGTAGATTAGGGGTTTCCTAGGGCTAGAGGTGAGGGCGTGGGAAGACTGGGAAGTGATAGATACAGGGTTTCTTTTGGGGTGATGAAAATGTTCTGAACTTGATCTTGGTGATGGTTGCACAACTCAGCTAGTATGCTAAAACCCATTAAACTGAACACCTAAAAGGAGTGATTTGTTTGGTATATGAATTATATTTCAGTATGTTGTTGTTGTTAGGTGCCATTGAGTCAGTTCCGACTCATAGTGACCCTATGTACCACAGAATGAAACACTGCCTGTTCCTTCACCATGCTCACAATGGTTGTCATGCTTGAACCCATTGTGGCAGCCATTGTGTACTTCATACAGTCCATGTTCTGATTATTAATGGATGTTTGCAGCTGTTTCTTCTCGTTATGAGTTGTGCCATGTCAGCAAATGAAGGTCCCAAAAGCTTGACTCCATCCATGTCATTAAGGTTGACTCTACTTTGAGGAGGCAGCTCTTCCCCGGTCATCTCTTGAGTGCCTTCCAACCTGGGGGCTTATCTTCTGGCACCATATTAGACAATGTTCCACTGCTATTCAGAAGGGTTTCACTGGCTTCTTCTTTTCAGAAGTAGACTGCCAGGTCCTTCTTCCTAGTCTGTCTTTGTTCGGAAGCTCAGCAGAAACTTGTCTGCCATGGATGACCCTGCTGGTATCTGAATACCGGTGGCATAGCTTCCAGCATCACAGCAACACATAAGCCCCCACAATACAACAAAGTAACATACACATGGGGAATATTTCAATACAGCTGTCACAAAATAAAAAACTAAACACATTCCACAAATCTAAAGAAACTGTAAAGATAAAAGTTAAAACAAAGTTATTACATTTTAGCTAGATATTATTCCATGCCAAAATACTTGAGCCTAAGTTCTAGTCTCTCTTTTAGAAAATGGAAGCATAGGAAGAGATAGAGAGGTATTTTTATCATACCACTAAGGATCTCTTACACTTCCCTCCTAACACCCTACCCCAATACACACCCATTAAAATTATATAGGATTGCTGGATAAGATATATTTTAAAATATGTATTACACGGTCAGCTCAAAATAAAGAAAGGGAAACCTCTATGTATGAGAAACAAAGAGAAAAGTCAAACCCAGAGTTTTAAGAAAAACTAACACCAGGAGATTGCAAGGTATAGCACCTAGAAGCCTGGTTTCTAATGGCTGACATCTGAGGAAAACGAAAAGCTAGAAGAAAAATCATGGGCTTAAAGTTCAGAATCTTGAATAGTTTCCTATTCTCCTAGACTAGAAAATTTCAGCTACTGGCATGGTCAAGTAGCAAGGTAACTTCCTTTCACAGAAGGAAAAAAAGGACACCAGAAATAATTCAAAACACCAGTCCTGCACTATCCCTGGCTGTGGCCTGAATTTACATTAATGCATAACACATGCAGCAAACGCTCATAAATTTACTATATGAAGAAAAAATAGCTCTGGACCGTAGAAATCCCTAGCTAACCAAGCAGAAGAAAGCCTCAAAGCATTCTTGTAGAGACTTAATCACACCTTAGGGAAATCACAACTCCTTGAATATGAGCTTATATTAAAAAAAAAAAAGAAAATTCACAAAAACAATCTCTGATGGTTACAAGGGAGGGGAGGAGTGGAGAGGCAAAAACACTAAATAGACAATTGACAAGTGGTAACTTTGGTGAGGGGTAAGACAGTACACAATACTGGGGAAGCCTGTGTGACTTGTCCAAAGCAAGGTCATGGAGGCTCCATAGATACATCCAAACTCCCTGAGGGACTGAATTACTGGGCTGAGGACTGGAGACTGTGGTCTTGGGTAACATCTAGCTCAATTGGCATAACATTGTTTATAAAGAGTTTTACATCCTACTTTGGTGAGTAGTGTCTGGGGTCTTAAAAGCTCGTGAGCAGTCATCTAAGATACTCCACTCATCTTGCCTCGTCTGGAGCAAGGAAGAATGAAGAAAACCAAAGGCACAAGGGAAAGACTAGTCCAAAGGACTAAACGACTACAAGTACCACAGAATCCACCAGACTAAGCCCAGCACAACTAAATGTTGCCTGGCAACAATCACTGACTGCTCTGACAGGGATCACAACAGACAGTCCCAGACAGAGCTGGGGAAAGATGTAGAACAAAATCTGGCTCACAAACAAACAAACAAACCCAGACTTACTGGTTTGACAGAGACTGGAGAAAGCCCAAGGGTAGGGCCCCTGGACACCCTTTTAGCTCAGTACTCTAGTCTCACTCCTGAGGTTTATCCTTCAGCCAAAGATTAGACAGACCCATAAAACAAAATGTGACTAAACGGGCACACCAGCCCAGGGATAGGGACGAGAAGTCAGGATGGGACAAGGAAGCTAGAAATGGGGAACCGAAGGTCTAGAAGGGGAGAGTATTGACCTGTCGTGGGGTTGGCAACCAATGTCGCAAAACAATATGTGTATTAACTGTTTAATGAGAAAACAATTTGCTTTGTAAACCTTCATCTAAAGTATAATTAAAAAAACAAAAGAAAGAGAAAAATAATCTTCAAAATACTTGGGAAAATGTATCTCCATGAAGTGGATAAACAGATGCAGCAAATAAAAAGAACTAGTATCTTGAGAAATAAACAAGAACAACAAAAAACAAGAATAATAGAATGATCCAAAATAAATATAGGAATATTTGAGATATGCTGGTATCAGAGATTTTTCTTCTTGTCTACAATAAGAAATATTAGAAATAATTCAAAATGAAATCTCATGATATGATTGAATGCAATTTTTTGGGGGGAGGGAAGTATCAGTGGGTCAGAATCCCGGACTTTGGGAAACACTGAACTAATCCAACTCTCCACCCTTGGCAAGAATTGACTCTACAAATTCTGGATAAGCGGATATCTAGATGTTTCTTGAATACCTTTGGTAACAGAGAACATTAATTTGCGAAACATATTATTCCATTTTCAGACAATTCAATTGATTAGAAACTGTTTTATTATATTAGATTGGAACCTAGCTCCTTATAATTTTCAGTTTTTGGTCCATGTTCTAGAATACAGAGAATAAATGTACTCCCCATCTCCATATGATAACCCTTTAATGCCTTGAAAACTGACACCGATTTTCTCTCAAATCCTCCAGGCCCAGATCTTTCACTCTTCCTCACATAAATTGGTTTCAGATCCTTTTATCAACCTAATTTGATCCCTCTAGAACCTACTGCAGTTGGACAACATTCTGCTGAGGTAAATTTAACTAACTTTTGAAAAAAAAAATTTTTTTGTTTCCACTATGTGTTCCAGCTTATTTATGATCAACTGTCTTAGCGTGGTATCATTTCCATGATGCTATTTTGCCACGTGTTACATTGTTATCACCCAATCATAGAATCAAATGCAATCTTTGGAGTCAAACAGAATAAATTCAAAAGCTGTCTTCTGTACTTTTGAGCTGTCAAAATTTGGGCAATTTACTTGGGCAATTGCTTTGGTTTTGTCGATTATCGTATAGGAATTCTTAGCATGTATCTCAGAACTATTGTGAATTAAATGAAATATTGCTTATAAAAAGCTGAGCATAATGCCTGATGTTTAGTAAGCAATGAATATTGTTAACTATTATTAAAATGGAACCCTGGTGGTATAATGGTTAAGAGTTCGGCAGCTAACAAAAAGGTCACAGCTCGAATCCACCAGCTGCTCCTTGGAAACCCTATGGGGTAGTTCTACTCTGTCCTGTGAGGTCGCTATGAACTGGAATTGGCTCAACAGCAATGAGTTTACTATTAAAACTGATAAAAATTAGTGGTCAATCTGAGTTTTCCATGAGTTAACTACTTGCTGAAATTCTAAAATCCTGCTGAGGGTGAGGGATAAGTCTACTATAAATTGTCCATCTGCAAAATTGCCTTACTGAAAGGGAATAAGCTGGCTGAATCACAGAAAACTAAAGAACAGGAAAGTTGGGAGAACACCAAGACGGAGGGGTCAAAGCAGAGGAAGGTGGATAACTGAGCCATGGCCACTAAAGATGATGATCAGGGAAAAAATAGAGGGAGATCTGAAAAAAGTTCAAGACTTACAGTGTCATCCCCATGTGGTGCTAAATGCATGCTGGGTCATTTTAAGCTTCCCCAGATTCAGGACTATGGTGTGAACAGAACTCTGGGGCAATCTATCATAAACCTCACTGCCTGTCAACCTCAGTCCATAAACTGTCACTTTTTGAATATCATCTTTCAACCAGTTGTTAAGCTACCCTATTTATTTATTGCCCATACCTCATGTTTCCACCATAGTCACAAAGATAAGTTAAGAGATCTTATCACATATCTATAGCATATGGTAGATGGTGCTCAAATTCTAACCCAAAGGTTGGTGTTTGAACCCACCCAGCAGTGCCATAGAAGAAAGGCCAGGTGATCTGCTTCCTTAAAGATTACAGCCAAGAAAATTCTATGAAGCAGTTCCACTCTGTAACATGTGGGGTCGCCATGAGCTGGAATTGAATCAATGGCAAGTTTTTTTTTTAATAACATATGATAATTCCCTCAATCAACCAACCAGCTAACAGTAGATTAATAAAATAAAAGCTCAGAACCTAATTAGGTTTGTAATGATAATGTCTTGTTTCCCTCATTTTTTCTATATGGTATTCTCTTTCAGAATTTATTTTTTGTCTAGGGTATATGTCTTAAAGACTTTTAGAGAACCTAGGGTCTCATATTCAGTCTCTACACTGAGCCTGTCTTTTAAATATCACAACGCTTTTGTCTCAACATAAAGTGGGGCAGAGAAACAAACTGAGTTAGGGGTTTTACTTTCTAATTGTATTGTGTCAACTATAATCCAGCTACTTCAATTAAAAAAAAAAAAAAAAACACTTTTTTTCCTTTCTCTTTTTGCACCAAGTATTAAAACGTGTTTTTCTTTGTATTTTTCTGTAGGCTTCAGCGTGACACAGGCCATGCTATTCAGCAGCAGTGGAATGCAGAGAAAAAAAGATACTGCACTTGGTAGTTCATTTGTACTAACTTTGTCCTTCCTTCTGTAAAGTAAGGGAAGAAATACCAGATCTGCCTAAGTCGCAGTGTTTTCCTGAAGACCAGAAAGAATAATAATTGTTTTACAACAACATAATCTTAAAACACTAAACTAATGATGAGTCAGATTTTTGCTTCATAAACCTTCTTTCTTATGCATACCTATTTCAAAGTACCGCATTAGAATAATTACAAAAAGAACAGCATCGTATATTGTATCTGATGCTTTTTAGTATCCAGGAAGCTTTGATGCATATAATTTCTTTTAATTCTCACTAATGTCCTGAATATTAGTTAGAGCAGAAATGAATATCCTCATTTTATGATCAAGTCCTTGGGTGGTACCAATGGTTAACACCCTTGGCTGCCGACTGAAAGTCTGGCGGTTCGAGTCCACTCAGAGGTGCCTTTGAAGAATGGCCTGGTGATCTAATTCTGAAAAATCAGCCTTTGAAAACTCTATGGAAAGTAGTTCTACTTTGGTACATGTGGGGTCTCCATGAGTCAGAATTGATTTGATGGCAACTGGTACTCACATGGTTAAAGACATCACAGTCCAAGAATCTAAAGGACTTACCAACTCTGCATAGCCATCAAATAATAGAATGAAACTTAAATCTATGCCATTTGCCTCTCAGTCCTGCCTCCACTGCTCTCGAATACATCATACCATGATGCTATGCCTTAATTATCACTCTTTTTAATCCTGTCCATGAACTGTCCCAAACCCTGTACAGTATAATTTTTCTTTTGCAACTTTCACTAAGGGTCTGCTCTTAAGGTCAATCCATCTGATAAATAAGGTCACTATAAGGTCTGAAGGATTAGAGAGCCTGCTGAATGTGTTAACCCTCCCAGGTATATTTTCATTTTAACAGAGAGTTAAACAATCAGGCATTGTGCCAGCCATTGGAGGCTTGGATGTATCTTAGGCAGTTTTTCCTAGCGTCTCCTAGAGCATTTCCTCTAAGCAGTCAGCTGGTGTTGCAACTAATAAAACAGAGGTCATGGCAGAACCTTGGGATACAAATCCATGTTGAGCTAGAGCCTGTTGCTAGGGGCTAAGTTATCCGTATCTCAAAAAAAAAAAAAATCCCACATGCCCTGTCACCATAATCATGCAATCATCAGAATCCTTTTGCCCAATATTTCACATTTTCACATTCAATGTTTCTTTTAGGCATGAACTTTGAACATACTTCAGCCTAGTAATACGGCAAATTGGGTTTTTTCATTTTCTTCGTACTAAATGACTTCAAAGAATGAATGAACTGTTGTTTTAAAAACAGAAATGAGGAAAAACACATTTATTGAGCCTCACTGAAAGGTATCCAAATTCCATCAGCAAATTAAGGCACTCAAACCCTAAGCCTGTTATATTCACTGTGTGTGCTTGCATATTTAACACTAGTGAGAGATAAGGTGAAATCGGCAGATGCAATCAAAGAGAGTAATGAAAAGAATTGATGTCTACTGAGTATTTATCACGAGCCAGGCATTGTGGTCAGCACTTAACATACATTATTTTGTATATTCCTCTCAAAACTTCTAAGAGGTGGGTTCTATTTTTATCTCAAGTTTTATACAGTTGTCCCTTGGTCTCCATGGGGGATTGGTTCCAGGACTCCTTGGATACCAAAATCCACGGATGCTCAAGTCCCTTTTATAAAATGGCATAGTACTTGCAGGTAACCTACACACATCCTCCTACATACTTTAAATCATCTCTAGATTTTGTATAATATCTAATACAATGCAAATGCTGTATAAATAGTTATTATACTGTATTGTTTACAGAATAATGACAAGAAAAAAAAAAAGTCTGTAAATGTTCAGTGCAGATGCAACCATTTTAGGCCTAACTACATAGTACATGTCAGCAACAATGTAACACTTCTTTTTCTTCTGAATATGTTCTATCCGTGGTTGGTCGAATCTGTGGATGCAAAACCCGTGGACATGGAGGGCCTCTGTACATGAGAAAACTGAGGCTTAGAGAGTCTAATTAACATGCTCCAGAGCGAGGTCATAAACTCCAGGTGTCTGACTGCGAAGTTCATTTTCTCATGCTACATCATATCAGCTCTGCAGAAAAAACAGCATGAAAGCTAATGGAGAAAACTTGAAATCCCACTTTTAAAAGAACAAAGATTAAATTGCTACCTCTATACTTGTAGAGAGCTATCCATTGTGCTTCTGAGTCCAAGATAATAGAAAATGTGTGTAAGAAATTGGCATTCCATTGGTTTTTCAAAAGGGGCAACCCTCCATACCTCACTGGTACACTATGAAAATGGTTTGAATTTTGTGGTAAAAAATTAAAAGTGAAAAATGATAGAAGAAACGAAGAAATGCCATACAACCAAATCCTGGTATGGGTCTAATTGCGTTGTTATATACATGAGCCCCTACCAAATGTTGCAAAGTTCTGCACATGGAGCTTCACAGACATTTCTGCTTCTTTCCCATACTCCTTGCTTATTCTGAGCTTACAGCCTCTTTCTGACTGTTCTCCCAGTGGAGTGTCAACCTCATTCCTCACTTTATTCTCTAATCCAGTTGCCACTCGATTTTCTGACTTCAGGCTGAAGTCTTCCCTGGAGTTGACCCTGGCGGTGAGCATTATCTTCATTCAATTTGTGCAGCACCTTGAGTCAAATTTGGTCACACAGACCTTATATTTTATTGCTTCATATTGTAGATGTTCCGAACGTAAGATTTTTAAGGGCAGAGGGACATTTTCTTTTTCTACCTTTCACATGTCTAGTAATTCTACAGATAAGAGTGACACTCAAACATATTTGTAGAAGTTATTTATGAATGACACTTCAAAAAACAAAACCTATTGCCATCGAGTCGATTCCGACTCACAGTGCCCCTGTAGGACAGAGTAGAACTGTCCCATAGGGTTTTCAAGGAGTGGCTGGTGGATTCAAACTACCGACCTTTTGGTTAACAGCTGAGCTCTTAACCACTGTACCACCAGGGCTCCGAATAACACTTAGGTCAGTTAAAATCCTAGATAGCCCTATATACACATCAAAAAAGATAAAATTAAAAAGACTGACATGAATAGTAGGTCCTCAAAAGTTGTTTTGAGGAATTGAGAATACATCTAAATGAAATTTTTATCCTATCCTATTCTTGAGGTGAAAGTTCTGTCACTACATGTCTTCACTTCAGAAAATATGATTCATGGACTAACTGAAATGTGGTTAAATGTCCAGATTTCTAGGCCCACTATATCACTCTTTATAGGGTTGGGTCCGTCTGTCTGGTCCTTAGCAATGCACATGTCCTTAGAGCTTAGGCTATCTCTTCTGGAAATAAAAGGATAACACTTCTTACGTTTATACATTAGAGATTTTGGTTGAGAAGCAGTGCCACCAGCTGTCAGTTTAGCTCATTTACCAGTTAACAATATTGTGTTCATAGCCCTCAGTGCAGGAAAATGGAGGAATGGGAGTAAAAGACAGGAAAAGGGTTTGTGGATCTAGGGGCAATCGGCAGAAAGAGCTCTATCCTTGGGGTGCTTTCTGGCCAGTGGATGACTTATAGTATGTGGCTACCGGATGTAGTTAGACTGATGAGAGATGAAGTCCCTATGCTCAGTAACTACCTGGTGTAACTGGGAAGACATAGTGACTACTCTGCTAAGTCTTCAGTCTGAGAAAGGAGATTTCATTATATACCCTGAGAGAGTTTCCAGTCTGATGAGGTTAAAAGGACAGAGTCGGAGAAAGCAAGAGAGAGACTGAAAAGGAAGGAAAAGAAAAGAAGGGAGGAAAGAGAATGGTAGGGAGGCTCTGAAACGGATATGACTGTTCCAAAACTAAGGAGTATAAGCATTGCCCTAATATTTTTCTGGTTTGTTTTTCAATGCCTCCTCCCAACCTGTTCTATTAACAGAAAATTAACACCTACTCTTAAATTCTTCAGGCCCAACACTGCCATCATAGACCAAAAACTGAAATCTGAACTAATAATCACAGATACAAATTATTAGCCCTAATACCAATTCCTAGAGTAAAATCTGAACTAAGAGTTAGATGCGGTCACACTCACCACTGCTCTTCATGGCTGCGTGGTATCGGTGTTGACCCTGGCCCTGCAGCACACAACAGAAGACCTGCGTGCCCTGCCTAGACAATATCTGGACTCCATTCCTACACAGTCAGCTGTGATTTTGGAAGGAGGATTAACTCACAACCTCATTCAAGGGTCACAGGCTGTGGACCACACTTGACAATCAGAATGATGTATTTGACAGTTACCATTTTTAAATGTATTTGACCAGCCTCTTTAGGCACAGCATATGGTTCAGGGCACACATATTGTCTTTCTGTCTTATACCAGTCTGATGAAAACATTTATGTTGACTTTCTGGTAGCTTGAGGCATTCATGCTTGCAACCCTGGCCTTGGTGTGAGGCTTAACCAAAGAAGCACCATGCTTTGGTTCCCAAAGTTACAGGTCTCTGTACATGGCACTTTCAGGTGACTCACAGTCAGCTTTCAGATCTCCCACCTGGAATAGGGCACCATCTTCTTCTCACCCCAGGGATTGCTACCAGGAGCTGGAGAGCTTTTCCATTTAATCTCTTGATGCAGAAAAGAACTGATTAAATTCTTTTCTTTGAGTAATAAGACTATATAACTTATACCTATGATTCTGAGAGGAGTTACCCTCAGTGCCCCCAAGTGTCCCCTTCTGGGGTGATGGTAGTGAGGTGTTCAACTTCAATGACTCAAAGAGAGTTTTCTGGTATTTTTTCTCGTTAGTGAAGACTATCTATGACTGGATTTCCTACAATTCATGTAGATACAAATTATTGCCCCTAATACCATTTCCTAGAGTGACATATTAAGGAACCCAGTTTGTGCAATGGTTAAGCACTCAGCCGTTAACCAAAAAACTGGCACTATGAACCCACCTATCGGCTCTGTGGGAGAAAGACCTAGTAATCTACTTCTGTAAAGAACATAGCCAAGAAAGCCCTATGGGGCAGTTCTACTCTGTCACAGTGGGGCTGCTATGAGTCAGAATCAACTAGAAGGCACCCAAAAGCAACAGAGTGACATACTAGTAGGTCTAGTAATGTGGTCTTCAAATCTGTTACTTCATAAACTAGTGAATTCCTTTCTTTGCATATGGAGACAATGTAGTGTTGTCAGGTTTTTTCTTTTCTTTTTTTTTTGGCCAAGTTAGCACATTAAAAAAAAAAAAAATGACTATTGCCATCATTTTATGAGGCCGATTATTAACACTTCTGTGATGACTATCCATATAATAAACTGTTCAGTACAATTGCAATTATTTCCTTAGGGTAAATTCCTATAATTAGGATTTTATGTTTTTATTGCTATTGTAAATGAAATATTTTTATTATCTTTTCTAGCTGGTTATTATTGCTTCTATGTAGTTATTGATTTTTTTTTTCTCCTCATATTGTAACTGGCTGCCTTTCTAAACAAATTTATAATATAATGGTTTTCAAGTTAATTCTTTTATCCTTGATAAAGAAGTCGCCACTGAGTTTACAGTCTCCTAATTAAGCAAACTGTAGTAGCTTTTTAAGAAAGATGGATTGTGGGTTTGATGTTACTATTTATTATTCTCTTTTCAGAGGTGTCTATCATGATCACCTAATCTATTATCCCTTCTGGTTGGGAAAGATGCACAATTATGAGAGGAATTGTGCAAAGATGAATAAATATACCTGTTTTTGTCTCCAACAGCTCTCAGGTAAAGGTCAAATTACTTTGTCAAGCAACTAAAAGTTTAGCTAACGGAGGCGGAGCCAAGATGGCGGACTAGGCAGACGCTACCTCGGATCCCTCTTACAACAAAGACACGGAAAAACAAGTGAATCGATCACATACATAACAATCTACGAACCCTGAACAACAAACACAGATTTAGAGACGGAGAACGAACTAATACGGGGAAGCAGTGATTGTTTCCAGAGCCTGGAGCCAGCGTACCAGTCAGGTACGGCACAAGCACAGAGACCTGCTCCACCCCCTGAACTAACCCCGGGAGGGGGACCAGCCAGTTCCACGGGCGGCGTGGGACGCAGCCGTTAGGAGAAGTCCCCGGGAGGCAGTGACTGATCTTGGAGCAGAAAGAGCAGCATCCGAGCCGGGGAACCGTCCCGCAGGGATTTGGACTGCACGCAGGTACGCCATAAACACGGAGAGTTGCTCCACCCCCTGAACTAACCCCGGGAAGGTGACCAGCTGGGTCGCGCGGGCGGCGTGGGACGCAGCCGGTAGGAGAAGTCCCCGGGAGGCAGCGACTGGTATTGGAGCGGGGAGAACAGCGTTCCAGCCGGGACACTCGGTCGCGGCACAAGCACGGGGAGCTACTCCACCCATCTGAACTAACCCCGGGAGGGGGCCCACCTGGTTCACGGGGGCGGCACGGCCACGCGGCTGGAGGGACGAGAAGTCCCCGGGAGGCAGCGACTGATTTTGGAGTCGAGAGTGCACCGTCCCAGTAGGGGAGCCTTGACGCTGGGCGTGGGGCTGGAAGCGGAGGATCTGACCGTGACTCCAGCGGGCCAGACCCCCTGGGGGCAATCTCCACACAGCCAGCACACATAGGCGACGCGCCCGTGGGAATCTCAGATATAATAGTCATTCCAAGCAAGACAAGCAGCTCTGGCTATATTCTGAGGTGCTACTCTCCTATCTCTCTGTTCCCTCCCCCACCCTCCCCCGGCGGCTTCATTAACATCTGAATAGCCTGAGCCAGAGGGAGAACTCTGATAGGGATCTGACTGCTGTTTTTTTTTAGCGGATTTTCTGGAAAAACTAGTTTCCCAGCGATGGCTCGGAGACAACAATCCATATCAAACCACTTAAAGAAGCAGACCGTGACAGCTTCTCCAACCCCCCAAACAAAAGAATCAAAATCTTTCCCAAATGAAGATACAATTTTGGAATTATCAGATACAGAATATAAAAAACTAATTTACAGAATGCTTAATGATATCACAAATGAAATTAGGATATCTGCAGAAAAAGCCAAGGAACACACTGATAAAACTGTTGAAGAACTCAAAAAGATTATTCAAGAACATACTGGAAAAATTAATAAGTTGCAAGAATCCATAGAGAGACAACATGTAGAAATCCAAAAGATTAACAATAAAATAACAGAATTAGACAACACACTAGGAAGTCAGAGGAGCAGACTCGAGCAATTAGAATGCAGACTGGGACATCTGGAGGACCAGGGAATCAACACCAACATAGCTGAAAAAAAATCAGATAAAAGAATTAAAAAAAATGAAGAAACCCTAAGAATTATGTGGGACTCTATCAAGAAGGATAACCTGCGGGTGATTGGAGTCCCAGAACAGGGAGGGGGGACAGAAAACACAGAGAAAATAGTTGAAGAACTTCTGACAGAAAACTTCCCTGACATCATGAAAGACGAAAGGATATCTATCCAAGATGCTCATCGAACCCCATTTAAGATTGATCCAAAAAGAAAAACACCAAGACATATTATCATCAAACTCACCAAAACCAAAGATAAAGAGAAAATTTTAAAAGCAGCCAGGGAGAAAAGAAAGGTTTCCTTCAAGGGAGAATCAGTAAGAATATGTTCTGACTACTCAGCAGAAACCATGCAGGCAAGAAGGGAATGGGACGACATATACAGAACACTGAAGGAGAAAAACTGCCAACCAAGGATCATATATCCAGCAAAACTCTCTCTGAAATATGAAGGCGAAATTAAGATATTTACAGACAAACACAAGTTTAGAGAATTTGCAAAAACCAAACCAAAGCTACAAGAAATACTAAAGGATATTGTTTGGTCAGAGAACCAATAATATCAGATATCAGCACAACACAAGGTCACAAAACAGAACGTCCTGATATCAACTCAAATAGGGAAATCACAAAAACAAACAAATTAAGATTAATTAAAAAAAAAAATACACATAACAGGGAATCATGGAAGTCAATAGGTAAAAGATCACAATAATCAAAAAGAGGGACTAAATACAGGAGGCATTGAACTGCCATATGGAGAGTGATACAAGGCGATATAGAACAATACAAGTGAGGTTTTTACTTAGAAAAATAGGGGTATATAATGAGGTAACCACAAAAAGGTATAACAACTCTATAACTCAAGACAAAAACCAAGAAAAACGTAACGACTCAACTAACATAAAGTCAAACACTATGAAAGTGAGGATCTCACAATTTACTAAGAAAAACGCCTCAGCACAAAAAAGTATGTGGAAAAATGAAATTGTCAACAACACACATAAAAAGGCATCAAAATGACAGCACTAAAAACTTATTTATCTATAATTACCCTGAATGTAAATGGACTAAATGCACCAATCAAGAGACAGAGAGTCACAGACTGGAAAAAGAAACACGATCCATCTATATGCTGCCTACAAGAGACACAGCTTAGACTTAGAGACACAAACAAACTAAAACTCAAAGGATGGAAAAAAGTATATCAAGCAAACAATAAGCAAAAAAGAAGAGGAGTAGCAATATTAATTTCTGACCAAATAGACTTTAGACTTAAATCCACCACAAAGGATAAAGAAGGACACTATATAATGATAAAAGGGACAATTGATCAGGAAGACATAACCATATTAAATATTTATGCACCCAATGACAGGGCTGCAAGATACATAAATCAAATTTTAACAGAATTGAAAAGTGAGATAGGTACCTCCACAAGTATAGTAGGAGACTTCAACACACCACTTTCGGAGAAGGACAGGACATCCAGTAAGAAGCTCAACAGAGACACGGAAGATCTAATTACAACAATCAACCAACTTGACCTCATTGACTTATACAGAACTCTCCACCCAACTGCTGCAAAATATACTTTTTTTTCTAGCGCACATGGAACATTCTCTAGAATAGACCACATATTAGGTCATAAAACAAACCTTTGCAGAGTCCAAAACATCGAAATATTACAAAGCATCTTCTCAGACCACAAGGCAATGAAACTAGAGATCAATAACAGAAAAACGAGGGAAAAGAAATCAAATACTTGGAAAATGAACAATACCCTCCTGAAAAAAGACTGGGTTATAGAAGACATCAAGGAGGGAATAAGGAAATTCATAGAAAGCAACGAGAATGAAAATACTTCCTATCAAAACCTCTGGGACACAGCAAAAGCAGTGCTCAGAGGTCAAATTATATCAATAAATGCACACATACAAAAAGAAGAAAGAGCCAAAATCAGAGAACTGTCCCTACAACTTGAACAAATAGAAAGTGAGCAACAAAAGAATCCATCAGGCACCAGAAGAAAACAAATAATAAAAATTAGAGCTGAACTAAATGAGTTAGAGAACAGAAAAACAATCGAAAGAATTAACAAAGCCAAAAGCTGGTTCTTTGAAAAAATTAACAAAATTGATAAACCATTGGCTAGACTGACTAAAGAAATACAGGAAAGGAAACAAATAACCCGAATAAGAAATGAGAAGGACCACATCACAACAGAACCAAATGAAATTAAAAGAATCATTTCAGATTATTATGAAAAATTGTACTCTAACAAATTTGAAAACCTAGAAGAAATGGATGAATTCCTGGAAAAACACTACCTACCTAAACTAACACATTCAGAAGTAGAACAACTAAATAGACCCATAACAAAAAAAGAGATTGAAACGGTAATCAAAAAACTCCCAACAAAAAAAAGTCCTGGCCCGGACGGCTTCACTGCAGAGTTCTACCAAATTTTCAGAGAAGAGTTAACACCACTACTACTAAAGGTATTCCAAAGCATAGAAAATGACGGAATACTACCCAACTCATTCTATGAAGCCACCATCTCCCTGATACCAAAACCAGGTAAAGACATTACAAAAAAAGAAAATTATAGACCTATATCCCTCATGAACATTGATGCAAAAATCCTCAACAAAATTCTAGCCAATAGAATCCAACGACACATCAAAAAAATAATTCACCCTGATCAAGTGGGATTTATACCAGGTATGCAAGGCTGGTTTAATATCAGAAAAACCATTAATGTAATCCATCACATAAATAAAACAAAAGACAAAAACCACATGATCTTATCAATTGATGCAGAAAAGGCATTTGACAAAGTCCAACACCCATTCATGATAAAAACTCTTACCAAAATAGGAATTGAAGGAAAATTCCTCAACATAATAAAGGGCATCTATGCAAAGCCAACAGCCAATATCACTCTAAATGGAGAGAACCTGAAAGCATTTCCCTTGAGAACGGGAACCAGACAAGGATGCCCTTTATCACCACTCTTATTCAACATCGTGTTGGAAGTCTTAGCCAGGGCAATCAGGCTAGACAAAGAAATAAAAGGTATCCGGATTGGCAAGGAAGAAGTAAAGTTATCACTATTTGCAGATGACATGATTATATACACAGAAAACCCTAAGGAATCCTCCAGAAAACTACTGAAACTAATAGAAGAGTTTGGCAGAGTCTCAGGTTATAAAATAAACATACAAAAATCACTTGGATTCCTCTACATCAACAAAAAGAACACCGAAGAGGAAATCACCAAATCAATACCATTCACAGTAGCCCCCAAGAAGATAAGATACTTAGGAATAAATCTTACCAAGGATGTAAAAGACCTATACAAAGAAAACTACAAAGCTCTACTACAAGAAATTCAAAAGGACACACTTAAGTGGAAAAACATACCTTGCTCATGGATAGGAAGACTTAACATAGTAAAAATGTCTATTCTACCAAAAGCCATCTATACATTTAACGCACTTCCGATCCAAATTCCAATGTCATATTTTAAGGGGATAGAGAAACAAATCACCAATTTCATATGGAAGGGAAAGAAGCCCCGGATAAGCAAAGCACTACTGAAAAAGAAGAAGAAAGTGGGAGGCCTCACCTTACCTGACTTCAGAACCTATTATACAGCCACAGTAGTCAAAACAGCCTGGTATTGGTACAACAACAGACACATAGACCAATGGAACAGAATTGAGAACCCAGACATAGATCCATCCACGTATGAGCAGCTGATATTTGACAAAGGACCAGTGTCAATTAACTGGGGAAAAGATAGCCTTTTTAACAAATGGTGCTGGCATAACTGGATATCCATTTGCAAAAAAATGAAACAGGACCCATACCTCACACCATGCACAAACACTAACTCCAAGTGGATCAAAGACCTAAACATAAAGACTAAAACGATAAAGATCATGGAAGAAAAAATTGGAACAACCCTAGGAGCCCTAATACAAGGTATAAACAGAATACAAAACATTACCAAAAATGATGAAGAGAAACCCGATAACTGGGAGCTCCTAAAAATCAAACACCTATGCTCATCTAAAGACTTCACCAAAAGAGTAAAAAGACCACCTACAGATTGGGAAAGAATTTTCAGCTATGACATCTCCGACCAGCGCCTGATCTCTAAAATCAACATGATTCTGTCAAAACTCAACCACAAAAAGACAAACAACCCAATCAAGAAGTGGGCAAAGGATATGAACACACATTTCTCTAAAGAAGATATTCAGGCAGCCAACAGATACATGAGAAAATGCTCTCGATCATTAGCCATTAGAGAAATGCAAATTAAAACTACGATGAGATTCCATCTCACACCAGCAAGGCTGGCATTAATCCAAAAAACACAAAATAATAAATGTTGGAGAGGCTGCAGAGAGATTGGAACTCTCATACACTGCTGGTGGGAATGTAAAATGGTACAACCACTTTGGAAATCTATCTGGCGTTATCTTAAACAGTTAGAAATAGAACTACCATACAACCCAGAAATCCCACTCCTCGGAATATACCCTAGAGATACAAGAGCCTTCATACAAACAGATATATGCACACCCATGTTTATTGCAGCTCTGTTTACAATAGCAAAAAGTTGGAAGCAACCAAGGTGTCCATCAACGGATGAATGGGTAAATAAATTGTGGTATATTCACACAATGGAATACTACGCATCGATAAAGAACAGTGACGAATCTCTGAAACATTTCATAACATGGAGGAACCTGGAAGTCATTATGCTGAGCGAAATGAGTCAGAGGCAAAAGGACAAATATTGTATAAGACCACTATTATAAGATCTTGAGAAATAGTAAACCTGAGAAGAACACATACTTTTGTGGTTACGAGGGGGGGAGGGAGGGAGGGTGGGAGAGGGTTTTTTTATTGATTAATCAGTAGATAAGAACTGCTTTAGGTGAAGGGAAAGACAACACTCAATACATGGAAGGTCAGCTCAATTGGACTGGACCAAAAGCAAAGAAGTTTCCGGGATAAAATGAATGCTTCAAAGCTCAGCGGAGCAAGCGCGGGGGTCTGGGGAACATGGTTTGCGGGGACTTCTAAGTCAATTGGCAAAATAATTCTACTATGAAATCATTCTGCATCCCACTTTGAAATGTGGCGTCTGGGGTCTTAAATGCTAACAAGCGGCCATCTAAGATGCAGCAATTGGTCTCAACCCACCTGGAGCAAAGGAAAATGAAGAACACCAAGCCCACATGACAACTAAGAGCCCAAGAGACAGAAAGGGCCACATGAACCAGAGACCTACATCATCCTGAGACCAGAAGAACTAGTTGGTGCCCGGCCACAATCGATGACTGCCCTGACAGGGAGCTCAGCAGAGGACCCCTGAGGGAGCAGGAGAGCAGTGGGATGCAGACCCCAAATTCTCATAAGAAGACCAAACTTAATGGTCTGACTGAGACTGGAGGAATCCCGGCGGTCATGCTCTCCAGACCTTCTGTTGACACAGGACAGGAACCATCCCTGAAGACAACTCATCAGACATGAAAGGGACTGGTCAGCGGGTGGGAGAGAGACGCTGATGAAGAGTGAGCTAATTATATCAGGTGTACACTTGAGATTGTGTTGGCAACTCTTGTCTGGAGGGGGGATGGGAGGATAGAGAGAGAGGGAAGCCGGCAAAATTGTCAAGAAAGGAGAGACTGAAAGGGCTGACTCAAGACGGGGAGAGTAAGTGGGAGTAGGGAGTGAGATGTATGTAAACTTATATGTGACAGACTGATTGGATTTGTAAAAGTTCACTTGAAGCTTAATAAAAGTTATTATAAAAAAAAAAAAAGTTTAGCTAACACCATACTAGAATATCATTCATTTATTTCTGTTAGTAGGAACACTTCTTCCCAATCTCCCAGTTTCTGAGAGGAGAGATTTTTTCTAAACATTCCTAAAGTCTGACTGACCTTTACCTCTTTCTTTGAAAGCAATGTCAATGATCACTTAGATAATGTGGGATACCTGCCCTACTGGTTGAAGGCTCTCTTCCAACTTCCCTCAATCTGTCCTTTCTCTCTGGGGCCACCTGCCTACAAAGTACAACCCTCTGGTCTGCCTCTCTGCACTGTCATTTTTACATGCACAGTGTGGTTTTCCAGAGTGGCCTGTGAGGTAGTAGAAAAGCAGAATTCTGCTGTTTACTATTAGAATTTCCATTGTTGCCTTACAACAAAGACACATTTTAAGAGCTCTGTCAGTAACAAGGAAACCCTGGTGGTGTAGTGGTTAAGTGTTATGGCTGCTAACGAAAAGGTTGGCAGTTTGAATTCATCAGGTGCTCCTTGGAAACTCTATGGGGTAGTTCTACTCTGTCCTATAGGGTCGCTATGAGTCAGAATCAACTGGACAGCAATGGGTTTTGTTTTTGTTTTCTTTGTCAGTAATAAAGTGATATTTTGGTCTTCATCTGCTTCCCTCCATTGTTTATGTCTTAATTCATTTCCAACTTAGTTGGAGGAATGGGGTAATCTTAATTTTGCCCCTTTTTGAATCACCAGTAATTCATTTATTTACTATATATGAGCAAGTATGGGTATGTATATATACAGATATATAGAGACATAGAGTTGTTATGGTTGTTGGTTGCCTTCAAGTCAGCTGTGACTCATGGTGACCTTATTTATAACAGAACAAAATGCTGCCCAGTCCTATGCCATCTTCACGATCTTTAATATGTTTGAGTCCATTGTTGTATCAAGCCATCTCATTAAGGGTTTATATAAAGAAACATACTCACAGGCCAATCTTAGGAATTGTGGGGTGGGTTTAGAGGGAGGATTGATTGAGAGTTCAATTACTGGGAAAATAAGCCAAATATATTAGAACTTACAATGTGGACTCTATTACAAAAATGTCCACTAGATCTGTAGAATAAGCAGTAACAGTAGACATATGTAAAGACAAATAGAAACAGCTCTTAGGAAGATAAGAGTGTTAAATAGTATTTTTGAATAGCAGAGCACAGAAGAGGGGCCTTTACAGATGCCAGTAGCTGCTAGAGATTTCAGCTACTTATGGAAACATTCACCAAAACAATGACTCTACCCCAAGTAGCAAAGCGGATGCATTTATTTGCTCTTGGTGTTTCCCCGGGCATTAACTGTCCCTTCTCCCCCCTTCAAATTGGTCTGTCTAACCTGCAGTGACTGTGCTTTAGCAAAATCAAAGACACTTTATGCAACTGCCAGTTGGAATCTTATGATCCATGAACACCATAAGGCATGTCAACAGGCCTTAAACAATTTTAGAGACAATATTCTAGAAGGCCACAAGATGGGGATAGTCCTACATGCAAGCAAGTCTTTAAAGAAAATATACAGAACTCCCCAAATTTTGTGCTAATAACACAGCCATTAGCCACATGTAGCTACTTAAGTTTATTAACATTAAAATAAAAACTTTAGTCCATCAGTTGCATTAGCCACACATCAGGAACTTGATAGCCACATGTGCCTATTCTATTGGGCAGTACAGAAGAAAACATTTTCATCATCACAAAATTTCCTATTGATTTTTAAATTAAAAAAAAAAATTTCATTAAAAAGCAGGGAGGCTTTACAGAGTGCTGGTTTTTCCCCTTATTTATAACACTGAACAAATGTAAAAATTTTACATGTTCAGCAATACGTTATCAGTTGATTGAATTGTGCTATAAAAAAAAAATTTAACTATGGTAGAAATTTAAGTATTCATTAAAAGTAGTATTCTCTTAGAATGTAGGGAAAGGCTCATGCTATAATTTCAAGTAAAAAATAAAAGACAGAGTAAAAGTATATATACACATACATATTTTGATAAATTTGTGCTATACATACCTATGTAGAGAAAAAGAAAGGAAAAGGCATATAATAGTAACAATGATTAACTCTGGGTGATGAAATTATGGGGGATTTTATTTTCTTCTTTGAACTTTCCTTTATTTTCAATCCTCATCTAAAATTGAAAAAAAAATAAAGGAAGATATTTTAAAATAATATAGAACTTCTTTAATCTGGGCAAAGGCTAAAATGCCAAAATTAGTTTAGAAAGATTACAGTATTCACTCTAAAAAAAAAAAAAAAAAACTTTAATATATACTCATATGCATAAGCCTGTATGAAAAATTCTGGTCACCCATACAATTTTCCAGATCCGTGATGTGTACATGTCTCTCCAGTGTTTGCCCTCAGCTACTTAGACTTAGGGGCTCCAAGAACACCTTGCAGCACTGCACTAGTTTAACTGCTGGGCCAGTGTTACTCACATTCTTCCTTCCAACTTTAGGAAACAAATCGGGAAAGCATTTTACATTTTCATTAATGTTCTGAATGAGAATCTCCTCTGTATTCCCGTTGCTACTCCTAGCTCTTTCAGAAATCACTTGAGATTCATGAAAGAATCCAGTACCAAACTTCTGAAAGGAGGCTCAGATTCTGCTGGACTCATTAGTCCTCAATAGTCAAAGAACTTCCTGCCCTCAGGCAGGGTGACAAAAGCTTGCTCTGGAGGAGCAGACCAGATTGGCTGTAATTTCAGCCCTGCCAACTTCTTTCATATGACATAAGTTTTCTGGGCTTCACTGATCTCATCTCTAAAATGGGTATAGAATGGGAGATTGTTGTGGGGAATTATAATAATTTATTAATTGCCTGATTCATGGTAGATGCTTCGTTATTTGGCAGGTATTCCATCAATCAAGAAATTATACCTACTTCTCACTTATTGACTATCTCACTATCTGACATTTATTATTTATGGCAATAGTAAAAAATCTATCCAACTATTTTCTGCACCAAAGACATATGTCCAGCAGTAACAAACCAGAGGTGTGAGATGAGAGTAATGCTGGCTGTGATGGTTAAGGTTATGTGTCAGCTTGACTGGGCCATGATTCTCAGTGGTTTGGCAATTATGTAATGATGTAATTTGGCAATTATCCTCTGTTTTGTGATCTGATATGGTTATCCTCCATTTTCGCATAATGCCAATTTTTGCATAATGGACTGGTGTTTGGAACCTAACCATGTTGATAATAAAGAGTGGCTGTGCTTTTTTTCTTCTTTTGTCAAGTTTTTTGAGCTTATTCTCTGTGCCTGATACTTGGTACCTACCACACACTGGAGGTAAAAAGGTGACCAGCAACGCTTGTCCTTGGAAAGTTCAGTGTCTAGGCCTAGGAGAGATAATGAAGAAATATACTCAGTAGTGAGGTCAAAAATATATTCACACTGTAATACATATACAAAATAAGTTGTAATTCCATTGTGTAAAGGGCTTTTCACATTTATAGCAGTACTTCCCTAGAAGATATTGACACTGAATTTTTTTGTCATGGTTGATTATAACTAGCTGAAGATAATTAAGACAAAACAAAACAAACAAACAAACAAAAACATGCATTTTGATAGATGTCAGATCCTTACTCAACCCAACTGAAGACACTTTTCTGGCAAATGAATAATGAGACGTGTTTCATTAAACTTTGTACAAAACTATGGACTTACTTTGTTTTCAATAAAACCCTCCCAAAACAAAAATCCTGTTGCCATCAAGTTGATTCATGGTGACCCCAAGTGATACAGAGTAGAACTGCTCCATTGGGTAATCTTTATGGAAACAGATTGCCAGACCTTTCTTCCACAAAAGATGGTTTCAACTGTCAACTTAGTACTAACATTTTGTACCACCCAGGGACATTTAGATTGTTTTCCATAATGCTTAATTAGCATAACAACCATGAACTCCCCCATTCTATCATTTAAAAAGACTTTTCCCCTTCAGCAAATCATTCAATATATTTCTCCTTTGCCGGCCAAATCCATAGACTCAGCTTTGCAATCTTTTTTGCTGGTTGGTCTTTGGTTTATTCTTCAATTTTTTTTTATGACCATTCTGATCCTCCATATGAGCTCCTATCCCCTCAGTAGGTCACTAGGAAAGGTAGAATAGATTCCCATCAATCATAATCAGATCTAATAATTTATACAACTCTCTAGAAAACTGAGTCTCTTTGGGATAAATGACCTGAAATGTGTTTGGATAAGAGGAAATGGCTTATTTGACTTCATGGTTGTAAGGGAAATTTTAAGATATTGGAGTGGACAAAAGTGATTAATGAATAGCCTTTCAATGGAAGGTTAGAGCTTCCCAAGATTATCCGAGCCATAGTGGGTATGCACCATTGTTTGTCTTTGACTAGGTTATTTTACAATTCCTTTAAGATAGTAGTTAACTTGTAAAAAATCAACAGTTATGCAAATTATTTCTGTCTATAATCATACACTTGCCCACTAACACCTGGAAAAAACCAGTTTTACACCTATTTGTAAATATCTGATTTGGCATTCCTAATAATCTGTAAAGGCATAGTACTTTGAACTTCTCATATAAACTGGTTATAGCATCCTTTTGGGTTCCCTCATTACTGAAACATGTTTGTTTTGTATTTGTATGAGAGTCATAACTATATTATCATTTAAAATGTATTCTTTAATTTTAATGTAGTATTGGAAGGAAAGGAAACCTGATACTCAAGCTGGTCTTGGCTTGACATGTTGGCTGGGGCCTGCTAAGCAATGGATGGTCCAGCTCCATCCTGGTCTGTTCACTGAAATCTACCACTGGTGTCTGTGGCTAAAGCATTAAGATACACTATTTCTTAGCTCAACCAGGGCCTAGGGCTCAGTGGCCCTTTGTACCTACTTGGCTTCCTCATGGTGCCAACCCCTTAAGTCACAACCATAGGTCCTCTCTGGCCTGTAGCCCTAGTTCCTATCCCACAGCCTCTGCTGCAGAGTTTCCAGCCTTCAAGACAAGCAGGGTGAGAGGTTAAGAGTTATAATATTGCAAAAGAATATCAAAAATGCTTTTCTTTTGTACTTTCTTGAGGGTGCAATTCTTTGTCTAGTTAAAAAGTCCCACATCATCCTTTTGAAATAGGATGGGGGATATGGGAGAGGATTCAGATAGTTACAGGTGTTAAAAATAAAATTTCCACAAGACTAAATTTGTGTATGAAACAGGGTTTCCATCTGTAACTTTTTCCTTTCCCACTATCTTTCCAGTTCACCAAAAATTTTAAAATTTGGTTCTCTTCCAGTTTTGCTTCCCTGACCATGGCTAAATTGGTTCAAATCAGTTTAAGCCCATTTTTTACTCTTTGTTCTCAAATTTATATTCTGCAAATGGATATTCTGGGGCAATTTTATCTGAAAAAATCTGGCACCAAATTCTCTCCTTATGTTGAAAATAGTATTGCATTTTTATATTAACTCAAATTTTGTTCATCTCAAGATTTTGTAATTAGTTTTGAGTTAGGCTATGGTGCTAAGTTGTTTGACCAAACATTAGCGTAGTGACTGTTAGGGAGTGGTTACAAATGATTCATCAGCTGGCGTTAGGTAAAGCAAATTACCTTCCATAATGGGGCTGAGCTTCAGTCAATCAGTTGAAGGCCTTAAGAGCAAAAAGGGAGATTTCTTAGCGTATGTTCTGCCTCCAGACTATAAGTAGATGTTTGGCAGAACTCTCACTTCATACTTCCCATTGCCTGAACTATGGATTTGAGAACACACGTCTGCAGGAATCTCTAGCCTGTCCTCTCACCTATAGATTTTGGACTTGCTAGACCCCCAAAATCACGTGAGCCAATTTTTAAAAATAAACTTCCTTCTTTCTCTGTCTCTGTCTCTGTAAGCCAAAAACCCAGTGCCGTCGAGTTGATTCCGACTCGTAGCGACCCTATAGGACAGAGTAGAACTTCCCCATAGAGTGTCCAAGGAGCACCTGGCAGATTCGAACTGCCAACTCTTTGGTTAGCAGCCATAGTGCTTAACCACTATGCCACCAGGGTTTCCCCTGTATCTCTACACTCATACGCACGTATAGATATATAATATTATATTCTTCTGCTTCTGTTCCTTTAGAGAACTCTAAGACAACTCATTTCACGGGTACTTCAAAATAAACACTAATTTGTCTTCAAGTAGGAAGATTTAACAAAACAATTTTTACATACAATTCATTCAATTTTTACATATAATTCATCCTCCATCCTAGCTGCTGAGGCTTAAGGGGCACACCCACGAGAAACGTATGTACCATTCCAAAACTGTGGAAGTTCTCTGGGGGCACGTGTTATTTACAGTAACACATTATGGCTTCTCTCATCCAAAAAATATATCACAATAAGACATATTCTGTAGTACTGTTTGCAGGGATAGAAAAAATTCTGAAAATAACATGATCTTCCTGTAGGAGGAAGGTGGGCCCTATTCTGTAACATAAGATAAATGTAAATTAGAAGAAAAAAAACTTTAAATTTTCCCAGGTACAAAAAGGGGAAGAGACTCCCTCCTCTTTCTTTTTCTTCTAGCATTTAGTTTGGAAAATTTGTCATTGCAAATTCTATCTCTGTCTCTTTTAAAATGTATATGAATTATTTTAAAAGGCTGAGCAAGCTTCTTGCCAGTTTTTTTTTAAATAATTTTTATTGTGCTTTAAGTGAAAGTTTACAAGTCAAGTCAGTCTGTCACATATAAACTTATATACATCTTACTCCATACTCCCATTTACTCTCTCCCAATGAGTCAGCCCGCTCCCTCCTTCCAGTCTCTCCTTTCGTGACGGTTTTGCCAGTTTCTAACCCTCTCTACCCTCCCATCTCCCCTCTAGACAGGAGATGCCAACACAGTCTCAAGTGTCCACCTGATACAAGTAGCTCACTCCTCATCAGCATTTCTCTCCAACCCATTGTCCAGTCCATTCCATGTCTGATAAGTGGTCTTCGGGAATGGTTCCTGTCCTGGGCCAAGAGAAGGTTTGGGAACCATGACCACCGGGATTCCTCTAGTCTCAGTCAGATCATTAAGTCTGGTCTTTTTATGAGAATTTGGCATCTGCATCCCACTGATCTCCTGCTCCCTCAGGGGTTCTCTGTTGTGTACCCTGTTAGGGCAGTCATCCGTTGTGGCCGGGCACCATCTAGTTCTTCTGGTCTCAGGATGATGTAAGTCTCTGGTTCATGTGGCCCTTTCTATCTCTTGGGCTCATAGTTATTGTGTGGCCTTGGTGTTCTTCATTCTCCTTTGATCCAGGTGGGTTGAGAACAATTGATGCATCTTAGCTGGCCGCTTGTTAGCATCTAAGACCCCAGACACCACACTTTAAAGTGGGATGCAGAATGTTTTCATAATAGAATTTATTTTGCCAATTCACTTAGAAGCCCCCTTAAGCCATAGTCCCCAAACCCCTAACCTTGCTCTGCTGACCTTTGAAGCATTCAGTTTATCCCGGAAACCTCCCTGCTCTTGGTCCAGTCCAGTTAAGCTGACCTTTCCTGTACTGAGTATTGTCCTTCCCTTCACCTAAAATAGTTCTTATCTACTAACTAATCAGTGAATAACCCTCTCCCACCCTCCCTCCCTCCCCCCTCTGGTAACCACAAAAGAATGTGTTCTTCTCAGTTTATACTATTTCTCAAGATCTTATAATAGTGGTCTTATACAATATTTGTCCTTTTGCATCTGACTAGTTTCATTTAGCATAATGCCTTCCAGGTTCCTCCATGTTATGAAATGTTTCACAGATTCTTCACTGTTCTTTATCAATGTGTAGTATTCCATTGTGTGAATATACCATAATTTATTTAACCATTCATCTGTTGATGGACAACTTGGTTGCTTCCAGCTTTTTGCTATTGTAAACAGAGCTGCAATAAACATGGGTATGCATATATCTGTTTGTGTGAAGGCTCTTATTTCTCTAGGGTATATTCCGAAGAGTGGGATTTTTGAGTTGTATGGTAGTTCTATTTCTAACTTTTTAAGAAAACGCCAGATAGATTTCCAAAGTGGTTGTACCATTTTACATTTTCACCAGCAGTGTATAAGAGTTCCAATCTCTCTGCAGCCTCTCCAACATTTATTATTTTGTGTTTTTTGGATTAAGGCCAGCCTTGTTGGAGTGAGATGGAATCTCATCGTAGTTTTAATTTGCATTTCTCTAATGGCTAATGACCGAGAGCATTTTCTCATGTATCTGTTAGCTGCCTGAATATCTTCTTTAGTGAAGTGCGTGTTCATATCCTTTGCCCACTTCTTGATTGGGTTGTTTGTCTTTTTGTGGTTGAGTTTTAACAGAATCGTATAGATTTTAGAGATCAGGCACTGGTCGGAGATGTCATAGCTGAAAATTCTTTCCCAATCTGTCGGTGGTCTTTTTACTCTTTTGGTGAAGTCTTTAGATGAGCATAGGTGTTTGATTTTTAGGAGTTCCCAGTTATCTGGTTTCTCTTCATCATTTTTGGTAATGTTTTATATTCTGTTTATGCCTTGTATTTGGGCTCCTAACATTGCCCGTATTTTTTCTTCCATGATCTTTATCGTTTTAGTCTTTATGTTTAGGTCTTTAATCCACTTGGAGTTAGTTTTTGTGCATGCTGTGAGGTATGGGTCCTGTTTCATTTTTTTGCAAATGGATAGCCAGTTATGCCAGCACCATTTGTTAAAAAGACCATCTTTTCCCCAATTAATTGACACTGGGCCTTTGTCAAATATCAGCTACTCATATGTGGATGGATTTATATCTGGGTTCTCAATTCTGTTCCATTGGTCTATGTGCCTGTTATTGTACCAGTACCAGGCTGTTTTGACTACTGCGGCTGTACAATATGTTCTAAAATCAGGTAGAGTGAGGCCTCCCACTATCTTCTTCTGTTTCAGTAATGCTTTACTTATCCGAGGCTTCTTTCCTTTCCATATGAACTTGGTGATTTGTTTCTCCATCACATTAAAAAAAGTCATTGGAATTTGGATCAGAAGTGCATTGTATGTATAGATGGGTTTTGGTAGAATAGACATTTTTACTATGCTAAGTCTTCCTATCCATGAGCAAGGCATGTTTTTCCGCTTAAGTAGGTCCTTTTTAGTTTCCTGCAGTAGTACTTTATAGTTTTCTTTGTATAGGTCTTTTACATCTTTGGTAAGATTTATTCCTAAGTATTTTGTCTTCTTGGGGGCTAGTGTGAATGGTATTGATTTGATTTCCTCTTCGATGTTCTTTTTGTTGATGTAGAGAAATCCAAGTGATTTTCGTATAACCTGAGACTCTGCCAAACTCTTCTATTAGTTTCAGTAGTTTTCTGGAGGATTCCTTAGGGTTTTCTGTGTATAAGATCATGTCATCTGCAAATAGAGATAATTTTACTTTCTCCTTGCCAGTCCAGATGTCCTTTATTTCTTTGTCTAGTCTAATTGCTCTGGCTAGGACCTCTAGCACAATGTTGAATAAGAGCAGTGATAAAGGGCATCATTGTCTGGTTCCCTTTCTCAAGGGAAATGCTTTCAGACTCTCCATTTAGAATCATGTTGGCAGTTGGCTTTGTATAGATGGCCTTTATTATGTTGAAGAATTTTCCTTCAATTCCTATCTTGCTGAGAGTTTTTATCATGAGTGGGTGTTGGACTTTGTCGAATGCCTTTTCTGCGTCAATAGATAAGATCATGTAGTTTTTGTCTTTTGTTTTATTTATATGGTGGATTACATTAATGGTTTGTCTAATATTAAACCAATCTTGCATACCTGGTATAAATCCCACTTGGTCGTGGTGGATTACTTTTTTGATATGTTGTTGAATTCTATTGGCTAGAATTTTGTTGAGGATTTTTGCATCTATGTTCATGAAGGATATAGGTATATAATTTTCCTTTCTTCTGGTGTCTTTACCTGGTTTTGGTATCAGGGATATGGTGGCTTCATAGAATGAGTTAGGTAGTATTCCATCATTTTCTATGCTTTGAAATAACTTTAGTAGTAGTGGTGTTAACTATTCTCTGAAAGTTTGGTAGAACTCTGCAGTAAAGCCGTCCAGGCCAGGGCTTTTTTTTGGCGGGGGGGAAGTTTTTTGATTATCTTTTCAATCTCTTTTTTCTTTTCGGGTCTGTTTAGTTGTTCTACTTCTGATTGTGTTAGTTTAGGTAGGCAGTGTTTTTCAACGAATTCATCCATTTCTTCTAGGTTTGCAAATTTGTTAGAGTACAATTTTTTGTAATGATCTGATATGATTCTTTAAATTTCATTTGGGTCTGCTGTGATGTGGCCCATCTCATTTCTTATTCAGGTTATTTGTTTCCTTTCCTGTATTTCTTTAGTCAGTCTGGCCAATGGTTTATCAATTTTGTTAATTTTTTCAAAGAACCAGCTTTTGGCTTTGTTAATTCTTTCAATTGTTTTTCTGTTCTCTAATTCATTTAGATCAGCTCTAATTTTTATTATTTGTTTTCTTCTGGTGCCTGATGGATTCTTTTGTTGCTCACTTTCTATTTGTTCAAGTTGTCGGGACAGTTCTCTGATTTTGGCTCTTTTTTCTTTTTGTATGTGCGCATTTATCGATATAAATTGACCTCTGAGCACTGCTTTTGCTGTGTCCCAGAGGTTTGGATACGATGTGTTTCCGTTCTCATTGCATTCTATGAATTTCTTTACTCCCTCCTTAATGTCTTCTACTACCCAGTCTTTTTTCATCAGGGTATTGTTCAGTTTTTAAGTATTTGATTTCTTCCCCCTAATTTTTTTGTTATAGATTTCCACTTTTATGGCCTTGTGATCTGAGAAGATGCTTTATAATATTTTGATGTTTTGGATTCTGAAAGGTTTGCTTTATGACCTAATTTTTTTATGTGGTCTATTCTAGAGAATGTTCCATGTGCTCTAGAAACAGAAGTATACTTTGCAGCTGTTGGGTAGAGTGTTCTGTATAAGTCAATAAGGTCAAGTTGGTTGATTGTAGCAATTAGGTCTTCCGTGTCTCTATTGAGCTTCTTACTGAATGTCCTGTCCTTCTCCGAAAGTGTTGTGTTGAAGTCTCCTATTGTAATTGTGGAGGTGTCTATCTCACTTTTCAGTTCTGTTAAAGTTTGTTTTATGTATCTTGCAGCCCTGTCATTGGGTGCATAAATATTTAATATGGTTATATCTTCCTAGTCAATTGTCCCTTTAATCATTATGTAGTGTCCTTCTTTATCCTTTGTGGTGGAATTAACTTTTAAGTCTATTTTGTCAGAAATTAATACTGCTACTCCTGCTCTTTTTTGCTTGTTGTTTGCTTGATATATTTTTTTCCATCCTTTGAGTTTTAGTTTGTTTGTGTCTCTAAGTCTAAGGTGTGCCTCTTGTAGGCAGCATATAGATGGATTGTATTTCTTTATCCAGTCTGAGACTCTCTTTCTCTTTATTGGTGCATTTAATCCATTTACATTCAGCATAATTATAGATAACTGTGTGCTTAGTGCTGTGTCATTTTGATGCCTTTTTGTGTTTGTTGTTGACAATTTCATTTTTCCACTTACTTTTTTGTGCTCAGACATTTTTCTTTGTAAATTGTGTGTTCCTCATTTTCATAGTATTTGACTTTATGTTTGCTGAGTCGTTATGTTTTTCTTGGTTTTTATTTTGAGTTATGGAATTGTTAGACCTCTTTGTGGTTACCTTAATATTTACCCCTATTTTTCTAAGTAAAAACCGAACTTGTATTGTCCTATATCGCCTCATATCCCTCTCCATATGGCAGTTCTATGCCACCTGTATTTAGTCCCTTGTTTTGATTATTGTGATCTTTTACATATTGACTTCAATGATTCCCTGTTTTGAACATTTTTTTGTTTTTAAAATTAGTCTTAATTTGTTTTTGTGATTTCCCTGTTTGATTTGACATCAGGATGTTCTGTTTTGTGACCTTGTGTTGTGCTGGTATCTGATATTATTGGTTTTCTGACCAAACAATTTCCTTTAGTATTTCTAGTAGCTTTGGTTTGGTTTCTGCAAATTCTCTAAGCTTGTATTTATCTGTTAATGTCTTAATTTCTCCTTCATATTTCAGAGAGAGTTTTGCTGGATATATGATCCTTGGCTGGCAGTTTTTCTCCTTCAGTGCTCTATATATGTAATCCCATTGCCTTCTTGACTGCATGGTTTCTGCTGACTAGTCTGAACTTATTCTTATTGATTCTCTTTTGTAGGAGGCCTTTCTTTTATCCCTGGCTGCTTTTAAAATTTTCTCTTTATCTTTGGTTTTGGGAAGTTTGATGATAATATGTCTTGGTGTTTTTCTTTTTGGATCAATCTTAAATGGGGTTCGATGAGCATCTTGGACAGATATCCTTTCATCTTTCATGATGTCAGGGAAGTTTTCTGCCAACAGATCTTCAACTATTTTCTTGTGTTTTCTGTTATCCCTCCCTGTTCTGGGACTCCAATCACCCGCAAGTTATTCTTCTTGATAGAGTCCCACATGATTCTTAGGGTTTCTTCATTTTTTTTAATTCTTTTATCTGATTTTTTTTCAGCTATATTGGTGTCAATTCCCTGGTCCTGCAGATCTCCCACTCTGCATTCCAACTACTTGAGTCTGCTCCTGTGACTTCCTGTTGAGTTGTCTAATTCTGTAACTTTGTTGTTAATCTTTTGGATTTCTGAATGCTGTCTCTCTATGCATTCTTGCAACTTATTAATTTTTCCACTATGTTCTTGAGTAATCTTTTTGAGTTCTTCAGCTGCTTTATCAGTGTGTTCCTTGGCATTTTCTGTAGTTTGCCTTATTTCATTTCTGAGGTCATCCCTGATGTCTTGAAGCATTCTGTAAATTAGATTTTTATATTCTGCATCTGGCAATTCCAGGATTGTATCTTCATTTGGGAAGATTTGGATTTTTTAATTTGGGGAATTGTAGAAGCAATCATGGTCTGCTTCTTTATGTGGTTTGATATCGACTGCTGTCTCCTAGCCATCAGTAAGATACTGTAGTGATTTATTCTATATTTGCTCACTGAGTCTTATCTTGTTTTGTTTTCTTTCAATATAAGTAGATGGGCTACTAGATTGCCCTGTCTTGACTGTTGTAGCCCTTGAATCACTTATGTCCTATTACCAGCTGGTTTGGACTGTTACCAGATATATAAGCCTAAGAGTCCATTCACTATTCTTGAGTAGAATCTGATTTTGGGTCATCAAGTGTGTGGTGCAGACTGTCACCTACCCACCTAGAGAAGTAGTGGTGATATTTGTGTGTACCAGATTCTAGTAGCAGCAGGGGTTCACACTCCAGAGGGGGCAGGATGCTGACAGGCTTCCCCCAAGTGCCAGTGAGGTAGGTGTGTCTCTATTCCTAAAGCACTTTGGTGGGTGGGCTCTGCAGCTGTACCTTAGGCTCCCAATGCAAGTACCTCTACAGATTGGTAGGTGTCACCCTCCTTAGACCCCTAGGGCCGGAGGCTAGGTGGTCTGGAGGGAGCTTCAGCCCTCAGTTCCCTGTTATGGGTCAGTGAGGACTCTGTTGAATACACAGAGATATCAGACCTGGGAAACTTGTCTTCCCAGTAATCTGCTAAAACAATTACAGTCAGATCCTTATCAGAAATGCCTTTGCATTATAATAGCCACCTTGTTCCCTGTAGGGATGAAAGCCCAAGACTGTGGATCTCATATCTTTGGCTGGAGCTGATTCTGTATTTGTAGTTCAATTAGGGAAGGGTTTTTGGTCCCTGGGTTTTTTGTAGCTGCTTCTCTCAGGCCAGGAGAATGGGTTAGGAAAAGACCAAAAAAAAAAAAAAAAAGAAAGAAAGAAAGAATAACCGCAGCGCATTTCACTCTCTCGCTCAGGAAATTCCAATGTTAATGAAGCCACCTGGGAAGGGGAGGGGAGGGTTCAGATAAATGGGAGAAATTAGCACCCCGGAATATAGACAAAGTTACTTATATCGCTTGGGATGACTGTTTTATCTGAGATTCCTGAGGGGCGCGTCTACTGTGTGCACTGGCTGGGTAGAGATTGCCCCCGAGGGTCAGGCCCCCGTCCCCTGCTTGCACTGTCTCAGAAGCCATGGTTAGTCCTACGCACCCAATCCAAAGCCCAGCGCCAAGGTTCCCCGGCTGGGACGCTGCACGTCCGGCTCCAAAACCAGTCGCTGCCTCCCGGTGACATCTGTTCCTGTCCGCCGGGTCACAGCGCTGTCTACGTACACTGGCTGGGCTTCTCCCGAGGCCATTTCTGGAGGCTAAACCTGCGTCTCGTGTTTGCGCAGTCACACGATGCCGTGCTCAGCTTCCCTGAGCCCAGTTCAAAGCCCGGCACCAAGGTTTTCTGACTGGGACACTGGCTCAGGGCTCCGAAAACAGTCTCTGCTTCCCCATGGTTGTTTGTTCTCAGTCTCTGTCACTCAGGTCAACTCTTTAGATCTGAGTTTGATGGTCAGTGTTCGAAGATTGTCATGTTTGTGATCGATTCACTTGTTTTTCCAAGGCTTTGTTGCAAGAGGGATCCGAGGTAGCTTCTACCTAGTCAGACATCTTGGCCCCGCCCCCGGTTGTTTGTCTTTTTGTGGTTGAGTTTTAACAGAATCATATAGATTTTAGAGATCAGGCACTGGTTGGGGATGTCATAGCTGAAAATTCTTTCCCAATCTGTAGGTGGTCTTTTTACTCTTTTGGTGAAGTCTTTAGATGAGCATAGGTGTTTGATTTTTAGGAGCACCCAGTTATCTGGTTTCTCTTCGTCTTTTTTGGTAATGTTTTGTATTCTGTTTATGCCTTGTATTAGGGCTTCTAAGGTTGTCCGTATTTTTTCTTCCATGATCTTTATCGTTTTAGTCTTTATGTTTAGGTCTTTGATCCACTTGGAGTTAGTTTTTGTGCATGGTGTGAGGTATGGGTCCTGTTTCATTTTTTTGCAAATGGATATCCAGTTATGGCAGCACCATTTGTTAAAAAGACTATCTTTTCCCCAATTAACTGACACTGGGCCTTTGTCAAATATCAGCTACTCATCATTTTTTTTTTTTTCATATGTGGATGGATTTATATCTGGGTTCTCAATTCTGTGCCATTGGTCTATGTGCCTGTTGTTGTACCAGTACCAGGCTGTTTTGACTATTGTGGCTGTATAATATATTCTAAAATGGGGTAGAGTGAGGCCTCCCACTTTCTTCTTCTTTTTTGGTAATGCTTTACTTATCCGAGGCTTCTTTCCCTTCCATATGAAGTTGGTGATTTCTTTCTCCATCACGTTAAAAAATGTCTTTGGAATTTGGACTGGAAGTGCATTGTATGTATAGATGGCTTTTGGTAGAATAGACATTTTTACTATGTTAAGTCTTCCTATCCATGAGCAAGGTATGTTTTTCCACTTAAGTAGTTCCTTTTCAGTTTCTTGCAGTAGTACTTTTTAGTTTTCTTTGTATAGGTCTTTTACGTCTTTGGTAAGATTTATTCCAACGTATTTCATCTTCTTGGGGGCTACTCTAAATGGCATTGATTTGGTGATTTCCTCTTTGATGTTCTTTTTGTTGATGTAGAGAAATCCAAGTGATTTTTGTATGTTTATCTTATAACCTGAGACTCTGCCAAACTCTTAGTTTCAGTAGTTTTTTTGGAGGATTCCTTAGGGTTTTCTGTGTATAAGATCATGTCACCTGCAAATAGAGATAATTTTACTTCTTCCTTGCCAATCCAGATGCCCTTTATTTCTTTGTCTAGTCTAATTGCTCTGGCTAGGACCTCTAGCACAATGTTGAATAAGAGCAGTGATAAAGGGCATCATTGTCTGGTTCCCGTTCTCAAAGGAAATGCTTTCAGGCTCTCTCCATTTAGAATCATGTTGGCAGTTAGCTTCGTATAGATGCCCTTTATTATGTTGAGGAATTTTCCTTCAATTCCTAGTTTGCTGAGAGTTTTTATCATGAATGGGTATTGGACTTTGTCAAATGCCTTTTCTGCATCAATTGATAGGATCATGTGGTTTTTGTCTTGTTTTATTTATATGGTGGATTACATTAATGGTTTTTCTAATATTAAACCAACCTTACATACCTGGTATAAATCCCACTTGGTTGTGGGGGATTATTTTTTTGATATGTTGTTGAATTCTATTGGCTAGAATTTTGTTGAGGATTTTTGCATCTATGTTCATGAGGGTTATAGGTCTGTAATTTTCTTTTTTTGTGGTGTCATTACCTGGTTTTGGTATCAGGGATATGGTGGCTTCATAGAATGAGTTAGGTAGTATTACATCATTTTCTATGCTTTGAAATACCTTTAGTAGTAGTGGTGTTACCTCTTCTCTGAAAGTTTGGTAGAACTCTGCAGTGAAGCCACCTGGGCCAGGGCGCTTTTTTTGTTGGTAGTTTTTTGATTATCTTTTCAACCTCTTTTTTTGTTATGGGTCTATTTAGTTGTTCTACTTCTGATTGTGTTAGTTTAGGCAGGTAGTGTTTTTCAACGAATTCATCCATTTCTTCTAGGTTTGCAAATTTGTAACAGCATAATTTTTTGTAATAATCTGATATGTATTCTTTTAATTTCAGTTGGGCCTGTTATGATATGACCCATCTCTTTTCTTATTCGGGGTATTTGTTTCCTTTCCTGTATTTCTTTAGTGAGTCTGGCCAATGGTTTATCAATTTTTGTTAGTTTTTTCAAAGAACCAGCTTTTGGCTTTGTTCATTCTTTCATTTGTTTTTCTGTTCTCTAATTCATTTAGTTCAGCTCTAATTTTTATTATTTGTTTTCCTCTGGTGCCTCATGGATTCTTTTATTGCTCACTTTCTATTTGTTCAAGTTGTAGGGACAGTTCTCTGATTTTGGCTCTTTTTTCTTTATGTGTGTGTGCATTTATTGGTAAAAATTGACCTCTGAGCACTGCTTTTGCTGTGTCCCAGAGGTTTTGATAGGATGTGTTTTCTTTCTCATTGCATTCTATGAATTTCTTTATTCCCTCCTTAATGTCTTCTACTACCCAGTCTTTTTTCATCAGGGTATTGTTCAGTTTCCAAGTATTTGATTTCTCTCCCCTAATTCTTCTGTTATCGATTTCCAGTTTTATGGCCTTGTGGTCTGAGAAGATGCTTTATAATATTTCGATGCTTTGGATTCTGCAAAGGTTTGTTTTATGACCTAATATGTAATCTATTCTAGAGAATGTTCCATGTGCACTAGAAAAAAAAGTATACTTTGCAGCTGTTGGTTGGAGTGTTCTGTGTAAGTCTATGAGGTCAAGTTGGTTGATTGTAGCAATTGGGTCTTCCATGTCTCTATTGAGCTTCTCACTGGATGTCATGTCCTTCTCCGAAAGTGGTGTGTTGAAGTCTCCTACTATAAATGTGGAGGTGTCTATCTCACTTTTCAGTTCTGTTAAAGTTTCTTTTATGTAACTTGCAGCCCTGTCATTAGGTGCATAAATATTTAATATGGTTATATCTTCCTAGTCAATTGTCCCTTTAATCATTATGTAGTGTCCTTCTTTATCCTTTGTGGTGGATTTAACTTTAAAGTCTATTTTGTCAGAAATTAATATTGCTACTCCTGCTCTTTTTTGCTTGTTGTTTGCTTGATATATTTTTTCCATCCTTTGAGTTTTAGTTTGTTTGTGTCTCTAAGTCTAAGTTGTGTCTCTTGTAGGCACCCTACAGATCAATGGTGTTTCTTTATCCAGTTTGAGACTCTCTGTCTCTTTATTGGTGCATTTAGTCCATTTACATTCAGCACAATTATAGATAAGTATGTGTTTAGTGCTGTGTCATTTTGATGCCTTTTTGTGTTTGTTGTTGACAATTTCATTTTTCCACTTACCTTTTTGTGCTGAGACATTTTTCTTTGTAAATTGTGTGTTCCTCATTTTCATTGTAGTTGAATTTATTTTTGTGAGTTGTTAAGTTTTTCTTGGTTTGTATTTTGAGTTATGGAATTGTTAGACCTCTTTGTGGTTACCTTAATATTTACCCCTATTTTTCTAAGTAAAAACCTAACTTGTTTCATCCTATAGCGCCTTGTTTTCCTCTCCATGTGGCAGTTCTATGTCTTCTGTATGTAGTACCTCTTTATGATTATTGTGATCTTTTACATAATAACTTCAATGAATCCCTGTTTTGAGCATTTTTTTTTAAATTAATCTCATTTTGTTTTTGTAATTTCCCTATTTGAGTGACATCAGGATGTTCTATTCTGTGACCTTGTGTTCTGCTGGTATCTGATATTATTGATTTTCTGACCAAACAATATCCTTCAGTATTTCTTGTAGCTTTGGTTTGGTTTTTGCAGATTCTCTAAGCTTGTGTTTATCTGTAAATGTTTTAATTTCACCTCCATATTTGAGAGAGTTTTGCTGGATATATTATCCTTGGCTGATAGCTTTTCTCCTTCAGTGCTGTATATATGTCATTGCATTGCCTTCTTGATTGCATGGTTTCTGCTGAGTAGTCTGAACTTATCCTTATTGATTCTCCTTTGTAGGAGACCTGTCTTTTATCCCTGGTACTTTTAAAATTTTCTCTTTATCTTTGGTTTTGGCAAGTTTGATAATAATATGTCTTGGTGATTTTGTTTTTGGATCAATCTTAAATGGGGTTCGATGAGCATCTTGGATAGATATCCTTTCCTCTTTCATGATGTCAGGGAATTTTCCTGCCAGCAGATCTTCAACTATTCTCTCTGTATTTTCTGTTATCCGTCCCTGTTCTGGAACTCCAATCACATGCAAGTTATTCTTCTTGATAGAGTCCCACATGATTCTTAGGGTTTCTTCATTTTTTTAAATTCTTTTATCTGATTTTTCTTCAACTATATTGGTGTCAATTGCCTTATCCTCCAGCTCCCCCTCTCTGTGTTCCAATTGCTCGAGTCTGCTCCTCTGACTTCCTATTGAGTTGTCTAATTCTGTAATTTTACTGTTAATCTTTTGGATTTCTGAATGCTGTCTCTCTATGGATTCCTGCAGCTTATTAATTCTTCCACTATGTTCTTGAATAATCTTTTTGAGTTCTTCAGCTGCTTTATCAGTGTGTTCCTTGGCTTTTTCTGTAGATTGCCTTATTTCGTTTCTGAGGTCATCCCTGATGTTTTGAAGCATTCTGTAAATTACTTTTCTATATTCTGTATCTGGCAATTCCAGGATTGAATTTGGGGAATTGTAGAAGCAATCGTGATCTGCTTCTTTATGTGGTTTGATATCGACTGCTGTCTCTGAGCCATCTATAAGATATTGTAATGATTTATTTTATATTTGCTCACTGAGTCTTATCTTGTTTTGTTTTCTTTCAATATACATAGATGGGCTACTAGATTGTGCTGTCTTGATTGTTGTAGCCTTTGAATCATGTATGTCCTATTACCAGTTGGTTTGGGCTGTTACCAGATATATAAGCCTAAGAGTCCATTCACCATTCTTGAGTAGAATCTGGTTTTGGGTCACCAAGTGTGGTGTAGACTGTCGCCTATTCACTTAGAGGAGTAGTGATGATAGTTGTGTGTGCCAGATTTCAGTAGCAGCAGGGGATCACACTCCAGTGGGGGCAGGATGCTGACAGGCTTCCCCCAATTGCTAGTGAGGTAGGTGTGTCTCTATTCCTAAAGCACGTTGGTGGGTGGGCTCTGCAGCTGTACCTTAGGCACCCAATGCATGTACCTCTACAGATTGGTAGGTGTCACTATCCTCAGACCCCTATGGCAGGAGGCTAGGTAGTTTGGGTGGAGCTTCAACCCTCAGTTCCCCTTTGTGTGTCCGTGAGGGCTCTGTTTCATAGGTAGAGATATCAGACCTGGGAAACTTGTCTTTCCAGTAATCCACTAAAAGAATTACAGTCAGATCACTATCAGAATTGCCTTTGCATTATAATAGCCCCCTTGTTCCCTGTAGGGATGAAATCCCAAAACTGTGGATCTCATATGCTTGGCTGGAGCTGGTTCTGTATTTTTAGTTTAATTTCGGGAAGTCAGTGAAGGATTTTTGGTCCCTGGGTTTTTTTGTAGCTGCTTCTCTCGGGCTAGGAGAATGGGTTAGGAAAAGACAAAACAAACAAACAAAAAAAAACCGCAGAACACTTCACTCTCTGGCCCAGGAAATTCCAATGTAAATGAAGCCGCCTGGGAAGGGAGGGGCAGGATCAGATAGATAGGAGAGAGTAGCACCAGGAATGTAGACAAAATTAATTATCTTGCTTGGTGTGACTGTTTCGTCTGATATTCCCAAGGGGCTTGTAGCCTGTGTGCACTAGCTGGTTCAAGATTACCCCCTAAGGGTCAGGCCTGTGTCCTGTGCTTGTGCTGTCTCAGAAGCCGTGGTCAGTTCCTCCGCTCCCAGTCCAAAGCCCAGTGCCAAGCTTCCCCGGCTGGGACGCTGCACTCCAGGCTCCAAAACCAGTTGCTCTCTCCCGGTGACTTCTCCTCTGTGGAGAGGGAGATTAAGTAGCTAAGGTCAGTCAGGCAGATTCGCCATTCCTACCTGACACCCCCTAATAAAAACCTTGGAGACAAGGCTCAGGTAAGCTTCCTTGATTCGGAAAGCTTCTTATGTGTCACCCCACTTCGTTGCCTGAAACAGTATGTGCTGTCTGTGCAATACCACTGGAAAAGGGCAGCTGGAAGCTCATAATTGATTTTCCCTGTACTCTACCCCATCTCCTGTTCCCTTTGCTAATTTTAATCTACATCCTTTCACTGTAATAGGAGCCGTGGTGGTAACGTGGTTAAAAGCTCAGGTGGTGATCAAAAGGCTGGCGGTTCAAACCCACCAGTCGCTCTTTGAAAACTGTACAGGGCAGTTCTACTCTGTCCTATAGAGTCACTATCAATCGGAATCAACTTGATGGCAACAGGTTTACATTTTTTTTTTTTTTTGTTTTCACTGAAATAAACTGTAACTATAGTATAATTTTAGCTTCTATGAGTTCTATGAGTCCTTCTAGTGAATCACCAAATCTAGGGGTAGTCTTGGGGAACCCTAGAAAAGCTTGTATCAGCAGTGGGATTTGGGAGAACAGCATTGACTCTGGTTGTGTGCAATCTCATGCAAATACGTGAAACTCATGAAAGTATGGAATTTTTTGGGAAAAGAAAAATTTTCATCTAAAAAGCTGATGAAACTTTGATGCCTGGATGGCTATCAAGTCACTCATGGTAACATGAAACAGCTGCTGTGCTGCAATAAGTTACTAGAGATAAAAGTTATCAATGGTATTTAAGTCTATTATTTTTAAATTTCGCTGATAATTTTTACATCTAGTAACTTATTGCTGAATACATAAGGAAATGCAACAAAACAAGAAACAATATAAATATACATTCCCTTGGTTACTGGGATTTGTGATAGCTAAAATAAACATAAAGGAAGGAGAGTGTTGGGGTAGGATCTTGATGGTGCTCCAAGCTTGAATTTCAGCACCTCTGACTTACAGCCACTAGCTTCAGGGCTGCCACCAAAGGCAAAGTCATGCTGGAAAAACAATTAGTATCTCTATGATCTCTGGTTACCAAAAAGCCAGTCCTGTGATGATGGGGAAGGACCAAAAAACTACTGAATATATACTGGTATGTGAGAGAATTGTTTCATTTTGTGAATTGATATCATCAGCTTTCCTTTATGAGTCTTATACATGCTAAGAAAGAGTCATTTATAAGAGAATAAAAAAAGATGAAGCAAAGGGTCAGGGAGGGTGGTTAGCAGGGTAGAAATCTTTAAACAGATATTAAGCTGTGGGTGGCACAAATGGTTAAGCACTCGACTCCTATCCGAAAGATTGGTGGTTCGCACTCACCTAGAGGTACCTTGAAAGAAAGGCCTATCAATCTGCTTCCAAAAGGTCATATCCTTAAAAACCCTATGGAGTGCAACTCTAGTCTGAACACATGGGGTTACCATGAGTGGGAACCAACTTAACTGCCTTTTTTAAAGAAATGGAACAAATAAAGCAGACATTGTCAAGGTCAAAGCAAAGGTATCATTCACTACTGTTGGGGGTCGGGAATAGACTGACAGGAGACCCGTGGTCTCCCAATATTGAAGGGCCCTAACTAAATCACCTATATTTACACAAGTTTGGAAGAATTTAAAAAGCTGAGAGGCAAAGATGAAAATAAGAAACCAGAACCTGATTTACCAGGTGTCATGGTTCAGCAATTAATCAGAATGTGTATTGATGAAGGGACAGGCCATTCTGGTTCAAACCCAGGATGGAGAGCCGAGGCCACATACTCTGTGTGGGTAAAATATCCAGGCAGTGGAGAAGAAATGTTTCTGAATCTTCTTAGGAGAGGAGCCCAATGCATTGTGATTCCAAAATCTGTTGGTAAAGTCCTAAGGGAGCTACAGTTAGATAAGGAGCATACAAGTATGCAATATGAGGATGGGATGAAAGTCAAAGTGTAAAATAAAATTGGAATGTTTGAACAGACTATGTAAAGTGGTTGCATGCCCTTTACCTGAATGTATTGGTGAGATGGATATTGCTTCTGACTGGGGAACAATTCCCCTACCTAATATTATAAAACAGAACATACGTGAATTTGTCCTTTGGCCAACATTAATTGCACGTGCTAAATAGGAACCTGTAGAATTGCTGTAACCCACACAGATTGTTAATTTGAAACAGTATAAAATACCTGGTATACAAAAAGAGATAAAAAGATTTTTTATTTTAACTAAGGACGTGTTAGAAACCACAATGCTGGTACCAACAAATTCTCTGTACAATAATTCCGGATGGTCCTGGAATAAGGCAGATGGCTCATGGAACACTTATGCAGACTGGAACTAATGGCAAAAGTCTATGAGTGCCCCCCAATAGTGACCCCTGAGATTTTGGGCCAGAAAATTTCCAGATGCACTGGAACAATATATACAGTTTGAGAGACAATTACTAGCTTACAAGTAGTCGATTAATTGAAATTGCTCTCAGACTGAAGGTCATAAAATAATCTTAAAACCTGAAATACCCATAATGTTTTGGGTGCTGTGAGAGAAATGCTCCAATTAGGAAGGCAGAGCCTACTAGAGTTCCATAATAAAATGGAAATGGTTTATACAGGAATGTATTACCAGAGGAAAGCAAGGAGGTAGTCATTACATTCAGAAGCAAGAAAGTAGATGTTATTTTTCCCTCAAGGTCTAACTCTGGAACCACCTGAGGAGCTGCCAGACCCTACACTGGAGTTGCCCTTTGAACAGCTCTCAGTTGACCAACAAAGAGCTTCTAGGTTTATGTATGGTAATTTCATGGTGATGAGCAACGTCCTATTTGGAAAGTTCCTGTGCCATCATTAACTGTTGGAAAAACTCTGATTGAAGATGGTAGGAATAAATCAGCTCAGTGGGCTGAATTATATACTGTTTTCTTTGCAGTGATGAAAGAATTTAACAATGATAAGAATTCCTATATTTGGGTTTTTACTGACTTACGGGTGGTAAAATGGCCTGTCGAGTGGGTATTTAAAATGGCCTGGCAGGTGGATTATGGAAACTTGGCACACCAGTTCCCAAGGAGTCAATTCCAACTTGTGGCAACTCCATGCGTGTAAAAGTAGAAATGTGCTCTATGGGTTTTCAGTGACTGGTTTTTTGGAAGTAGATTGCCCGACCTTTCTTCCAAATTGCCTCAGGGTGAACTCGAATGGTCAATCTTTCAGTTAGTAGTCAAGCGCTTAACGCTTTGTGCTACCTACAGACATCAACATGGAGTACAGCTGTATGTGAATCACCATGAGAAGTTAAGGGGCACATTTAGGTAGAACATGTTGATACTACTCAGGAGCACTCCCTCCCAGATCCAGAAGTCTATTGGAGCTGGCATGTGGGTATCCTGGTGCAGTCTCTTGAGGTAGCCACCTGGCTTAATGAAATGGGTGGACATGTAGAGCTGCAGTAAGGCAGAGATGGGATTATTGTCATCAGATTCCTCTTGCACCCCCTGAGGCACAAAATGTCAAGAACTGTCCTGTCTGCTTTCCAGAAAGAGATAGCAGATTCCTGAGAGGGAAGGGCCAACACATAGCTGGCAAGTTGACTGCATGGAACCAATCTTGGTAGCCCCAGGACATGATAAATAGGTCCTGACAGAAATAGACACGTACTCTGGACTAGAATTTGCATACCCTGTGGTAGATGCAAATGCTCAAAATACTAAAAATGGACTGGAACACAAGATACTGTACCAATTTGGACTGCTGAGTTACATTATCTAATAATTGGGGTAGCGACCTCTATCTGTTAATTGCCTTTATCAGAAGGAAACATAAACTTCTATCTTTAAGATAGGAGACAGGTTTATAACTTGGGGTAAGGTCCCCTTAAGTTTGGGCTCTTTTCTCCGACAGAAACTAGGAGACAGAGGTGCTATATTCCTGATGATGATTGAATCTCAAAGAGATGGCTACCAAGTCAATGAGGAAATATATCTGGGCTATAAAACTGGCAAGAGCGGAGGTGGGGCCAAGATGGTTGACTAGGTAGAAGCTACCTCGGATTCCTCTTGCAACAAAGACTCGGAAAAACAAGTGAATCGATCACGTGCATGAAAATCTATGAACCCTGACAATCAAACACAGATCTAAAGAGTTGACCTGAGTGACAGAGAGCCAGCGCAAGCAGGATGCACACTGAAGCGCATAATGAGAGAAGGAGCAACAATGAGGAAGCAGCGAATGTTTTCGGAGCCTGGAGCCAGCATCCCAGTCAGAAAACCTTGGCACCGGGCTTTGGACTGGGTGCAGGGGGGCTGAGCATGGCATCCTGAGATGTCGCAAACATGGGATGCAGCCCTAGCCCCCAGAAGTGACCCCAGGGGAAGCCCAGCCAGTGCATGCAGGCAGCGCAGCAACGGGGCAGACAGGAGGACAAGTCACCAGGAGGCAGAGACTGATTTTGGAGCCTGGAGTGTGGCGTCCCAGCCGGGGAAGCTTGGCACTGGGATTTGGACTGGGAGCAGAGGAACTGACCATGGCTTCTGAGACAGCACAAGCACAGAATGCAGGCCTGACCCTCGAGGGCAATCTCAACCCAGCCAATGCACACAGGCTACACACCCCTCAGGAATCTCAGATAAAACAGTCATCACCAAGCAAGATAAGTAAATTTGTCTATATTCCTGGGTTCTACTCTCTCCTATCTATCTGATCCCTCCCCTCCCCTTCCCACACGGCTTCATTAACATTGGAATTTCCTGGACCAGAGAGTGAAGTGCTCTGTGTTTTTTTTTTTTTTTTTGTCTTTTCCTAACCCATTCTCCTAGCCTGAGAGAAGCAGCTACAAAAAACCCAGGGACCAAAAATCCTTCCCTCACTTCCCTAGACTGGACTAAAAATACAGAACCAGCTCCAGCCGAGAAAATGAGATCCACAGTTTTGGGATTTCATCCCTACAGGGAACAAGGGGGCTATTATAATGCAAAAACAATTCTGGTAGTGATCTGACTGTAATTGTTTTAGCGGATTACTGGAAAGACAAGTTTCCCAGGTCTGATATCTCTACCTATTAAACAGAGCCCTCGCCGACCCACAACAGGGAACTGAGGGCTGAAGCTCCACCCAAACCACCTAGCCACCTGCCATAGGGGTCTGAGGATAGTGACACCTACCAATCTGTAGATGTACATGCATTGGCTGCCTAAGGTACAGCTGCAGAGCCCACCCACCAAAGTGCTTTAGGAATAGAGACACACCTACCTCACTGGCACTTGGGTAAAGCCTGTCAGCATCCTGCGCCCCCTGAAGTGTGACCCCCTGCTGCTACTACAATCTGGTGCACACAACTATCACCGCTGCTCCTCTAAGTGAATAGGTGACAGTCTGCACCACACACTTGGTGACCCAAAATCAGATTCTACTCAAGAATAGTGAATGGAATCTTAGGCTTATATATCTGGTAATAGCCCAAACCAGCTGGTAATAGGACATAAGTGAGTCAAGGACTAAAACAAACAGGACAGCACAATCTAGTAGCCCATCTATGTATATTGAAACAAAACAAGATAAGACTCAGTGAGCAAATATAAAATAAATCATTACAATATCTTATAGATGGCTCTGAGACAGCAGTCGATATCAAACCGCATAAAAAAGCAGACCATGATTGCTTCTACAATTCCCCAAATTAAAGAATCAAAATCTTTCCCAAATGAAGATTCAATCCTGGAATTGCCAGATGCAGAATATAAAAAACTAATTTACAGAATGCTTCAAGACATCAGGGATGACCTCAAAAATGAAATAAGGCAATCTACAGAAAAAGCCAAGGAACACACTGATAAAGCAGTTGAAGAAATCAAAAAGATTATTCAAGAACATAGTGGAAAAATTAATAAGCTGCAGGAATCCATAGAGAGACAGCATTCAGAAATCCAAAAGATTAACAGTAAAATTACAGAATTAGACAACTCAATAGGAAGTCAGAGGAGCAGAATCGAGGAATTGGAATGCAGAGTGGGGGAGCTGGAGGATAAGGCAATTGACACCAACATAGTTAAAGAAAAATCGGACAAAAGAATTAAAAAAAATGAAGAAACCCTAAGAATCATGTGGGGCTCTATCAAGAAGAATAACTTGTGTGTGATTGGAGTTCCAGAACAGGGAGGGATAACAGAAAATACCGAGAGAATAGTTGAAGATCTGTTGGCAGAAAACTTCCCTGACATCATGAAAGACGAAAGGATATCTATCCAAGATGCTCACTGAACCTAATTTAAGACTGATCCAAAACGAAAATCACCAAGACATATTATTATCACACTTGCCAAAACCAAAGACAAAGAGAAAATTTTAAAAGCAGCCAGAATAAAAGAAAGGTCTCCTACAAAGGAGAATCAATAAGGATAAGTTCAGACTACTCAGCAGAAACCATGCAGTCAAGAAGGCAATGGGATGACATATGTAGAGCACTAAAGGAGAAAAACTGCCAGCCAAGGATCATATATCCAGCAAAACTCTCTCAAATATGGAGGTGAAATTAAAACATTTACAGATAAACACAAGCTTAGAGAATTTGCAAAAACCAAACCAAAGCTACAAGAAATACTAAAGGAAATTCTTTGGCCAGAAAATCAATAATATCAGATACCAGCACAACACAAGGTCACAGAACAGAACATCCTGATATCAACTCAAATAGGGAAATTACAAAAACAAATTAAGATTAATTTTAAAAAGAAAAAAATGCTCAAAACAGGGAATTGATGAAGTCAATATGTAAAAGATCACAATAATCAAAAAGAGGGACTAAATACCGGAGGCATAGAACTGCAATATGGAGAGGAAAACAAGGCAATATAGGATGAAACAAGTTCGGTTTTACTTAGAAAAATAAAGGTAAAAATTAAGGTAACCACAAAGAGGTCTAAGAAATCCATAACTCAAAAAAAAAAACCAAGAAAAACTTAACGACTCAGCAAAGATAAATTCAATTACTATGAAAATGAGGAATGCACAATTTACAAAGAAAAACGTCTCAGCACAAAAAAGTAAGTGGAAAAACGAAATTGTCAACAACACACACAAAAAGGCATCAAAATGACAGCACTAAACACATGCTTATTTATAATTATGCTGAATGTAAATGGACTAAATGCACCAATAAAGAGACAGAGAGTCTCAGGCTGGATAAAGAAACACGATCCATCTGTATGCTGCCTATAAGAGACACACCTCAGACTTAGAGACACAAACAAACTAAAACTCAAAGGATGGAAAAAAATATATCAAGCAAACGACAAGCAAAAAAGAGCAGGAGTAGCAATATTAATTTCTGACAAAATAGACTTTAAAGTTAAATCCACCACAAAGGATAAAGAAGGACACTACATAATGATAAAAGGGACAATTGACCTGGAAGATATAACCATATTAAATATGCACCTAGTGACAGGGATGCAAGATACATAAAAGAAACTTTCACAGAACTGAAAAATGAGATAGACACCTCCACAATTATACTAGAAGACTTCAACACAACACTTTCAAAGAAGGATAGGACTTCCAGTAAGAAGCTAGAGACACGGAAGACCTAAAATTGCTACAGTCAACCAACTTGACCTCATAGACTTATACAGAACACTCCAACCAACAGCTGCAAAGTATACTTTTTTTTCTAGTGCACATGGAACATTCTCTAGAATAGATCACGTATTAGGTCATAAAACAAACATTTGCAGAATCCAAAACATCGAAATATTACAAAGCATCTTCCCAGATCACAAGGCCATAAAAGTGGAAAACAATAACAGAAAAATCAGGGAAAAGAAATCAAATACTTGGAAACTGAAAAATACCCTGCTCAAAAAAGACTGGGTTATAGAAGACATTAAGGAGGAAATAAAGAAATTCATACAATGCAATGAGAATGAAAACACTTCCTATCAAAACCTCTGAGACACAGCAAGAACAGCGCTCAGAGGTCAGTTTATATGGATAAATGCACGCATACATAAAGAAGAAAGAGTCAAAATCAGAGAACTGTCCCTACAACTTGAACAAATTGAAAGCAAGCAACAAAAGAATCCATCAGGCACCAGAAGAAAACAAATAATAAAAATTAGAGCTAAACTAAATGAATTAGAGAAGAGAAAGACAATCGAAAGAATTAACAAAGCCAAAAGCTGGTTCTTTGAAAAAATTAACAAAATTGATAAACCATTGGCCAGACTGACTAAAGAAATACAGGAAAGGAAACAAATAACCCGAATAAGACACGTGATGAGCTATATCACAACAGACCCAACTGAAATTACAAGAATCATTTCAGATTATAACGAAAAATTGTACTCTAACAAATTTACAAACCTAGAAGAAATGGATAAATTCCTAGAAAAACACTACCTACCTAAACTAACACAATCAGAAGTAGAACAACTAAATAGTCCCATAACAAAAAAAGAGATTGAGAAGGTAATCAAAAAATTCCCAACAAAAAAAAGCCCTGGCCTGGATGGCTTCACTGCAGAGTTCTACAAAACTTCCAGAGAAGAGTTAACACCCCTACTACTAAAGGTATTTCAAAGCATAGAAAATGACAGAATACTACCAAATTCATTCTATGTAGCCACCATATCCCTGATACCAAAACCAGGTAAAGACAGCACAAAAAAAGAAAATTACAGACCTATATCTTTTTTATTATATCCCTCATGAACATAGATGCAAAAATCCTCAACAAAACTCTAGCCAAGAGAATTCAACAATATATCAAAAAAATAATCCACCATGACCAAGTGGGATTTATACCAGGTATGCAATTTTTTTTTATGCAAGGTTGGTTTAATATTAGAAAAACCATTAATGTAATCCACCATATAAATAAAACAAAAGACAAAAACACATGATCTTATCAATTGATGCAGGAAAGACATTTGACAAAGTCCAACACCCACTCATGATAAAAACGCTCAGCAAAATAGGAATTGAAGGAAAATTCCTCAACATAATAAAGGCCATCTATACAAAGCCAACAGCCAACATGATTCTAAATGGAGATAGCCTGAAAGCATTTCCTCTGAGAACGGGAACCAGACAAGGATGCCCTTTATCACTGCTCTTAGTCAACATTGTGCTAGAGGTCCTAGCCAGAGCAATTAGGCTAGACAAAGAAATAAAGGGCATCCGGATTGGCAAGGAAGAAGTAAAATTATCTCTATTTGCAGATGACATGATCTTATACACAGAAAACCCTAAGGAATCCTCCGGAAAACTACTGAAACTAATAGAAGAGTTTGGCAGAGTCTCAGGTTATAAGATAAACATACAAAAATCACTTGGATTTCTCTACATCGACAAAAAGAACATTGAAGAGGAAATCACCAAATCAATACCATTCACAGTAGCCCCCAAGAAGATAAAATACTTAGGAATAAATCTTACCAAATATGTAAAAGACCTATACAAAGAAAACTAGCAAGTACTACTGCAAGAAACTAAAAGGGACCTACATAAGTGGAAAAACATACCTCGCTCGTGGATAGGAAGACTTAACGTAGCAAAAATGTCTATTCTACCAAAAGCCATCTATACATACAATGCACTTCTGATCCAAATCCCAATGACTTTTTTTAATGTGATGGAGAAACAAATCACCAACTTCCTGTGGAAGGGAAAGAAGCCCCAGATAAGTAAAGCATTACTGAAAAAGAAGAAGAAAGTGGGAGGCTTCACTCTTTTAGATTTTAGAACATATTTTACAGCCACAGTAGTCAAAACAGCCTGGTACTGGTACAACAACAGGCACATAGACCAATGGCACAGAATTGAGAACCCAGATATAAATCCATCCACATATGAGTAGCTGATATTTGACAAAGGCCCAGTGTCAGTTAATTGGGGAAAAGACAGTCTTTTTAACAAATGGTGCTGGCATAACTGGATACCCATTTCCAAAAAAATGAAACAGGACCCATACCTCACACCATGCACAAAAACTAACTCCAAGTGGATCAAAGACCTAAACATAAAGACTAAAACAATAAAGATCATGGAGGAAAAAATAGGGACAAGGTTAGGAGCCCTAATACAAGGCATAAACAGAATACAAAATATTAACAAAAGTGACGAAGAGATAACTGGGAGCTCCTAAAAATCAAACACCTATGCTCATCTAAAGACTTCACCAAAAGAGTAAAAAGACCACCTACAGATTGGGAAAAAAATTTCAGCTATGACATCTCCGACCAGCGCCTGATCTCTAAAATCTATATGATTCTATTAAAACTCAACCACAGAAAGACAAAAAAGCCAATCAAAAAGTGGGCAAAGATACGAACACGCACTTCACTAAAGAAGATATTCAGGCAGTTAACTGATACACGAGAAAATGCTCTCGATCATTAGCCATTAGAGAAATGCAAATTAAAACTACGATGAGATTCCATCTCACTCCAACAAGGCTGGCCTTAATCCAAAAAACACAAAATAATAAATGTTGGAGAGGCTGCGGAGAGATTGGAACTCTTATACTGCTGGTGGGAATGTAAAATGGTACAACCACTTTGGAAATCTATCTGGCACTTTCTTAAAAAGTTAGAAATAGAACTACCATACAACCCAGAAATCCCACTCCTCGGAATATACCCTAGAAAAATAAGAGCCTTTACACCAAGAGATATATGCACACCCATGTTTATTGCAGCTCTGTTTACAGTAGCAAAAAGTTGGAAGCAACCAAGGTGTCCATCAACGTATGAATAGGTAAATAAATTGTGGTGTATTCACACAATGGAATACTACGCATCGATAAAGAACAGTGATGAATCTGTGAAACATTTCATAACATGGAGGAACCTGGAAGGCATTATGCTGAGTGAAATTAGTCAGATGCAAAAGGACAAATATTGTATAAGACCACTATTATAAGATCTTGAGAAATAGTATAAACTGAGAAGAACACATTCTTTTGTGGTTACCAGAGGGGGGAGGAAGGGAGGGTGGGAGAGTGTTATTCACTGATTAGTTAGTATATAAGGACTAGTTTAGGTGAAGGGAAGGACAATACTCAATACAGGGAAGGTCAGCTCAACTGGACTGGACCAAAAGCAAAGAAGTTTCTGGGATTAACTGAATGCTTCAAAGGTTAGTGGAGCAAGGGCGGGGGTTTGGGGACTATGGCTTAAGGGGACTTCTAAGTCAACTGGCAAAATAAATTCTATTATGAAAACATTCTGCATCCCACTTTGAAGTGTGGCCTCTGGGGTCTTAAATGCTAACAAGCAGCCATCTAAGATGCATCAATTGGTCTCAACCCACCTGGATCAAAGGAGAATGAAGAACACCAAGGCCACATGATAAATGTGAGCCCAAGAGACAGAAAGGGGCACATGAACTAGAGACTTACATCATCCTGAGAATAGAAGAACTAGATGGTGCCCGGCCACAATCGATGACTGTGCTGACAGGGAGCACAACAGAGAACCCCTGAGGGAGCAGGAGAACAGTGGGATGCAGACCACAAGTTCTCATAAAAAGACCAGACTTAATGGTCTGACTGAGACTAGAAGAATCCCGGCGGTCATGATCCCCAAACCTTCTCTTGGCCCAGGACAGGAACCATTCCCGTAGACAACTCATCAGACATGGAAGGGACTGGACAATGGATTGGAGAGAGATGCTGATGAAGAGTGAGCTACTTGTATCAGGTGGACACTTGAGACTGTGTTGGCATCTCCTGTCTGGAGGGGAGATGGGAGGGTAGAGAGGGTTAGAAACTGGCAAAATCGTCACGAAAGGAGAGACTGGAAGGAGGGAACGGGAAGAGTAAATGGGAGTATATAGTAAGATGTATATAAGTTTATATGCAACAGACTGACTTGATTTGTAAACTTTCACTTAAAGCACAATAAAAATTATTAAAAAAAATAAATCAGACGGAAGGAATACGTAGAGTCACTGTACGAAAAAGAATTGGTTGATGTTCAACCATTTCAGGAGGTAGCCCATGATTTAGAATCAATGGCACTGAAGGAAGAAATCCAAGCTGCACTGAAGACGTTGGTGAAAAACAAGGCTCCAGGAATTGACAGAATATTAACTGAGATGTTTCAAGAAATAGACACAGTGCTCATTTATGTCAAGAAATTTGGAGAACAGCTATCTGGCCAACCGACTAGAAGAAATCCATATTTATGCCTATTCCAAAGAAAGGTGATCCAGTAGAATGTGGAAATTATTGAACAATATCATTAATCTCACACAAAGTAAAGTTTTGCTGAAGATCATTCAAAATAGGCTGCAGCAGTACATGGACAGGGAACTGACAGAAATTCAAGTTGGATTCAGAAGAGGATGTTGAATCAGGTTTATCATTGTTGATGTCAGATGGATGCTGGCTGAAAGCAGAGAATACCAGAAAGTTGTTTACCTGTGTTTTATTGACTATGAAAGGGTATTTGACTGACTGAGTGGATCATAACAAATTAAGGATAATATTTCTAAGAATGAGAATTTGGAACACTTAATTGTGCCCATGAGGAACCTGTACATAGGTCAAGAGGCAGTCACTTGAACAGAGCAAGAAGATGCTGCGTGGTTTAAAGCCAGAAAAGGTGTGCATCAGAGTTGTGCTCTTTCACCATACTTATTCAGTCTGTATGCTGAGCAAATAATCCAAGAAACTGGACTATATGAAGTAGAACAAGACATAAGGATTGGAGGAGCACTCATTTACAACCTGTGATATGCAGATGACACAACCTTGCTTGCTTAAAGTGAAGAGGATTTGAAGCACTTACTGATGAAGATCAAAGACCACAGCCTTCAGTATGGATTGCAACTCAAGATAGAAGAAAAATCATCACAGTTGGGCTAATAAGCAACATCATGACAAACTGAGAAAAGACTGAAGTCCTCAAGGATTTCATTTTACTTGAATCCAGAATCAACACCTATGCGATCGGCAGTCAAGAAATCAAAAGACGCATTGCATCAAGCAAATCTGCCACAAATGACCTCTTTAAAGTGTTAAAATGCAAAGATGTCACTTTAAGGACTAAGGTGCGCCTGACCCAAGCCTTGGTGTTTTGAATCATGTCATGTGCATGTGAAAGCTGGAACTAAATAAGTAAGTAAGACTGAAGAAGAATTGATGCCTTTGAATTATGGTGCTAGTGAAGAATATTAAACATACCATGGACTGCCAAAAGAAGGAACGAGCCTATCTTGGAACAAGTCAGAATGGTCCTTAGAAGCAAGAATGTCAAGACTTTGTCTCACATACTTTGGACATGTTATGAGGAGGGATCACTCCTTGGGGAAGATCATCCTGTTTGGTAAAGTAGAGGATCATCGAAAAAGAGGAAGTCCGTCAACGAGATGGATTGACAATGGCTGCAACAATTGGCTCAAGCGTAGAAACAATCAGGATGATGGTGCAGGACCAGGTGGTGTTTCATTCTGTTGTACATAGGGTTTCTGTGAGTCAGAACCAATGCAACGGCACCTACAACAACAACAACAACAACAACAAAGATTTGGGCAACCTGGGCCACTGAGATAACCATTTACTGAACAATGAGTATAAGCTCTGAGATACCTCTTTGCTTAAATAAGTCCAGTTCAGTCCAATTGCCATTGTGTTGATTCCAACTCATGGTGACCCAGTGTATATCAGAGTAGAACTGTGCTCCACATGGTTTTCAATGGCTGACTTTTTGAAAATAGATTTCCAGGCCTTTCTTCAGATGCCTCTGGATGGAATCAAACCACTAGCCTTTTGATTAGCAGCTGAATGCATTAACTATTTGCACCAATTGTGGTAATAAAAAAGTTTTATTACAGTAGGTTTTTGCAATTTTTTGAAAGCCTTCTGAATTGTACACCAATAATCACCTGATGAATCACTATAAAATTAATTTTAATGATTAATCAGACAACATCTTATTTAGGTTCTTCAACTTTGTTTTATAGTTAAAGAACTGGAAACCTCTTAACTTGCAGAGCTATTTGCAATCATAGTCATTCAGTTTCTCGTCACTAATGGCAATGTTTGAATTGTTTCTTAGCTCAGTGCCCTGCAGGGTTTCACACCCAGAGACAATGGGTAAGATTAAAAAAAGATTAGGGGTGGGTAAAAGAATGATTTTTTTTTTACTAAAATGAGAGTAATCGAAATAAATAAATAGAACCAACTGCCATTGAGTGGATCCCGACTCATATGGACCCTGTAGGACAGAGCAGAACTGCCCCACAGGGTTTCCAAGGGTATCTTTACAGAAGCAGACTACCACATTTTTCTCCTGCGTAGTGGCTGGTGGGCTTGAGCTGCTGACTTTCAGGTAACAGCCAAGCTCTTTAACCACTGTGCCACCAGGGCTCCTTAAAAATGAGAGTAGTGACTTAAAAAAAAAAAAATGCCAATCCTCAGGCAGCTCAAATTTGGAAAGAATACTTAAAAAAAAAAAAGCAGGGGGAGAACTTGGAAATTCTCTTAAATGCTTTGTATGCATATGCTCTTGAAAAGTCTTTTTACCCTCCTTATTGGATTAGAACTTAGATATTACGTTAGGGATGTCCTAGAATGACAGGAAGTAGAAGCAAAAAAAGCCTTCTGGGCTCTGGGAATTGTGGGAAGAAGATAGAGAGGTTGAAGTAATGGCTACAAATGCCTCATTTTTCCTCTGCTGCAGCTTGAACACTTCAGATGATAGGAGGACTTTAGAAAAACTAGGATTTGGGAACTATAATTTGGGAGCAATAGTCAAGCTTCCCTTGGAATACTAGGAAGAGGATGGAAGCCTCTGGGGCACTTGGCATGTGGTCACTTGCCCTGGGTTCTAGGGAGGGAACATCAGCATTAGTAGAAAGTGGCTGGAGGAACATGGTGCAGGGCTCCAAGCAGTGGAGTAGACCAGTCACTCTGTAAGAGGGAGCAGGTGGTATCCAAAGACAATCCCTCTATTGCCACAAGAACAAAATAAACCCTCATCCTACCCCATATACCACCCATCCAAAGAAGACTAACCCAGTAGAGACTATGTTAATTGAAAAACCAAGCTCATCGCTGTCGTGTTGATTCCAACTCATAGCGACCCTGTATGACAGAGTAGAATTACCCCATAGGGTTTCCAAAGAGCACCTAGTGGATTTGAACTGCCCACCTTTTAGTTAACAGCCACAGCTCTTAACCACTACACCACAGAATTCAATATATGATGTTGAACTAAAATTAATAAAAAAAAAAATTAATAGGTCGGGCTAAATGTTTTGCTCCCCAACTCTCCCTACACCTATTGGGGTGGTGATGTTCACAAGAAAAATCAAATCCATTCATTTAGAAAGAGATAAATGAACCACATCTCTTCTGTACATTTAAGAATAATGAGTAAATTTGCAACACTAATACATATTCTTTTTCTTATATACACAAAACTGTATTTGATTTTTTCTTCTTCTGTTTAACCTTTCTCAAATTTCTAGGTTTGGGGGAAAAATGATCTCTTTTCATATGCATATACTTTTGGCTTTTGGTTTAATATGTGTGGAAACCCTGGTGGTGTTGTGGTTAAGGGTTCAGCTGCTAACCAAAAGGTTGGCAGTTTGAATCCACCAGGCGCTCCTTGGAAACCCTATGGGGAATTTCTACTCTGTCTTGTAAGGTAGCTATGAGTCAGAATCAGCTCAATAGCAATGTGTTTTTTTAATATGTGTGTAACATAGTGTTAGATCTTGACAAATCCTGATCTCGATTTTGAGCATGCTGACAGCAGTGCAGATCTGACTTGAATTCTGCAAAAAAAAAAAAAAAAAAGACAACTTGAATCCATAGTCCCAAATTAGGCACTTAGTATAACAGCTGATTGACACAGTGGCTGCAACAATGGGGCCCAAAACAGCAACAATTGTGAGGATGACACAGGACTGGACAGTATTTCATTCTGTCATACACAGGGTCACTAGGAGTCAGAAATGGCTTGACAGCACCTAACGACATAAACAGCCGTTGCTCATAATTCCTGTTGTGACCCCCTATCCTAGTATACACTTACATAAGTGTGCACGTGTGCACACATGCACACACACACATGCATACACACACACGCACACACACACATGCAGGGTGATTATTAAACAAATCTATCAATTAGTCAAAAGAAGGACTTTAAATTTACTGAAGCAGGGAAGAGCATACCCCCTAAGAGACCCAATAATGTCTCAAAAGGAAGAATGAGGGAAGGGTTTACAGGAATTTAAAGGACTCGACTGGGTTATTTTAAAGTAAATCTAGCATGGCAGGGAACTGATGTAGTTGTGCAGTCTGTGATATTAATAACTTTGAATTGATGGTTAAGTGAGTTGATGGTCTTCAAGTGAGCCTTATTAGCAGTCTATTAGCCTTGATAAGTAATCTATTTTAATTGGTTCAGTCTTTTTGAAGAAAAGTTATTTTCTGAGCCATGAGTTAATTATAGGCACAAGGAAGTATTCCCGATGCCAGAATTTTTTAACAAAATATCATTGGTTTCAGTTATCATTCGTGTTAAAAGATGATTTTCAGAAAAAGGTAAAATCATGACTCTCACGCTGATATAAAAAACACATGTTAAAAATTTTACTTTACCCATTCAATGAGGGAACCAGGCAGATGTTACAACCACTTCAAAGGAAAATTGAAACAGCACAAGTGTATATGAAGTAAAAATTGAATTGGAATTGCAAATTGTCCTAGAGTAACCATCCACATTCTGACTAATGTAAAACTGAGAGATTTATTGAAAGAAAGGAGACAGCTTGAGCTGGGAACAGACTGAACTCCATGCAGTGGAATCCAGTAATTCAATATGGCGACTAAGCAGTGACATTTTATAGGCAGGGAACAATGGATATGAAACACTTGACTTGATTGGTATTTACAAACTCAAATCATCAAAAGACATTATTTGATTGGTAGTAGATCATTTTAAGGCAGGGATTTCTTTGGCAGAGCTTATAAGGCAGGACTTCCTCTGGCAAGCTCTATAAGACGATTGGCTTAGAAGGGTATACATTTCCTTCTTAGATTAGTTACTGTGTGGGAATTACATGGGTATGTGACAGAGAGGGGTTCCAGTGTGTTACGTCAACATTAAAGGACATTCTTCTCTTAGAAACAGCAGGAAGATGGCTGCTGCTAGGGTGAAAATGGAACCAGCAAATAAGAATTCACACCCAATCCTTGAACTGGCCATTTCAGATCTTGTTATGTACTTCAATTTTTTTTTTCCCCTTGCAGAAAGTGCAACTTTTTTTTTCTACAGGTGGGAGGGAAAGCAGTCAAAATTCTACTGGAAAAGACAGAATTTGCATGCCATAAAATAGTTCAAAAACTATGAAAGGCTAGAATCTGATAGCCCAGAAGAATGTGCCCTATGTAAACAATGCATAGATTTCCATTAATTTTTTTCTTTTCTAAGTTATTGTCCTTTGAGGGTATGTATTATTAATGCAAATAGCTTACTTATCAAGACTAACAGGTTGCTCATCTGCTTATTATCATCCATTCTTTGGGTTTCAATTACATCCCCATGGGTATCATTTTCAATTTCCTTGATGAGGATGGATAAACTCTTTCTACCACACATCTGTGATCTACCCATTTAGTCTCTCTGTCAAAGAAGAAAATAAGATTAATATAAATAAGATCATCCATTCTGGATGAGCCCATAGTTCCACATATCTGCTCTCACAAATTAAATTTTAAATAATTTATTGTCACAGACCAGTATTCAATGGCAAATTATGACAGCATAATCAGCCATACTGAGAAGAAACGAAGAGGAGCCTGGACTGAAACCAGATATACCCACTAACGTGGAAAAAACCTAAAAGATGTGTAGCTTGACTGACAGACACCATTTAGCTGTAAGAACAAAAGAAGTAGTCACAGGGAACAGCAATTACACCAAGCTCACCCCAAATCACACAGCTAGTTAACCATATGCCTGATATTCAAATGCTGGCCTACTTCCAAGTATCTGCACTTTCCAGTTTATCTCTTGCATTATTTTTCCTCTTTTTTGTTTTAAACTTATTATTCTACATCCCATAAACCTGTTGCCATCCAACTGATTTCGACTCATAGCGACCTTTTAGGGCAGATTAGAACTGCCCCATAGACTTTCCAAGAGCACCCGGTAAATTTGAATTGCCGACCTTTTGGTTAGCAGGCATGGCACTTAACCACTAAGCCACCAGGTTTTCCCATATCCTTCATAGTAACTAGAATATAGGTTTATCAGAAATATTTGTCCTCCTGATTAGATCAGCCTGCCTCTAGCAAACACTGTCTTTCCCAACTTGGTGAGATGTACTTCATTCCCATCCGCGAGTGCCTTGTTTGAGAATCTTGAAATGTGTTTCAAAAATCCAAATCTCACTGATTCACATCAATTATAGAGCCAGTTCTGCTTCTCTACTGTGACAGACGCTCTACTTGTGAAAGATAAAATGCATTGGACAAATGAGGAGACGATTTTCTTCAGGATATATTCAGAAGGTGAAAGTTCATTACTGACAAATATCTCAAAGGAAAGGAAGGGGACTTGGGTTTCTTAGAGGCAGGTAGACTAAGTCATCATCTGAGTTATCCATGAGTCTTATGGGAAGCATGAGGGGGATGTGGACTAGATTTATCTCAGAATATGTGAGGGCAGAGTGGTCCTTTGAGATTAGTCGTTTCCCAGAGCATAAAAAGGTGGAGGAATTTCTTAACCATTGTTATTTTCTGGAAACACAAGGAACAGGTAAAATCCATCACGGTCAATTTTTTTTTTTTTCTCTACCCCAAGTCCAAAGCAAAATCCAAAGCAGTGTTTTTGGAGAAAAGCACTGCAGTTTTTTGGTGTCTTGCTGGAAACATCATGGTCTATAATATGCCTTCTGCAGCCTGTTCAGATGGTCTCATTCATCTTCAGTGAGTCATAAGAAGTGGACAGTGGCCAGGGAATTTAGCAAACAATAAGAGGTTTCCTGTCACAGGCTGAATCCAACTCCTGGTTGGCCATACCACAACTTGTTTTTTCTGCCTAGGCCAGAAACAGCTTTCTTCATGAATATTCATATTTAGCTGTCTACCTTATTGTTTCATTCTATTACAGAAATCTGTGGAATTTGCTTTTGCTGTTTGTGTGCGTGTGTGGGGGGTGGGGGGTGGGGGAGTAGAACCCCCCCCAAAAAACACCCAAGAGATGGAAATTTGGGCTGCAGATCAAAATGAGGGCTAGCTTGTGGTCCCAGATTCTCGGAGACTTTCTATTCCTGTTCTCTTCAATGCTAAGGCAAATTTTCTTCCAATTCCCTGAAGGTAGAGAGTGGATGGAGTTTACTTATGATACATCTTTAATTTAAGGGGTATCTTTAAGTCAGTCCACCTTTAAGGAGGTAATATCTCCAACTAGACTTTTGTCTTAGATAGGACTTGGGTTTTGAATTATATATTCTGCTTTTATAAAGCCCATATTCATGCCCAAAGTAGTGTCAAAACCGATGCTGAGTTTTGTGTTGTCAAAAGAAACTGAATCAATAATAAAATCAATCTATTTGATGAGATTTATTCAGGCAGATTTGTGAGTTGGGTAGCATAAAACCACATGTGGAAAGTTAACAAAATGGGGAAGCAAAAGAAGCTTCTTTCTGATTGGCTTATACAACTCACTATTGAAACCCTGTCAGGATTTCATTGGTCAACAAGGTTGAAAGCGCTATCAGAATCTCATTGGTAAATATGGGTGACCTGATTTATAGGAAAGCTAGGCTTAAGTTTTGGTAAAGGCAATTCTTAGGGGCATTGTCCACCCAACTGCCAATGACATTTTGTCAACCACATGACTCCATTGTTATTTCACTTAACAATGTGTTTTGTAAATGTCCTCAGGGCAAATGGGGTTTAAGTGCTCAGGCTCCACATTTAACTTAGATATTGACCTAATCATTTCTTAGTAATTCATCATTTATTTGATGCTTTTAGGAAGATGTTTTTAATAATCTATCTGGGAGTTTTAGTTGTTTTTTAACAGATGACTGGTCAAGCAGTGTACTCTGCCGTATTGCCAGGAATTAAACTTCCACTGGATGTTTCAAGGGAAGAGATATGATACTGTCACTGATTCTGAGGATAATTTTGGTAGTTAGGAAGAGAAAACAAAGTTCATACTAGTGTACATAATAATTCATCATATAAATGAAAAATCCAGGGCTGGGGTATCCTTCAGGAGTAGTTTGACCAGGGCTTTGCTATTTCTCTATGATTTTCTTGATTCTACCCTCTTCAGAAGGAGTCCTGATAGTATAGTGGTTAAAACACTTGGCTGCTGTCTTAGTCATCTAGTTCTTCTATAACAGAAATACCACAAGTGGATGGCTTTAACAAGGAGAAATTTATTTCTTCACAGTAAAGTAGGCTAAAAGTCCACATTCAGGGTGTCAGCTCCAGGGGAAGACTTTCTTTTTCTGTTAGCCTTTTCATCAATCTTCCACTGGACTAGGAGTTTCTCTGCACAAGGACCTTGGATCCAAAAGACCCTCTCTACTCCCAGCACAGCTTTTTTGGTGGTATGAAGTCACCCCTACCCCCAGCTCACTTCCCTTTCCTTTTTATCTCTTGAGAGATAAAAGGTGGCACAGCCCGCACCCCAGGGAAACTCCCTTTACATTGAATCAGGGATGTAACCTGGGTAAGGGTGTTGTGATCCCACCTTAATCCTCTTTAACATAAAGTTACAGTCACAAAATGGAGGACAACCACACAATGCTGGTAATCATGGCCCAGCCAAAGTAATACACACATTTTTTGTGGGAAATAATTCAATCCCTGACAGCTGCGAACTGAAAGGTCAGTGTTTTGAACCCACCAGCTGCTCCATGGGAGGAAGATGTGGCAATCTGCTTCTGTTTACAGCCTTGGAAACCCTATGGAGCACTTCTACTCTGTCCTATAGGGTTGCTAAGAGTTGGAATTGACTCAATGGCAGTGGGTAGTGAGTTTACCCTCTTCAGTGTGTTAGTTCAATCTCCAATTAGCTTTATAAGATGGGTGTTAAAGGTAAATTGTACTACAGCTAACTTGCTCTCAGTCTTGGGGGTCTTTGCGAAAAGATGGCTCCTTCAAACAATCACTAAATTTATCACTGTGTCTGGGAGATTCAATTACCCTAGTTAGTTTAGTTCAATTAGGGTCTTCTTGGAGCTGGGAATGTGCCATTACTACTCAAGTAACAAAGTTGCTACACAATGTAGAGGAAGAAATGAATATTCAGGAGACATACAAAATGGCAGAAAAGGTAGGTGAGAAGAGTAAGAAAGCTATGGGGACTTCAACTGTAAGAGAAGAGAGAAGAAAGAAGAATGATCAAAAAAGGCATAGAGAAGACACTGGTTCCGCCAAAGATAGACCTCGTAATTGTGCTGAGAACTGGCCCTATTTATTTTCATCTGGATATAGAGAAGTAATTAGAATGGAATATTTTGATAGTGTACCTCTCAGTCATAGAGCACTACTTGCCAGTATATTTAAAAGTATTTGTCAATTTGTCTTACTCTTATTAAAACATTGCTGTAAAGGAATTTTTTTCTCCTTCCTTAATTGCTGAATTCCCACTCAATCTTAGTGTTCTTTAGTTCCTGACACATGTCTAGGAACTTTCTGGGTGAGGGATTCAGTCCTGCAGTGCTTGATTCTGGAATTGTTTATAAAATAAACAAACATTAACTAGTGGATGAACAAAGAAGCATCTATAAGGAGAATCTTTATTCAGATAACTGCTTTTACAATTTAAAGACTGTTGTTGAAAGGAGGTTTAGAGCTTCCTGCTGGTTTTCAGCTTCCCTGGGATCATTAAAAGGCCAGCCACCTGAGTCCTTGAAGTCTAATGGGAGAAAAACAAAAATCGGTGAGGCATTCAAAGCCCATGTAGTGGATATATTGGGTGACCTCAGATAAATCACTTCACCTCTCTGAACTTGTTTCCATCTGCAAAATGATTGATGTGCTTTATAGGTCAGAAATGAGAGCATCTTTGGATTTTCAGGGTGCATGAAATTATGTTAGGGCAAAGGTTTTATGGGTACACTTCATTGTACCTCTTCTGTAGGAAGCTTCACTGTCTATGAGGGAAATGGCTTCACTGTCTATAAAGGTCATGATGAAAAAGTAGAATCTATGCTTAGCGAGAGCCTGAGGTTTATCATCAGTTCAGTCTTTCCTGTTGAAAACAATTACTATAATGAGGCTTATATATACATGCAGACAAGCTGAAGAAACGGGGACAGCATGCTAGTTAACTAGAGACTCCCCTGTACCTTAATGATCTTGTTTATGACTATACTCTGGGGTGTTCAGGGCTCAGATATTTTTTGTCTCTCAAAGGAGCTGTTCTGGTTATCTATCATTGCATAACAAACCACCGCAAGCTTGGCAGCTTAAAGGAACAATGGCCGTTTATTATCATTACTTTCACAGTTCTCAATATTGACCAGGCTTAGCAGTTTTTACTTGGAGTCTGAGTTATTTTAAAGCCTTCTTCAACTCATGTCTGATTTCCTGGGCTCTGGAGATTAGAAACTCTCCCAGGCTGGAACAGCTGGGGCTCTCCAGGAATCTCTGTCCATGTGGCCTCTCTGCCATGTCAGCTTCAGGGTAGCTGGATTCTTACATGCAGCCTGAAACCTGCAAAAACATGTGTCCTGAAAGAGGGCCATGCAGAGCCACATGCATTGCTTCTATGACTCAGCATCAGAAGTCAGCAGTGTCGTACCCATTACGCGGTGCTTTTTAGATGTAAGTCATTGAAGCCTATATTCAAGGAGAAGGGATTTAAATTCCATCTCTTGTTGGCTAGAATATGGAAGAATTATGGACACTTTTAAAGTTTCTATAGGGACTGCCATTCCGCCATGAAAAATTCATCACTTTGGCTCTGGAGGTCTTTTCAAGAGTCTCATGCTCAAAGCAAAAAAAAAAAAAAAAAATTTCTGAAAGAGGCAGAGCTTCCTCCATGATCAGTTCTTTAATTAACTAGAAATCCATGTGCAAGTCCATGAGAATTAAACACCATTAGGTGTAGGAAAACAAAGCAAAATGAAAAAAAAACTCTGTGGTGAGGGAGGAGAGAATTCATAAGAGGATACAAAGGACCCTTGGAAGATAAGCCTGGTACTCTGCTTCTGAAAGGTCACAGCCATGAAAACCCTATGGAACAGTTCTGCTCTGCACACATGGGATAGACATGAGTCAAAATCGACTTGACAGCAACTAACAACAACAACCAAGGTGACTTGTTGAGAACAGCTGCTGAAAGGTAAGGTAAACTGAATATCAATGTGGCATTCCTGGGTTCTTGCTCCTGTTGTACCATTAGCCCTCAATGTGACCTTGGTTGGATCACACAGGTGACTTCTCTCCTCTGGGGCCTCTACCTTCTCATTTGTAAAATATTACATTGAACTAGATAATTTCTAAGGCCCCTTCTAGTTCTGACATTCTGCAATCCCATTATTACTGCTTTAAATGATGAAACATTTCCTTAATAGGTGAGAAATTAAAAGTCTTGACCCTTGGCTATTAATATCATCTGTGCCAATATTTAATGTGTTGAGGTGAATCAGAGGTGACAGCCACTTGTACTTCAGGGGACACTGGAAAAAGACATCCAGCATGGTTTACACAATTCAAATGAGTGAGAAAGGAAGGAAATAAACCCTGTTGGCCTTCACTGGACAAAAAGTAGTCTAACATTTCATATTGCTTCATTTTGATGCTCAGATACTGTCTCTGCATTTGACCATAGTGAAAGAGAAAGTGTAATTTAAGAGCAGTGGTTAGTGCTTTGAGTTCCAAAGGGAGAAACCTAACCATCACCATCAAGTCCATTCCCCCTAATGGCCACCCAATAGATGACCTTTTATTCATTCAGCAGTGCCTTCTAATGGATATTTGTATGTGCTAAGTGTAGAAAAGATTTTGTACTTCAGTGAGAAATCATATATGCATTGTTTATAGCACACCTTTCTAGGTTGTCTGATTCCAGCATACTTCATTGTCTTTGAGCTATTTTGCTCCACTTTTTAAAGTTCAGGTAAGTGATGGATATGCAAATTCTGCCTTGTCTGGTAGAGTTTTGATTGATTTCCCTCCTTCCCTGTGAAAGAACCATTTTGCCTCCATTTGAAATTCTATTCCTTTATATAATTTTTGCTTTTTGACTTTTCCTTTGAACCATTCCTTCACATCATATAAATAAAATAAAATCTTTAACATCTGCTCATTTTCATATCTGGATGAGAGTCATGGTTTTAACTTTTTTTCTGAAAAATTTCTTTTAACATAAGGTTGGACCTAAACTTAGTTTACAATAGTGATGGAAGATTTAAATTGATTTCCATTACCAATGAAGAACATCTTGGTTATTTGGGGACAGGAAGACTTAGAAGAAGAGAAAATAAAGAATCAAACAACCAGATCTGAGGGAAGGTGTGAGATAGCCCAAACAACATGGCAACCTCTGCAGGAGGGGGGAATGAGTGAGAAGGGAGAGTGGGGCAGGGTGGCAGAGGAGATGGCTGAGGAGAAAGATGACAAGTAATTAATTTTCCATGTCAGAGATAATTAAAGAACTTTAGACAATCAGGTCTACTGTTAGACTATGTTGACTTGTGTTTGCTATGCTTCAATAGACCTGCTTCTATTACGTAAAGCTTTGGTAATAAAGTATTGCACTCACAACTTTGCATTTGTAACATGCAAAGTTTGGGCTAGGAAGAATGAAGAATGAAGGTGTTGTATGTTTATGTCAGAGTAATGTGAAAAGTTTTGATGGACCATGTGACAGTAGGTATGTAAGGTTTAGTAAAGAAAAAACCAAAAACCCAGATGCCATCTGTCATGAATTGAATTGTGTCTTCCCCCTCCCACCCCTCAAAATGTGTATCAACTTGGTTAGGCCATGATTCCCAGTGTTGTGTAGTTGTCCTCCATTTTGTGACTTTCCTACGTGTTATAAATCATAATCTTTGCTTGTGGTTAAAGAGGGTTAAGGTAGGATGTAACACCCTTGTTCAGGTCACATCCCTGATCCAATGTGAAGAGAGTTTTCCTGGGGTGTGGCCTATACCACGTTTTGTCTTACAAGAAATAAAAGGAAAGGGAAGCAAACAGAGAGTGGGGACCTCATATCACCAAGAAAACAGTGCTTGGAACAGAGCATGTCTTTTGGACTTGGGGTCCCTGTGTGGAAAAGCTCCTAGTCCAGTGGAAGATTGATGGCAAGGAACTTCCTCCAGAGTCGACAGAGAGAGAAAGACTTCCCCTGGAGCTGATGCCCTGATTTTGGACTTCTAGCCTACTAGACTGGAAGAAAATAAATTTCTCTTTGTTAAAGCCATCCACTTGTGGTATTTCTGTTATAGCAGCACTAGATGACTGAGACACCCTCCCACCTCCAAAACTCATAGTAATATTGAAGAGGACTTTACCTAATACAGGAGATGAGGCTTTGAGTGATTCTACTAGAATAATAAATAAAATAGTGACAACACAAGTATGGAAGATATGAGGACATCAAGGCAGCTGAAATTTATGCTACAGGACAAAGGGAAGAGAGAGACTTGGCGTTTCTTAAGCCCTCCCCAAGATGAGGATGTAGGTAGCTGAATGTATCCATTTCTCCAGAACAATTTAAGAAAAAGAAAAAGGAAAAAAACAAAAATAGCACAAAGTGGTAGAACTGATGCACTTGGAGCTATAACGGCCAGTCCAAGAAATAAAGCACTTGACTGAAGGCAGAAGGAAGAACAAGAGTAGTGGTAAGAAAATCTTTCTCTCCATTGCTTACTAGAGTACCTCCCAGTCTGCCTCCATGTAAACCAGAAGCTACAAATACAACAAATGGTAGGCAGGGCTATGCCATGAAATACAAAGAGTGACCTGCCTCCCTAGGGCTAGGAGAGTGGTAGATAAACTAAATTTTTACTCATGGTCCTTGTCTTCAAAGTCTTAATATTTTTCTGGGGACAGACACGAACAGGTCTCTACAAGGAGAAGCCAATTTCGTCTGAATCCAACAAAATTTTAAAAAGACAATAAATAAATAAATAAGGGGAGGAAAATAATTTGATTGCCTCCAGGCACCACAATAATAGACACCCACTGGAACTTAAGGACGATAAATAGGCTGATTCTCTGAGCCTACCCCCAGAGACTTAAAACTCTCCAAAACATCTAAAAATCTGTTGAACCAGATCAGAACTTTATGTCAATGAAGGAGGAGGCTGACGCCCTGCCACAGAAGTGGGGAGGGAGGTACACCTCCCCAGAATAGTTGAGTCAGTCCTGAAAAGACTAAAGAATAAGAGTAACCTCAATTGGAATTTAGGGAAAGAGGGAGAAAATAAAGAGAAAAAATAATCCCTGGAGAAAGGAAAGATTCTGAGTTCCAGAATTACCACCGTAAAAAACCCAAATGTCTCAGGTGCAATAAAAAAAAAATATATATATATATATATATATATATATATATATATATGATATGCAAGAACACAGGAGAAGATGGCTCAATTAAAAGACCATTTTTAAAAAGTTGAAATTAGTCCTATGGAGGCCAAGATAATGAGGAAAACAGAGAACCCTCCGACAACAATCCTAAATATATTCAAAGAATAAGAAGAACGGCCAGGCAATAAACTAATGGAGATCGGGGGAAAAATGAGAAGCTCAGTAGGGAGAGTCTTACAATTCATAAAAAAAAAGAAAAGAAAAAAAAAAGAACCCAATAGAAATACCACAATTGAGGAATAAAATAACTGAATTGGAAAATGCAGGGGAGGAATACAACAACAGATTCAAGCAGACAGAGGACGTAATAAGTGAACTAGAGGTCATGGTTACTGGCTTTATCAAGACTCAAGAGAAGTAAGAGAAAAGAACTAAAACAGTGAACAAAGCCAAATGTAATTGTGGGACACAAGAAATCCATCATAAGGGTCATGGGGTTCCAGAGGAAGAGAGGAAGAAGAAATAGAAAGGAGTATTTCAAGATTTAATGACAGAAGGTTTTACAGACCTGAATAAGGAGTTGAACCTGCAAAGCCAGGAATCTAGGCGAAGTCTAAGCAGAATGAATTCAAAGAGATCTACACCAAGACATATTATAATCAAATTCTTGAAAACCAAAGACGAGAAGAAAATTCTGAAAGCAGTGAGAGAAAAGCACTGTATAACATATACAGGGTCATCAATAAGACTATGTGCCAATTTCTTCTCAGAAACCCTGGAGCCCAGGAGGCAATGGAATGACATATATAAAATACTGAAAGAAAATAAATGTGAACCAGAAATTATTTCCCAGTGAAGTCATCCTACAAAATTGAGGTGAAATGGAAATTTGCTACCACCAGACCTGCTCTGCAAGAATTACTAAAAGAAGACCTTCAGATGGAAAGGAAATGGCACTTGACAGATACTCGAAGCTGCACATCAGAATGAAAAGTAAAAAATGAGAGAGCTCTCCAATAAAGATAATGACATGGGTAAATAAAACGGCCAGCGTATGGTATCTCCAGTGAGTAAATTTAGTAGTTAGGTTCTAAAAGTGTTAAAACATCAAATGTGTTAAGAAATAAGCATCCATAATGTATAATAACATATTTGGTGCCAGAACAACAGAGATCAGGAAGACAGGAACAAAATAGCAATACAGTTTTAATATGTTATTACTGTGTGTTACTAGTGGTTTGTATTTTCAATGGTAATATCAAGCTACAATAAGCTGTTGTAAATGTAAGCTGTTAAATGTGATTTTTGTGATACCCACTCAGAAAATATTTTTAAAAATATATATTGAAGGCAGAAATAGAGAAAAAAACTCAACATAAAAATGCAATTAAACACCAAAATATAACAAAAGTGTAGGAATTGTGAAACAAAGAAGATAGAAAATTCACAAAAAAGCAATTAGTAAAATGAAAGAAGTAGGTCCCCAGTTTGCAGTAATTACCTTGAATGTAAATGGTTTAAACTCTCCATTCAAAAGGCAGAGTGGCATAATGCATAAACAATGACAACAACAAAAAAACATGATTCATTCTTATGCTGTCTACAAAAGACGTATCTTAGGCCCAAAGACATAAACAGACTGAAACTGAAAGGATGGAAAAGAATATTCCATGGAACTAGTAACCAAAAGAGAGCAGGAGTGTCCATTGTGATATCAGACAAAATAGATTTTAAACCAAAATCTGTTATAACAGATGAAGGAGGACACTGCATAATAATAAGAGGGTCAATTAATCAAGAAGACATAAAAATTATAAATATATTTGCACATAAAATCAGTACCCCAAAATATATGAAACAAATACTGACAGATCTGAAAGGAGTAACAGACAACTCCGCAATAATACTTGGGAGCTTCAATAAGCCACTTTCTATACTAGACAGAACATCTAAAAAGAAGATAAGTAAGGACATAGAGCACTTTAACAACACCACAAAACAATTAGACCTAATGAACAAATACAGAACACTCCACCCAACACCAGTATAATACACATTTTTCTCCTGTGCACGTGGGTCATTCCCCAGGATAGACCATATGGCAGGCCAGTGTCATGGATTGAATTGTGTCCCCCCAAGATATCTGTCAACTTAGCTGAGCCATGATTCTCAGTATTGTGTGATTGTCCACCATTTTATGTGACCGTCCACCTTTTTACGTGATTTTCCTATGCGTTGTAAATCCTATCACTGTGATGTAATAAGATGGATTAGCGGCAAGTATATTGATGAGGCCTACAAGATTAGGTAGTGACTTAAGCCAATCTCTTTTGAGATATAAAAGACAGAGGAGAGTAGAGAGACATGGGGACCTCATACCAACAAGAAAGCAGGGCGGGGAGCAGAGTGCATCCTTTGGATCTGAGGTTCCTGCCTTGAGATGCTCTCAAACCAGGGGACGACTGATGGATGCATCACAAAGGACCTTCCTTCGGAGCCGACAGAGAGAGAAAGCCTTCCCCTGGAGCTGGCACCCTGAATTTGTACTTCTAGCCTACTGGAATGTGAGGGAATAAACTTCTCTTTGTTAAGGCCATCAACTTGTGGTATTTCTGTTATAGCAGCACTAGATGACTAAGACAGTGACAAAACAAATCTTACTAAATTTAAAAGATTGGAATTATGCAAAGTATCTTTTCCAACCACAAAGGAAAAATATTAGCAGAGGGAAAACTAGAAAACACAAAAATACGTGGGAATTAAATGATGCAGTACTAAAAAACTACTGGCTCAAGGAAGAAATCAAGAGAGGAAATGGAAAAAAAAAAATTGAAGTTAAACAAAAATTAAAATACTGCATACCAAAACTTATGGGATGCAGTGAAGGCAGTCCTCAGAAGGACATTTGTAGCAATAAATGTCTACATTAAAAAAGAAGGAAGATCTCAAATAAATAGTCTAACTTTGCAACTTGAGGAGCTAGAAAAAGAATAATCTAAGTTTAAAGCTACTAGAGGAAAGGAAATAACAAAGGTCAGAAAAGAAATAAATAAAATAGAGAATATAAAAACAATGGAATCAACAAAGCCAGAAGCTGTTTTTTTGAAAAGACTAATAAAATTGATGAGATTTTAGTTAGTTTTGCAAAGAAAAAAGAGAGAATATGAGAATAACCAAAATAAGAAATGAAAGTGGAGACATTACAACTGGCCCAATGAAGTAAAGAGGAACGTAACACAATACTATGAACAACTGTACTCCAACAAATGTGATAAATGAAAAGGACAAATTCCTAGAAGCACATAACCTACTTCAAAAGGGATTTTTTTTTTTTAATATTATACCCAGTGGAGAAAGTTTGAGAATTTTTTCCTTGAAAATGCGAATAAGACAAGGATGTCCACTTTCACCACTCCTATTCAATATTTTATTGGAAGTCCTAGCCAGAGCAATAGGGCAAGAAAAAGAAATAAAATGTACCCAAACTGGAAAGGAAAAGGTTAAACTATCTCTTTTCGTAGATGAAAATGCCAAAGAATCCACTAAGATGCCTCTAGAGCTAATAGAGAAATTTCAAAAAGTTGCGGGATAAAGTGTGAACACACAAAAATCAGTTGAGGTTCTATACAGCAGCAGTTAGAAATCTGAAAAAGAGATCAAGAAAGCTACTCTATTTATAAGAGCATCTAAGAATAAAGGACATAGCAATAAGTTTACCCAGAGATGTGAAAGACCTATAAAACAAAAATTATGAAATGCTGCTGAAAGACACTAATGAAGACCTAAATAGATGGAAAGACAATCTGTGTTCATGAATTAGAAGATTAAATATAGTCAAGAGGTCATTTCTATCCAAAGTGATCTATAGATTCAATGCAACCCTGGTAAAAATTTCAACAGCATTTTCTACAGGAATGGAAAAATGAATCTTCAACTTTATGTTGAAAGACAAGAGGTCCAAAAGAGTCAAAGTCATTTTAAAGAAGGACAAAGCAGGAGGTCTCACACTTTCTGACTTCATAACATATTACACAGCTACTGTAATCAAAACAGCCTGGTACTGGCTTCATAATAGACACAGAGACCAGTGGAATATAATTGAGAGCCCCAAAATAAGTATATACATCTACGGTCAAATGATTTGCAACAAGAGTGCTAAAACCATTCAATGGGGGAAGGCACAGTCTCTTCGACAAAGTGTGCTGGTAAAATTGGATTTCACTATGCAGAAAAATGAAGATAGACCATACCTCACAGTATACATGAAAACTAATTCAAAATGAATCAAGGATCAAATGTTAAATTTAACACTATAAAGTTCTTGAAAGAAAATATTTGGATGAAACTCTGGGACCTGTCTTAGTTATCTCCTCCTGCTATAACAGAAATACCACAAGTGGATGGCTTTAACAAACAGAAATTTAATTTTCACAGTTTAGGAGTCTAGAAGTCTAATTTCAGGGTAGTGGTTCTAAGGGAAGGCTTTCTTTCTCTGTCAACTTTGGAGAAAGTTTCTTTTCTCTTCAGCTTCTGTTTCCAGGTGACTTGGAGACCTCCACATGGCTTGGCATCTATCTTCTCCCATCTCGGCTTGCTTAATCTGTTCCTTTTATATCATATAAGAGATTGACTCAAGACACACTATACACTAATCCTGCCTCATTAACAACAGAGACAACCCATTCCCAAATGGGATTATAACCACAGACATAGAGGTTAGGATTTACAACACATATTTTTGGGGGACACAAATCCATAACAGGACTAATTTTTATTAAATGATAGATTATCAAACAACAATAAATGAGTGTGCAGCAGAAGACAAAATAGATAATTGGAATGTCAGAAAAATCAAATACTTATGTTCCTCAAAACATCTTATCATAAGAGTAAAAAGAGAATCCAAGACTGTGAAAAAATCTTTGGGAATGATATGCCTGATAAGGGTCTAATATCTAAAATATGTATAAAGCTTCTGCAACTTAACAACAAAAAGACAAATAATCCAATCGAAAATGGGCAGAGGACATGAAAAGGCATTTTACCAAAGAGGATATTCGAGTGACCAGCAAACACATGAAAAGATGCTCATCATCATTTTCTATTGTTGAGATGCAGATCAAAACTACAATGAGATACCACCTCATTCCTACTGGAACGACAATGACTAAAACAACAGAAAATAACAAATGTTGGTAAGGATGTGGGTAGATCAGAATCCTTATCCATTGCTGGTGGGAATGTAAAATGGTACAACCATTGTGGAAAACAGTATGGTGATTCCTCAAAAAACTAAAAGTAAAACTACCATGTAAGCCACAATTCCACTCATACATATATACCTTGTTGTTGTTGTTGTTGTTAGATGTTGTTCAGTCTGTTCTGACTCCTAGTGACCTTATGTACAATAGAACGAAACAGTGTCCCGTCCTGTGACATTGTCAGAATCTTTGCTATGCTTGAACTCATTGTTGCAGCCACTGGGTCAATCCATCTCATTGATGGTCTTCCTCTATTTCAATAACCCTCTACTTTACGAAGCATGGTGTCCTCCAGGGAATGGACCCTCCTGTTAACATGTCCAATGTATGTGAGACTAAGTCTTGCCATCCTTGCTTCCAAGGAGCGTTCTGGCTGTACATCTTCCAAGACAGATTTGTTCATTTTTCTGGTGGTAGAAGAATATCCCAAATTTTCATCAGCACCATAATTCAAAGGCATCACTTCTTCTTCAATCTTCCTTATTGTCCAGCTTTCACATGCATATGAGTGAATTGAAAATATCGTGGCTTGGGTCAGAGACACCTGAGTTCACAAATTGACATCCTTGCTTTTCAACACTTTAAAAAAAGAAAAAGAGGTCTCATATACCCTAGAGACCTAAAAATAGTGACACAAACAGACATATGCACACTTATGTTCACTGCACCACTATTCAACAACAGCAAAAAGGGCCAGCAAAAGATGAATTGATAAGTAAAATGTGGTCTATACATAAAATGGAATACTACTCAGCCATGAAAAGAAACAAAGCCCTGATACATGTAACATGGATGGACCTTGAAGAAATTATGCTGAGTGAAATAAGTCAATCATAAAAGGATATATACTGTATAACCTCACTTACCTGAAAAGGGAAACTAAAAAAAAAAAAAAATTGTTGCCAACGAGTTGATACCAACTCTTAGTGACTGTATAGGACAGAGTAGAATAGCCCCAGAGGGTTTCCAAGGCTGTAATTTTTACACAAGCAGACTGCCACATCTTTCTCCTCTGGAGCTGGCTGGCCCTGCAGAGCTGCTGGTAGATTCAAACTGCCGACATTTCAGTAAGAAACACAGTGCTTAACCACTGGGCAACCAGGGCTTCTTATGAAAAGACAAGAATAAGTAAATATATAGAGACAAACAGCTATTACCCGTACTTGGGGTGGGAGGCAGGAAGGAAAGAAGGGATTATTTTCTGGGAAGTAGTGGATTTATGCTCATGGTGATGGGAAAATTGGCATAGATTAAGGGTAATGGTTGCACAGCTTGATGAGTACAACTGATATCACTAAGTTCTATACTAGAAAAAGAGAGAAATGGTAAATATTGTGGTATATTGCCGGGGGCCAGCCTCAGCAAAGAACAGGGTTACCAGAGGAGGGGTAGAGTTTGGCGAAAAAGAATGAGAGGTAGTATGTCTTATATTTTCATACTGCAGAAAAAGAAAGCTTTTTCTTTATTTTTTACATGGTCTTTTATATCATAAGCTTACAAAAGCATAACATCGCATGATCAATAAAGGGGCAGTACAAGATATAATCATAAACATCATTTCCCAGAGACATAATTTTCCAAGTGACACATAGTACAGTTCCGCATACACACACAAGTACAATGAGTTTTTGTTCAATTGAAGAGAACATTTTGTTGATTTTTACACAAAGTAACAATTGACTTCATACTGCTTTACACTTATGCTTAAATCTTGCAATACCTTTCACAGTTTTTATAATAATTAATCTTTTTGCAAAACCATTGCCACATAGGCTTTGTCTATTTTGTCCAGGGTGGCCAAATTCTTGTAGTCCAGCCACTTTGGGTTACGTCATATTGTCCATGATTATGCCAAGGACAATTAGCCCAATCTCTATACCCAAAGACCAGTCAAGCGCAGCAGTGAGCGGGGTAGACGAGAAGGTCGACCTGCAATTGGCTGAGAAATTGGCTGAGAGAACTCACTGCCTTTTGTTTTTCCACTTTTATGGGATCATGTGTGGGTGGTGGTTTAATCACAAAAGGGCCTCGGTAAATACCAGGATTCCACCATCCTGTTTTTGTTTTCCATAGTCGAGCTATTTGTTTTCCCCCTAAGACAACTTCATGTTGATCCCTAAGTAATACACGGGCTGTCCCTACCCGGGATTTCACCAGGGGATTATGAGTAGGATGCCCCCCTCCAAAGGTCCCTAAATCTATAATGGAATTTTATGTTTATACATTCTACTATACACAGGCTGAAAATGAAACAGAAACATAACACAGATGACAGAGATATTCCTGACTTTTCAGGGATTCTTTGATGTTTATGCTGGGGGCAGTGGGTGCAGAGAGGCTGCCCTTGCAGCCTGGCTCCTCCTGACTTTTCAGGGATTCTTTGATGTTTATGCTGGGGGCAGTGGGTGCAGAGGGGCCGCCCTTGCAGCCTGGCTCCTCCTGACTTTTCAGGGATTCTTTGATGTTTATGCTGGGGGCAGTGGGTGCAGAGAGGCTGCCCTTGCAGCCTGGCTCCTCCTGACTTTTCAGGGATTCTTTGATGTTTATGCTGGGGGCAGTGGGTGCAGAGGGGCCGCCCTTGCAGCCTGGCTCCCAGCAGTATATACATTTTATAACAAAAACAACAGTCAGAAAAAAAAAAAAAAAGGAGATTAAAGTTGCTGATACTACTTAAATACATCCAAACACCTTATGAGACTACTTCTGTTGCTTTGAAGGTACATGGCTTCATGAGACTATCCATTCACTTGGCCTAATACTGTTTTCAGAGTTACTGTTTTCACTCTCCAGTTTGGTGAGTGGTGACTAGGGTCTTAAAAGCTTGCAAGCAGTCATCCAAGATCCAACAATTGATCTCTATTTGCCTAGAGCAGAAAAGGAAGAAGGCCCAGGAATCAAAGAAAGAACTGGATTGTAGGTCTAACTGCCTCCATGAGCGAGTGCCTCCTTTGCCATGAGACCAGAAGAACTGGATGGTGTCCGGCTACAATTACTGAATGTTTTGATCAAGGAATCAAAAAATGAATCCTTATCAAAAGGGAAAAAAATGTGGAACAGAAGTTCAAATTTTTACAGAATCCAGACTCATTGAGAGGAGGAACTTATTGAGACTGGAGGAACCCCCAAATACATTATTCTCAGAAAAATCTTCAAACTTTGATCTGATATTATCCCCGATATCACCTTTAAACTAAACAATTGTTTACATTAGTAAAGAATGTTTGATGTGAGCATTGCACTTTTAAGCAATCATCTGTATGAGATAAAATTGTCAACAAGAACTCTAAAGCATAGATCAGAAATTTAGGGGGTAGTGAGTCTAAGTTAATGGCGGTGAGACAATATGGGTAGAGACAGTGAGAATGGTGACACAATGTGAAGAATGTAACCAATGTTATCGAATTATACATGTAGAAAATGCTGAATGGGTGTATGTCCTGCTGTGTATATTTTCACTGAAATTAAAAAAAAAAGAAATGGTACTTAAGACAATCCTTCCTATAAGAGAGTGCACCTGTGGCTCATGGTATTGGGTAGTTTTTAGGGACACAGATTCTGAAGCCTGACAGTATTGGTTTAAATGCTGACTCCACTACTTTTTAGGTATGTGACCTTGAACAAGCTACCTCACTCAGTCCTTTCATTTGTAAAATAATAAAAATAGTATCTGCCCTCAGGGTAATTGCAATGATTAAGAGTCAATACGTGAAGAACACTTAAAGCAAACCTCCCATATAGTAAGTGCTATATAAGTATTAGGAGTCAGCAGGTGGTGCGAATGATTAACATGTTCAATTGCTAACCAAGAGTTTGAAAGTTCAAATCTACCAGAGGTTCCTTGAAAGTAAGGCCTGGTGAAAAGTCAGCCATCGAAAATCCTAAGGAGTACAGTTCTACTCTGCCACACATGGGGTCACCATAAGTGAAAACTGACTCAATGGTAATTGGCTTATTACCAATAATATTTTTTTCATGCTGGTCATGTGGCTACAAAATGGTTGCCAAACTCCAATAAATATATCTACATTCCAGCCACAAAAAGGGGGAGGGAAAAAAAAAAGCTGTGGCTGCCTATTTTTATCAGAGAAGCAAAAGTTTTTAATAGAAATCTTACTTAGAAATCTTTATTACGTCTCCTTTGGTAAAACTAGGTTACTTGCATGGCCAATCCCAAACCAATCACTGACCAAGATGAACGATGAGTTATCCTTAGCTCATTTGGAATACGTTAACTCTGCATCTAACTAAGCAAGGCAGGGTTCTGTTATTGGGAGGATTGCGGAGGAGAACACTGAGCAGGGGCAGATAGCAATGTCTGCCACACATGCTATGTGTCTGTATTTGCCCTACATGGAAACATTTGTGCTTCAGTGGAAAACTATGCATTGTGTAGAGCACGCCCATTCAGGTTATCTGACCATGATTCTGTGGGAGCTCTTTTACATTTCTGTAAATTGTATACACTGATAACAATGCAAAACAAAATTCTTGTTCATAACCATGTAAAGGAATTCTGTACAATGAAGGGCTTTCTTTCTGGATAAACCAGTTTTGTTTTGCATTTGCATATTCATTTTGGTATTCCTGATCTACATTTGCATTGAAATGACTATAGTAACTTACCTGGTTCCTCTTTAATGAGTTAAACAGAATTTTTAACATTTAATCCTTTTTTATATCTGAATGAGTCATGTATATTCTTTTTTTTTTTTTTCCTTAATTCAGTTCTAATAGCCAGAAAATTCTAAATCTCTTGAAGGCCATAGTTTGTTTATTTATATATTTATATTTTCCTTTAATCTCAAGTATCAACACTATGCCTAGAAAATATTAGTAGCTCAATTAATATTGGATGAATGAATGAATAAAAGGATGGATAAATAAGTGCCATCTATTATTTTAAAAGCAACAGAGCTATTCATTAAACTACTATGCTTGGGAATATCTCTTGAGAATATGTAATTTCTTATTCCTTTCGATTTCTTTTCTGCAGGTAATATCCTACTGCGTAAATCTTTCCGGAAAGAGTCACTATGCAAATAACTAAATTGGTTTTATTATCTGAGGTAAATTAATTTTTGATGTTTAAGTTTATGAAATAGCTCCATTGAGATCAACAAATCTGAATTAGACTACCAGAAGGAATCAATGTGGTGAATAGAAAGAACACTTTGCTAGTTTGCTTGTTTATTTATGGTATTAACTTTCTTTTTATTATAAAAACAATACATGTCTTTTTCAGCCAAATACCAATGTTACCAGGGTGGAAAGCATGGTATGCATCTTTTCATGCCTTTTCCTAGAGAATGGATCTATGGTTGGGGTCCGCATTTTTGCAACCTCAGTTTCTAGCTGTATAGTCTTCATCAGTTTTGCTAACATATCTAAATCTCAGTCTCCTTGTCTGTAAAAAGAAGATAAAAACCTACCTGGGCCAGTTACGGCAAGGATCACATAAGATGACGTAAGTAAAACACATAACACAGTGTCTAGCTCACTACGAACTCAACACAAATAAATTTCCAGCACACACACACACGCGCATGAGCGCGCGCACACACACACACACACAACAAACTACAACAACAAGGAATCAGGCCCTGAATTCTTGGTGACTGTGGTCTTTCTTTTTTGGACCTCTAGATTTATATTTATAATTTTACATTGTAAAAGGAGGTTAAGCAGAGAGAGACTGAATATACAAATGGATAACGGCCAGGCCACCTATGACAACAAAATTCTGAATCACAACTTCCTATAGCAGGCAGTCCATAACCAAAGAAGGCCAAACCACAACCTCTATAGCAATCAGCCCGGAATGGTCAGGCAGTCAGGTCTTAGTCAATGGCTGTCAGCGTCCCTAGTTTTCTCCTTCCCCCCTTTCCAATTCAGGACCAACCACAGAAACCCAAATATGTTCCCTACGCCAATCACAAAACGTGTCCCACTTCTAGTTATTCTGCCTACAGTTTCTCCATGCCCGCAGCCTCCAATCACAAAGTACTCAAAGCCTTCCTGCCTCCCATTTTTTCCACTCTAGAGCTTTCCCACTCCCTTGCCTGCCCTTGAGTCTCTGCTACATACAAGTGATGGCGGTTGACTCCCTTGCTATAGAAAGCCCTGAATAAGTAGTCTTTGTTTGTTCTAACTGGTCCCTGGGTGGTGTAAAACGGTTTGAAGTCAACTACTAACCTAAAGGTTCGCAGTTAGAACCCACCCAGTAGCTCCACCTCAAAAAGCCCTGTTGATTTACTTCTGTAAAGATTGTTGTTAGTTGCCATGGAGTAGATTCTGACTCATGGTGACCCCACCTGTGCAGAGCAGAACTGCTCAATAGGATTTTAAAGGATGACCTTTTAGAAGGAGATTGCCAGGTCTTTCTTCCGAGGTGCCTTTGAGTGGGTTCAAACTGTCAACCTTTTGGCTAATAATCGAGTGCTTAACCATTTTGCACCACCGAAGAAAACCCCGTGGGGCAGCTCTGCCCTGTAACACATGGGGTTGCCATGATCCTGAATTGACTCCACCTGTTTGTTCCATTTGGTTTGTTCTAATTAGGGTGGTCTCCCTGGTGGTGCAGTGGTTAAGAACTCAGGCTGCTAATTAAAAGGTCAGCAGTTTGAAACCATTAGTTGCTCCTTGGAAATCCTGTGGGGCAGTGCTACTCTGTCCTATAGGTTTACTATGAATCAAAAACGACTCTCCGGCAACGGGTTTGGGTGTTTTCAGTAGTGAAAATCTGAGTGAGGGAGCACAGAAAAGGGAGACAATTTGGTTTCTAGCACTTTGTATTTTTCAAGGTATGAAGGAAGAACCAGAAAAGTATTCCTGGGTGCCAGTATTCATAGAAGGTGAGGAAAACAGATCCAGAAAAGAGGGAGCAAACCTTGTAAATATCTGGAAAAGACTGAAGATGGGAGATGCTGAGACCATCAGGGTAAACTTGGACCAATTCGCACTCCTGCTCTAAAAAACTAGATCAGAACCATAAGAGATGCTGAGAAGAGATAAACAAGCCTGCATTCCTAAATAAGAATTCTGCAGAAAAACAGCTGATAGCACAAACCCTTGACCCCAAGCTGTCTCTACAAGTAAACTGCTCTGGCTTTCACTGAGATGGCGGAATTTCAACTTGCCTGCAGGGTAATAAATTTGCTTTGCAGAGAAGTGAAAGACATTGGCACATAAGGTAACATTCTGAAAAATTTCAGGCGAACCTCAACCAGGCTTCTAGTGTTATTCAACGCTTTACCCGTGGACCAAAAGCTAATGATTATTCAGTATGAGGTGCTCCTGGCAATCTTGTGAAATAGATACTGTTCAAAGATAGTTTCCCGAAACGGGTAAAATTAGAACTCTTGTGCAGACTGAATGCCTGTTCAAGATTTTATTTTACTCACATGATATGAGGGAACCAGGCAGATGTTATAACTGGTTCAAAGAAAAAGTTAATATAGCAGAAATCTACATGAGTAAAAAGAACATTGAAAAGGAAGGCATGAATAGGAGAGGCCTCAGGACATTTTAAGGGCGGTGAAACTATTCTGCATGACATGGTAATGGTGAGTGCATGGCATTATGCAGTTGTCAAAGCCTATAAAACAGTACAGCAGAAAGAGTAAACCTTAATGTAAACCGTGGACTTTCATTACTAACGACGTATCCACATTGGTTCCTCGGTTGTAGCAAAACATCATACTAACATGCAAGATGTTAGTCAAAGGAAAAACCGTGTGCAGGGGGAGAGAGCGTATATGGGAACTCTGGACTTCCTGCATAATTTTTCTGGATACCTAAAACTGCTCTAAAGAATCAAACGTATTAATAGAAACTAAAAACAAACAAAAAAGTTGAGATGAATGGCAAATGGAATAAACTGTTTTTTTTTTTTTTTCCCATGGCGGGGGGCAGGAGGTGGGGAACGAGGAAGAAGTCTACTAAATCACTGCCAGACAGGAAAAAATTTTATGTAGCTATCCATTACCTGGAAACCCTGGTGGCGGAATGGTTAAGTGCTATGGCTGCTAACCAAAGGGCCGGCAGTTTAAATCCACCAGACGCTCCTTGGAAACTCTATGGGGCAGTTCTACTCTGTAATATAGGGTCGCTAAGAGTTGGAATCGACTCCACAGCACTGGGTTTGGTTGGTTTTGGTATCCTTTACCTACAACTTACAAAGAGTTGCAAAATAGCTCAAAGACAATGAACAGGGTTAGAATCTGGTAACCCAGAAGAGTGTGCTCTAGGCGATACATAGTTTTCCACTGAAACTCAAAATATTTTTCTACAGTACATAATTTTAAGAGTGAAATCCACAAGATTAAGAGAGGCAGAAGTCCATCATCCCCTGAAAAGGCAGCGAATAACTAGGAGTTGGCTTTAGTCGATTTCAGAGCTGCTCAACTGGAAATGACAGTGTGGAAATAGTTGGGGAAGTCCAAGCATTACCATTCCTAACATGTCCCCTAAAAGGCCTAAGAGGATCACATTTCAAACCCCAGATATACAAAGCTGACTCCCTTCCCCCATCCCACCCCACCCCTGCACCACCGTATTTTAGGCTCCAGAACTTGTTTCCTTCCGTGATATTTATTCCCTCTCCTTCATATGTGGAAACCCTGGTGGTGTAGTGGTGAAGAGCTACAGCTGCTAATCAAAAGTTCGGCAGTTTGAATCCACCAGCTGCTCCTTGGAAACTCCATGGGACAGTTCTACTGTCCTACAGGATCTCTATGAGTCAGAATTGACTCTATGGCACCTGATTTTTTTTCCTTCATATGTTGGGCCTCCCACAATATGCTGAGGATTCAAAGATGACAAAATGTGCTTCTTCCTTGGATGGAATTACCAACCCCTCTCACTCAGAGATTAAAAAAAAAAAAAAAAAACCCTACTGCCATTGAGTCGATTCCGACTCATAGCGAGCCTATAGGACAGAATAGTACTGCCCCCATAGAGTTTCCAAGGAACGCTTGGCAGATTTGAACTGCCGACCTCTTGGTTAGCAGCTGTAGCACTTAACCACTACACTACCAGGGTTTCCCACTCAGAGATGTGTGACAAATAAGTTGGTGGTATGTGTCAACATATCCAGCTGCATGGCCCAGGACAGCCCTGCAGAGACCTGGGGGTATTATGATATACGATTTTCATTCTTTTGTTTCTGTGGGTGTCATAGTGTTTGATTTCTGTGTCTGAGCAAGCAGCACATACAAGTTTGGGAAAAATAAAAGTTCTTCAGGTGAGTGGGACACAGCTGAGAAGTCAGGATTACCTGTAGAGGGAAGAGAGGAATGCTGGTTGGAAAAGCTTTGTTCCTCTTAAAGGCTAACCAGCCCAAGACCACCAGGGACAAGCTTGTCATTTGACAAAATTAGATGTAATGACTCAATGCAGTGAGAGAGGGAGCCTGGAGGTACCGTATGCCTTGGACAAGACAGAAGAGGGAAGTCCTTTTTTTTTTTTTCTAAGGTTTGGATTCCTGCTGAAGGAGTCTGGAGAAGGACTCACCAATCTCCTAAACGGGATGGTGGTCAGTGGGTAGGTTTTAGGGCACTTTGTTGTAAATCTCCAGTTGGTACAGCAAGCTGTAGCCACAGTGTCAGTGGCATCTCTGCAGTCCACTGCTGACCTCCAGAGCAGGCACCCCTACTTTCAGGTCAGTAAACCCCAAGACTCAAAAAAGGTAGAGTATGCCCTGTATTTGCAAGCTTCATCATCTTCAGCCATCACTGGACCTCCAGGCTACTCCTACTTTCCACCTTCAGAGAAATTCAAGATGTCTGAAAAGTCCAGTTTACTTTAAAAATGCAACCATTTTAGAGATATCTAAGTATAACTTGATGAGGGTTGGTCCTGCTCGGTGTGATCTCTCGAATCAATTGAGAGACACCAGGCCTTTGAGAAAGAGAAAGTGGAATTTATTGCAAGCCAGTCAAGTAAGGAGCTCCGAGACTAAGTCTCAAATCAAGCACCCCAAGGCTGGGGATTCTAGGGCAGTTACAGGGTTCAGGATAGGGAACTTATGCATAATTCATGAGGTTTCTGGAAATAGGCAAGCAAATTCAGGAGCTGATTAACATGTATGGGAGTACAGTGGAGGGTGAAATATGGTGGCTGGGGGGGTGTGTTTTGGGGGTCTAAGGACAGCTTTGTGGCTATTGTTCATGTCTGAATGGGGGCAGGGGGCAGTTGGGGAAGTGGCCTTGAGCAGAGGAACAGTAAAACAGCCTTGGGCTGCTACAAAGAATATCTCATCAGGAACTCACAGACCCAGGTGTGATTGGAAGAGGGGAACAGTTCAACACTGTGGATTACATCCCAGGAGGGGGGACAGTTTAATCCCGTTGGTTATACAAGAACTTTGTTTTTCAGTGAAATTAATTTTTTTTTTTTCATAGTTCCTTGGAAGATATTATCCCCCTCCTTCACCCAACAATCTCCAATGACAGTTTGTGAAATCTTTGTTCTTTAGGATTCTTTTTTAATAGTCCTGTCTAGAGAATAAGGCTAATACCTCCGTTTGGAATTGTCATGGAATTATGAGCTGGTATGCCATAAAATTTAGGCTGCTTTCTCTGAAGCAGTCCCAGTGTCCTTCCGAGAAGTCTTACTGTCAAAAGAGCACCCCCGTCTCTCTTTTTTGCTAAGTCTCCATGGTATCATGACAACAACCCATACCCAGTTAATTGCTGCTTCTCCTAATACCACCTCAGAAGCAGCACCCAGTGCAAAACTGAGAACCTCCTTTGTTGTTGTTGTCGTCAGGTGCTGTAGAGCTGGTTCTAACTCATAGCGACCCTGTGTACAACAACAAAACACTGCCGGGTCCTGTGCCATCCTCACAGTCGTTGCTACGTTTAAGCCCATTGTTGCAGCCCTGTGTCAATCCATTTCATTGGATTGACCTGTTGACGATCTTCCTCTTTTTTGATGACCCTGTACTTTACCAAGCATGATGTCCTTCTCCAGGGACTAGTTCTTCTTGATAACATTGTTACTGGAATAAGGTGCTTGCCTCTCACTGGTCAAGAATGAGCAGGTAAGACACATAGTTTTCGAGCAAAGCTTTATTGAAGAGGCTTGGAAGCAGAGATGAGGAGGGCCTAGAGCAACGTACACCTCCCCCGACCCGTGCCCCCCACAGAACAAAAGACAGGCCTGAGTTTTTAAAAGTTCTTGGGTGGGAAAAGATTCATGTTTATTCATAGGCACAGGTGGGGATATGTTAACTACGGTGCATGCACAGCAGCTTTCCAAGATGGCTTCTGCCCTGGAGGCCTCTGGGATTCGTAGCAGGACTTATTATGGGGTGTTGCACCTGCGCAGTCTCTTGCTGCCCGGGTTCGATTCCTTTGCTGGGGCTGCAGCCCCTCACTACCCCTGGTGGAATGTCACACAGTGGTCACAGGTGGATGTTCTGTGCATGTCCCAGGGCCTGGTTTTCTCCAGCTGCTTCTGAAATGCAACTTTAAAGAAGTTTGCATGCTGTTTTTAGATACCCTGCCACATTGTCCTGAGGAATGGCTTTGTTTCTGTACCCTGGTCCATTTCTTGTTAATTGTTTGCAGATTTGGGGGCCCCTCTGTTCTTTGTCTTAATTAGTCCCTAGGTTCCACACTCAACCCCCTATTACCTCCTTGATAGTGCAGCCTATCTCTCTTTTACTTGTTTCTCCTTTAACCACACCAGTCTCTTCACTATTTCTCAAACAGGCACCTTCCAATCTCAGGGCCTTTGCTCCCTGTCTTAACATGTCCAAAATACATGAGAAGTTTTGCCATCCTCGCTTCTAAGAAGCCTTCTGGTTGTATTTCTTCTAAGACAGATTTGTTTGTTCTTCTGGCAGTCCATTGCATATTCAATATTCTTCACCAACCCTAGGGACCAGGAAAAGGCACATTCAACCAACATAATCTGAAGTCAGATGATATTAGATGACATGTCCAAGTATTTCCAGTCACTTGCCTCCTTAGCAGATGAAAGTGTTTGACCTAGAGGCATTGCCTTGTGGTTCCTTCAAAGACTCTTTGTGGGTGGACACATCACAGCTCTCTTACCAACCTAGCTTGTCCTCTCCAAACAAATTTTTTTTTCACAGACGCTCTAAGAACTCTTTAGTCATGTTGATCTGTCCTTAGAAATATCACCTGAATAAGCAGCAAAGATGCCAAATCATCTTGAAGTTAGGCTTGTGAAGGACAGAAACTCACAATTTTTATTCATGTCTCTGAATATATAACATCCAAGCCTAGCTTCAGAAGCAAGAATGCCTGATGTATGAAATCAATATCCATAAAGTTACTGTAATAAATATGAAAACAGCAAAATATTACCCATGGATTATAGTTGCTAACATTTAGATAGCACACACTATGTGCCAGGAGTTCTAAGCACTTTACATGTGTTAACTTATTTAATCCTCGCAACTACAAAGTAGGTAGTGTTATTATCTCTTTTGGCAAAAGAGGAAACTGAGGTATGGAGTATAATTTTGATCAATGACAGAAATGTCCCATAATGGAAGGGTAGAAAAATTCCTACCACTAGGCCATACCGCGTGCCTACTGTGCATTCGCATTGTTTTTAAAGTAAGCTCTCTTTTTTTTCCCCCAAGGCTACATTTACCTACTTACTCCCCTAGAGAGTGTTGTCTTGGTTATCTGGTGCTACTAGAACAGAAATGCCACATTGGGTGGCTTTCACAAGCAAACTTTTATCTTCTCACAGTTTAGGAGGTTAGAAGTCTGAATCCAGGGTGCTGGCTCTAGGGGAAAGCTTTCTATCTCTGTCGACTCTGGTGAAAGTTGTTGAGTCTTTCGAGCTTCTGCTCCTGGGCAAACTTCATGTGGCTTGGCATCTCTCTTCATCTCTGCTTGCTTACTTGCTTGCTTAATCCCTTTTATATATCAAAAGAGATTGACATGAGACACATCCTACACTGTGTCACTAACATAACAAAGACAACCCATTCCCAAATGGAATTATAACCACAGGTATAGAGGTTAGGATTTACAACATATTTTTTGGCAACACAGTTCAATTCATAAGAGATTCCTAGAGATGCCCTGTTAGGAATGAGAGTTCTAAAATGAAAGGTAAAGAGCAATTGAAAAAACTGCAAAGAACACTGTAAAAACTAGCAATAGATTGGAAAAAAAAATAAAGCACATTGAAATTTCCATCCAAAGAAGGATGAATAAATTGAAATGTAGCCAAGAAATGGAATAGCATATACGTAGATAAATCTCACAAAAATAATGTTGAAAGAAAAAAAAAATTAAGTTGCAGAATAATAATAATGTTTACACAAAGTGTAAAATTATACAAAGCAATACCAAATACTGCTTAGGGATATGTAGTAAATTTGTAAAGAAATTCATGAGAATATAAACTCTAAATTCAGGAGGATAGCCACTTGCAGGGAGAAGAGAATGAGTGTGATTAGATAGGGACAAACAGTGGATTTGACTGTATTGTTAAAATTTCATTTCTTTAACTGGGAGAAGAGTATGTTCAATTATTATTCTTCATATTTTATATATATGAAATATTTCCTAAACTATTTTGAAAATTGAAAATACATTAACCGATTTAAAGTAAATATACAAGATTCTTAACACCTAATTTGCATTCAGGAGGCAACATGGATGGGAAATAAGCCTCTGAGGCCCACAGAACAAGGGACACTACAACATTTATCATTCACCAGATAATTTTTAAAATTCTCTTGCTCCAGGTAGGGAAAGGTTTGCTCTACACATATACACAACTGTTTTTATATTTTTAATCAAATGATTGGCATTTTTTTTATTTCACCATTTCAAAAATATCCAACTTAAACCAAGAACAGTGTCATCTGGAAATATACATAGTTGGTATGCAGTTCAGAGTTTGAGCACTAAGTTAAAAAAAAAAAAAAAAGTACCTGAATTTTCCATGTCAGTCAATGTTTATCCAGGTAACCACGTTCTGATCTGGTTTTGCTTGTTTGCTTTCAAATTAGAGTCTCATATTCAGGTGAAATAAAAGATAATGTTCCAAGTCTGTTCTGTGTTTAATGTCGAGGCTGATATTAACCTCTAGGAGTTGCATGCACAGTTCAGAGCATCTCCATCTCTCACTGAGTGTGTGATTAGGTTTAGGTCATCTGTTTGTGGTTGGCATTAAAGGATCAATCTGTGATTGAGGCATAGGGTGAATCTCTTAACAGGGCTGGGATCTGTCTGAAATAAGGTTAGTAGCTAACATAAGGCTAAGGAGCAGAACCCTACAAAGCCTACCCAACAGTTGATGTCCTCTTATTGCCCACCGCGGAAGTGTCAGACTAAAATAGGTTACAACACCGTTTTAGGCACTTAGCACTTAGGCACAAGGAGACAATCTGTAAATTATTTGCTCAAAATGGTGTTTAGTTACCATCATTGGTATGTTTCCCTGAGGAGACTTGGAGATTAACTCCTTTCTCAATACTTAAAGGAAGCATCCCGGTTGTCAGTGTGCAAATCATTTACTGCCCAGCCTAAGATTCCTCTTCCACATCAACTCCAGGGCTGGACCCTGGGTTCCAACAGCTATATTTTTACTTCTTGATACCCAACAACATGCAATGGGAAGAAAATTTGCCAATCATCTTGGCAGATTCTTGAATGTGACTGTGTCTGGCCTATTCTTGAATGTGATGTGTTTGGACTCGGGCATGGTAAAGCAGAAAAAGTCAGCCAGTGGGGTGTGAGAAAGCTGAGCTGGCAAAGAGGGAAAGACATACGACTATGTCAAATGTAATGACCTTCCATGATGTAATCTAATGTAATGTGGGAGGGTGATAGGAAGATACTGAGACTACATGAGGCTGCGATGACTTTCCAGAGTGTGGATCAATAATTGACCATTACTCTCCTTCTGGCTTATTATGGTACATCTCTCTTATTTGCAAACAAAAGTCCTTGTTGAAGACATCTGAAGTCCATAGTATAGAATTCAGGGAACTTAATATTTTCTAGTATAGACACTCACTATGGCACACTGTGTCCTGTCAGTGGTGGTCCCACAGTGCCCCATAAAGCAGTCATGTTCCTACCTTGGTACATGACAGATGATTAGTGAATTTTCTCTTTCTTTTTAGCCAGGACTGCTAAAACAAAAAGTAGACTCACAGATTTAACTGTTGTTTTAAAGTGTTTCTAAATTGTGTGAGCTTACCAGCCTCAGAAAGCTCAAACTAGTGACAATTACTGAAGAGGAAACATTTATTGACTACACATCATGTCCAAGTATGGTGATAGTAAATATGTCTAAGAGCACAGAGTGAAGTCCAAGTGGAAACTGAGCTATGTATTAGACAGAGGTTAAAGTTTGAGGTGCTAAAGAGATGGGGACTTTGAGGAGAAAAATCTCAGAGAGGAGGAAACTGAGGGGAAGAGAGCCCCCAAATCTGCCTGCAATCTCCCTTCAAGGCATTTGATAACTCCTAAATTGAGTGTGTGATTGTTACTGACAGAAGAAACAAAAGGTACAATAGTAGAATATAAAAGGTTTGAATAATGTCTTACCGACTTGGCCTAATTGACATATTCAGAGCACCTGCAGAGCAAACAGTGGATCACTTTAAGGGCACAAGAAGCATTTATTACAGTAGACCACATACTGTTTCAAAGCCTTGGGATTATACAGAGTATATTCTCTGACCACAGTGAATTTAATCTACAAATAAAAGGAAAGATAGCTAGGGAGTCCTGAAATAGTTGGAAATCAAACAATATACTTTTATGTAACCAAAGGATCCCTGGTGGTGCAATGGTTAAATGCTCAGCTTGTATTACTGAAAGGTCAGCAGTTTGAACTCACCGGCTGCTCTGTGGGAGAAAGACCTGTCAATCCACTCCCATAAAGATTACAGTTTAGGAAATCCTATGGGGCAGATCTATTCTGTTACATGGGGTCACTATGAGTCAGAATCGACTTGAGGGGACATGACAATATTAACAACAACTACATGGATCAAATAAAGAACCACAATGGAAATTAGAAAAATTTTGAATTAAAAAAGTAAAACATGATGTATTAAAATCTGTGGTTTGTGGCTAAAACAGTGTTAGAGGGAAAATTGTAGCTTTAAATGCATATAGTAGAAAAGAAGATAATCTAAGTTTCCAACGCAAAAGTGCAGGAAAAAAAAAAAAAAAAAGAAAATCCATCCAGATAGAGTAGAAGAATGGGAATAATATAGTAATATCTATTATGACTGGAACAGATAATAAAAGCATGTTGTTGTGTTAGTCGCCCTTGAGTTGGCTCCAACTCTTAAAGACCTTGTGTATATGAGGTGAGGAAATAAGCAAAGAACATACAAATTAGACCAATGGCTATTTATCCAGACGTTGTCATATCAGGGGAGTCAGCCATCATCATTTGCATTTGGCAGAGGCTTAAAGACAGGGAAAAGAGTGTGGAAACTCTATAGTGGAAGAAAAGGAAGGCAGAAACTCTTCACGTATGCCCTGATTGGAGACTGTTGGCTTGGGGAAGCTATAGGCAGGTTAACCAGAAGTCGGGGCGAGTAGAGGGAGGGAAGTAGCCTATATGATTAGTTGGTGAGCATACCTGGCTTTTTCCAGTTGGTCCTAAGTTGGAAGTGGGGCAAAAATTTGGGATGTTGTCAGTTATTAATCTAATCGAGTCCTGGCAGTTTTGGGCCCATTTTTATGGGGGTTTTTGTTTGACTCTTGGACTGGTAACTGCAGTTTGTGGGTCAGAGTTCTATTTATATATATATATGGTCTTGCTATTGCTCTTACGTGTATTGACTCTTCTGCCCCCCCTTTTGGTTGTTCTCTCATTTGCTGAGACTGTAGTGGGGCATAACTCTCCAGGTATATTATTGCCCTCCCTCAGTGAGGGCAAGAAATATTGACTCTCCTGGTCTAGATGTACACTGAAAAGGCAGAGAAAGATCCACTGTAGCAAAGAAAGTGACCTTCAGGTAGAATTGATGATAGGATGGTATTTGTGTTAGGTACTACCAGGAAGCAAGGAATAACAATCTTGGTAATGATTCTGAGGTCTTGAGTACGTAGATATCCTCTTCTGTTTGGTTCCTTTACTGGAAGGACAACGCATTAAAAAGGCTAGTCCTGGGTGTAAAAAGACCTTTAGATATAAGCCTTTAAATCTTAAGCTTGAGCCCTTCCTTTGCTTCATGCTTCAAGAGATGTAGGGGAAGTTTGGGTAACAGTTTGGTAGGATCTATCTAAACTTTTATATGTTCTTCCAATTATTTTGCCTATACCAGTGAAATTTTTCAGCCCTTAGATTGTCAGGTATCATATAAATATCCTTGTCTGACTATGAATCAAATTTAATGGACAAGGCAAAGGTATATCAACAGCACAGACAACTTGGTTATAAATAGAGGAGTCCTCTGTAATCTCAAGAGATAGTCGCTCTGGTGTGCATTTAGCATTACAATTCCATTTGCAAAGTAAGTCTCTCCCTGTTAAGTTTTCAGGGGTGTTATCACATGGCAGGAAGGAATATTTTTTCAGTTAATGAGGTTGGTAGATAGGGAAAATATTTGGGTTACTTGAAATACCTACAATCTGCATGGTATGTTTATTCCAAAGAACAGGTGACAAAGGTTGCAAGGTTTAATGTAGAAAATGTTGTACCTGTATCTACCAGGAATTGAGCATTTAAGGGTATGGCAGGATATTTGGTGCTTCTTCCTTCTTCGGAGAATCCTCATTGCTCTGGATTTAGTTTTCTTTGTCTTGGTTTTTTTGTAAAATGAGACAATCTTTTTTCCAATATTCCTTATGTTTACAATACCTACAAATGTTCTTGTCAGTACCTGGTTAGTTGGGGAAATGGGCCACCTAACTACACCTACTCCTCACTTACTGGCTATTTCTTTATCCAACATTTCACATTTATGACAATAGTGAAAAATCTACTATTTGACTATTTTGCACATTAATGATGTATGTCTGGCAGTAGCCCTTTCATGACCGGTGAGACATATAGGACTGACCTCAGGTCCAGAGGGACATATGTGTACCACATAGTATTTTGTGATCTGATGTGGTCATCCTCCATTTTTACATAATTCCAATTTTCTCATAATGAGCTGGTCTTTGGAACCTAACCATGTCAATAAGTGAGGAGTGGGTTGTATTTGATCTGCAGGGCCACAAGTTTACTTTGGGCCTTGTCTCTCTTTTGTTCTAATGCCCTTTTCAAAATGTTCTGCCAGGTATTATTCTTCAGATAAAAGTGCTGTTTTCCATTCTAATTTCTATTTTCAAGTTAGGTCTCCAATTTCAGGTCCAATGAAAAATGAGATGAAGGCTACTCTTACATCAGCACCTTCTTTAACTCCTGAATATGTTGTTACAATGTATATTCTAGTCTATCCCAAAAACTTTCTATATATTTACATTTTTTATTTTTCTTGCCTTGAATTATAGTCCAAAAAAAATTTTTTTTAAATATTTCAGTTTTGACATTTAGGAAATTTCGACCCACTTTTCTGGCCTTTTTTTGACCCTCAGGTTTATTGTGGAAAGAGGGATCCTATAGGTTCTTTCTAGGTCAGTACAATTTGCTTTTGCTATTCAGGATTCAGCATCTGAGGTTTTGACTAATATGTGTACAAATTGATATATGTCAGGTAATCCTGGGACATATGCACCCCAAAGAATTATAAATTCATATATGAGTATTTGCTGGTCATGTTTGGGCTTAGGTAAATTTTTAATTCTTAATTCAGCTCAAATTCAAGGTTTAAATTCTATAATTTTCCACATACTTGGTTCATAGGAGAGATGTATCTTTAGAGGCAACAAGGATTTGGGGATTTTAGGAAAGTTTTTGGGAAAAGGTAGGAAACCTGGACATGGAAAGAGGAAGAAGAAGTTGATGGAGATGTAGAGGGAGAGATATAAGAAGGATAAGGCATAAAAGGGAAAGTTGGATATGGGGAGACACCTGAAGGGCAAGGAAAAGGAGGACTTGTCAAATGACTGAAATTGCTCATTAGTGTTTTGGCCAAAGAATCTTCTAATGAAACAATTTCATATTTGGAATTTCCTTTGCAGACTTCACACAAAAAAAAAAAAAATACTGCTTATTGGGCCTGAGAAATCGTATTCCCTTTTGTTTTAAGATATCTCTCAAATGAATAATTTTGTTCAAGTTAAATGTTTGTCTGATAGACCCTTGAAGGCCCAAATCACGCTTCATGAAATTATGCCATTTAGAAAGATGGGTGTAAGAATTAAGATCGCAATGAGCATACACATGAGAAGCAGGATTTTTTTTTTTTTCTAGAAGAGGGGAACATTTAGACTTAGAAGATCCCATGGCAGCTGGTAAAAAAAAAAAAAAAGATCAGTAGAAATGTAATGCTTATGAACCTAATGCCTCAGGCCCCAACCTGAGGGTTGGCTGTCTCCAAAGACGGACGGGATGATCTGTGCCCCTGGCAGATGGAAAGTCAGAGAGAACACTCTGTCTTGATCAAACTCAAGATCTCAGGACAGAATATCATGGGAGAAGGAGAATTTCATTCATTTTTATTGGTGATCCTCGGCAAAATTTGTCCAAGTACATGCCAATCTCATGACAGCCACAAAAATCACTGTTCTGTGAGGCAAGCTAGGTATAGCTACTATGCCTGTATTCTATTCTATGATTCTCCTTTTTATGACAAACAACTTTTTTAGACGACACAACATAAAACAGCAACTCAATAGACAGCAAAAAGGAAAGAAAAAGAACGGCCTGATTGAACCAAGGATAACAAACAAATGGGGACCAATAACAAAATCTGGGTACCAAACAGAAAAAAAAAATATCTGGAGGATTCAATGCAGAGACAGTAGACTTTAGACCCAGTGCTGACATCCCATGGTGGTGTGCATTTGCTGAGCTATAACAGCAGGGTACCAGGATCCTCTGTGTATTGTACCTTGTCAAGGGCTGGGTTCTGTGGCAATGGGCAGTGCAGAATACATCATAGTGGAACCTCCAGAATATCCATGGAACTTAACAAAGAACACTCAAATAAAAACAAACAAAAGCTATTTATTCTGAGTTTGCTATATCAAGAGAGTGAGCCATCATCACTTGTGTTTGGCAGAGACTCAAAGGCAGACGGGGAAGCGACAAAGCATTATAGCGGAAAAAAAGGAAGGCAGGAAGGCTTCAGCTCTGTCCTTATTGGAGGCTGTGGGCAAGCAGGAGCTGTTAGTGGATGAACTAGAAGTGGGACATTTTAAGTGATTTGTTACAGGAGCATATTTGGGTTTCTTCAATTGGCCCTAAGTTGGAAGCAGGGTCAAAAATTAGGGAAGCTGTCAGTTATTAGTCAAGTCCATTTTGGGTCCGTTGCTACGAGGATTGTTTGACTTTCTGGACTGATAACTGAAGACAGTGGTTTGACTTCCTGGAGTGGCTGCTGCAAGTTGTGGGTCAGAGTTCTATAGTCATGTATGCTTTGGTCATTGTCCTTTCCTATGTTCCTCTCAGAGGAAACCATAAAATGAAAAGATGATTCATGGAAAAGATCAATAAAGTTGATAAACTCCTAGCATGACTGATCCAGAATAAAAGGAAAAACAAAAATTATCAATATAAGTAATGAAAGATGAGGCACTGCTCTATTTTATCTTATTTGTTATTAAATATTAAAGGCCATTCTATTTGTGTACACAGCACTATGAATGGAGACGAATTTATTTTTAACTTTGTTCTCTTACTGAGTATAATCCTGTTTACAATGTGGGCCTAACCAGCATCTTGTAGTTTGCACTCTTCATAAGACCTAGAACTTCACTGAAGTTGATTCAACAAATAGTTGCTGAACACCAACAATGTGCCAGATACTGTGAGAATAGTATATGATTTTATCACATTAATAATACAAGAAGTACCTGCTGCCATGGAGCTTACAGTTTAGTTCTAAGCTAAACAAACAAACAAAAAAAAAACAAATGCGAAACCCTGTGATTTTCAATTACTTTCATTTCATTAAATAAGCAGCAGTGCGCTCTTTCCCGTGTGCCACTGGAGTAGAGAGTAATTCAAACTAACCAAGACCTGAAGTTAATAGAGCTTCTTCTCTGAACATTAACAAATTTTCTATCACTAACACTCCAGGCTGAGCCCCTCAAGGCGTCATCATCTTTTCATTTTGGTGCTTTTTCTTCCACTACTTCCTTCCTTCCTTGAAAATATCCTTCATCTTCCTTTCTACCTATCCGAATCCAATCTGTCCTGTAAGAGCCACCTCAAGTGTCACCTCCAGTAAATGCTCTCATTTTCTAAAATATGCAAATTTTCTATTGCCTGTACCTCCAATTTGACTCTCGACCTCTATTGTCCCTCTCTTCTGATTTATTCCTCACTCCTTTCCAAGGGGAATAACTTTTTGTGACTGATTAAGTTCTAGCAACTGATGGACCCGCTCTGCTGGTGAGTCAGTCTCTGTAAGCGTAAAGCACGCCAGGTGGTGCTTCTGCTTCTTCCAGCTGTAAATAGAAGAGAGTAAAAACAGCCAAAGCAACTTTGGTGATTGGAGGTTGAAAAAGGCTAAGGGTCTCAGCGCAACCATCTTAGGAAAAGGAGGCTTGCCATATGGTCCCTACCAGCACACTAGAGTTCTCTCACTGGAATAAGGGGCAAAAGCTCCTTATAACACTATCTATTCTAAAATATCATGCATTATAAGACAAAGTACACTGGCCATGTACTTTAGAAAACAATAATTAGTACTTAACACACACATTAAAAATCTTAATAGATTATAATTATCATATACCCATATAACTACACACCATTTCTTCTTCAGTAACTAGTTTTGTCTTTAAACATCTTTTGAATGTATTTTGGTCCTTTTTTAAAAAAATAAACTGTGCTAATGATCTTGACTATTAAGTCCCTTTAAGTCTTGAGGCTTGTTAAGTCTATGTCTTCATTTGCATTTAATATTTGATTAAACTAGATTTGTGTGTATATCCCAAATTAAGTTACCTATCTCTTGTTATTTAGCTGAAAGTTTAGGTAGATAAAAAGTCTATAATTCAGGAATGGATTTATATCAATCATGGACAAGTCACAACAACCTTTCCTAGTTTTGAAAATTCTGTGATATAATCTAAGATGTTTAGCCATTCATGCTGCCTTGAATTATTATCTGACGGGTAACAAGCATCTGTCTGCAAAATCATGAACTTTTTACTTCAACAATTCTAGTGTAGTCTTTTGAACGCATCGTAACTGACAATTAAGAATGTGTAACAAGTTAAAAATGTGCCACGAATGCATATGACTCAATGGGATTGAAAAGTTCTATACATGGTTAAGTTTACATACGTACAGCCACGATTATTGCATTGCAATCCTTCTGTCAAATTTCTTTTAACATAAGTTATACATGGCATCTCAAATTCAGAAACTTAAAAATACATCTTAGAACTAAACAAACAAACAAAAAAACATGAAATAAAGTGTTACGGTTTTGATTGCCACTGATCTTTCTATCAGGGAGCTTATGAACAGGTGGAGTTCAGGGAAGGATCCTGGTATTTCTGGGTCCTCTGGCCATAATACTGTACATAAAGACCTTAACCCACCATTACTTTCAATACCCAAATATGAATTCTTTCAAAGTAAAGTCTTACATTCACCATGTCTTACTCTTCCCCTAAATTCTTTCACATTAAAAAAAAAAAAGGACTTTAGATTTTAAAAAGAAAGAAATTTGGAAAGATTGTGATGGATTCTTACTGGATTTTCAATGTAGAACCCTTTTCATATGACCAGTGCCCCTCTCTCATGAAGTATGTGTCTTTTATTCCCTCCTCTTTTTCACTTCCTCTTTCCTTTGTCATGGCTCTTGGTACCTACAGTGAATATAGAACGAATAAATGGATGGACAGATTTATATTTATCCTTTTTTTTTTTTAAACTCTTGCTACTTCTTCTCAACATATTGGGTGTTCAAATTACCAAGGAGAAATGATCTTTGCCTTGGTTAACCCACTGCCGTAGAGTTGATTCTTATTCATAGCGACCAACCCTATGGGATTTCCAAGGCTGTAAATCTCTACAGAAGCAGATTGCCACATCTTTCTCCCATGGAGAGACTGGTGGGTTTGAACCACCAACATTTTGGTTAGAAGCCGAGCACTTCAACCACTGTGCCACCAGGGCTCCTTTTGCCTTGGTTATGCACTATGAAATACAGAATTTCACTTTCAGGCAGAAACCTCATACCAAGTCCCTCAACACCATAAAAACTCAGGCCCTTCTCCCTGATCTCTAGTAAGCTGTTGTCAGAGTGGTAGTACATTGTGGTACAAAACAGAGTATCCTTAAATAAGAATCCACCTGCAGCAGCTTTGCTCAGAAGGTAGCTGTACAACTAGCAGGCACTTTCAGATTTCTTGACTCGCCAAAGGGATGTGGCTATTTGTGAGTTGCCCTCTACAGGCTATGTAAGTGGCAATACTTCGTTGATTTATAGACGTTTGCACAAATATCACAGTTTCCTTTCTCCTTCAATAAAATTCATTGCCAATTTCACCCTCCATTCCCTTTTTCACAAATGGGAGGAAAGTAACTCATACGATGTTAGCCGTTGTCATCATCCAGAAAACTGGTCCATTTCTTAAATACGCTCTGGTGTCAGACATGTGTCATTACAGGCATTATCTAATATTTGGGGTGCCCATGAATTATAGCAGTAGCTCTCAAGGTTTTGAATTTCATGGACTAGATATGAGAGGCTGTAATAGGGTTGCTAATTTGGTATTTTATTAAAAGCAATCAAATATAAAGTAAAACAAAACTTATCATCTAGTCCCATTGTTATTTATAAATAAAGAACTTCTAATACTCCCAAATACATAAAGAACATAATAACAGGGAAAAATTAAATTGAATAAATTGACGTTTATAAAAGATTCACCAAATTCTTTATTTTTCTCTTCCTGGTGCAGTCTAGTAAAGATTTGACATGGACTAGCACCAAGTACATCGTATATACACTTCAAAACTACTGTTATATAACACTTAAGATTTGCAGAAATTAAAAGAATACCTTCATTGATTTAAGTCAGAACATCCCTAGTCACTTCTTCTTAACTTGGCTAGTTGTGGCTTCCTCTAGCTTTAAGGAGATGGAATGTTAAAGATATGGTATGACAGCTGTTAGGCTGAATTTCTCTTACCCTGAAAAAAAATGTCCATAATGAAGAAGTGGCAGTGGCACCTGCAGGCTGTGTGTTCACTTGGGGAGGAGGCTGCCAATGTTGCAGACAGAACAGATGGTTATTATGTTTCCCAGGAACTCCCTCAAAAGTTTTCTTCATAGCAATTTCTCCTCTCTCTTTTGAAAATAAATCCTATTTTGTTAAACTTTACCACAGCTGCTGAATTAAATGTCATTCCATGGACCACCACTATTTATAGGTTGGCAATTCTTGGTTTTAGTACGACTGCCATCACTGACTCCCAGCAAAGAGTTGATATAAACCATAGCAACATGCCATGCTAAACACAGAAGAAGGAAGAAGTAGGATGTGATAATATCTATAACGGAGTCCCTGGGTGGTGTCAACAGTCAAAGTGCTTGGCTAACGGAAAGGTTGGAGGTTCAAGCCCAGTCAGAGTTGCCTCAGAAGAAAGCCTGGCAATCTACTTTCAGAAAAATAGCAGCAGAAAACCTGCATTTTGCAGTTCTACTCTTACACACATGGGCTTGTCATGATTCAGAGTGATTCGACGGCCATAGTTTCTTACCGGACAATAGCGTAGGCCATTTCTCTGTGGAGAGGCTCTAATGGCCAAACAAGGGCATGGACACAACACAAGACAGTTTTATGTTTTATCACACATTCTCCCGGGGTAAAACTTTCTGAATCTGAGAGAGAGGAGTGGGCAGTTTTATAAGTTCAGAACACAGACAATGACACAAAAGATGTAGAACTGAGTTGGCGCAAGTAAATTTTTTCCAAGATGTGAGGAAGGTTCAAACTTGGAGAGTTTGCTGAAAAACAGAGCTGAGATTCCGGTTTCTAGTCTATTATGTAAAAAATTTTCAAGTCATCATTCTAGTCCTCACAATAAGAAAAAATCTGAAAAACTGAAAATCAATAACTATTCTTAGGTCCATTAGAGAATTGAGGTCACAGGGCAAATGCTGCTTCCAAAACTGGAGAGACAGGGGAATATAGAAAATCACTGCTTACCAGGAACAGGAACCACAGCCTCTGGACCCAGAATAGGGTAGGAATGCTTTAAAGATAATTGACTAATTGCTGGAGATGGACTAGTTTGAGGTGTAAAAACTCCCCGAGGCCCAGCCTTAGTGGGATGTCTACACTTTTGATAGCCAATGCAACCAGGAGCTGCTTAGCCAATATCAAACAAAAACCTTCAGAGACAGCACTGGGTGTGGCTCAATTAGCAGCTGCTGGGACCAAGGGGAACCTGCCCCCTTATGTCCATTGTCCTCTAAGAGCTGGGTGTGCCTCACACCAGTCAAACCCAGTTTACTAGCCTACATGCCAAAGAAAAAAATACAATTTGTCTTACTGCATCTACGTGTCATGATAACCTATGTAGTCCATAATGTTTGTATGTACTTCCTTGTGAAAGACGGTGTAAAAGGTTTTGCCTCCCTTTGTTTGGGGAGATTGATTTGAGGTAAACACCTCCTTACTCCTCGTGTACACGCTTCAGATAAACGCTCTCCCTCCCTCCTCACCTTGCTGTGTCTTTATTGACCAGAAGCTGCACCGAGCAGAACCTGCTCTGGGTAACACTTTTGTGAGTTTTACCTCTAGAAGCCTCTCCAGGTTCTCACTGTGAAGCTCCCAGAAAAATTCCCTAATGCTTCCGGCAGGCTTTGAAATACTATGAGGTGGTTCTATTCTATCCTGTAAGGTCGTTATGAGTTGCAATTGACTGGATGGCAACAGTTTTTTTTTTTTTTTTTTTTTTCGGTGGGGGGATTATTATTGATAGGGAGTCCGTGGTGGTATAAATGGTTAAAGTACTTGGCTACTAACTGAAATGTTGGAGATTAGAGTCTACTCAGTGGTGCTTTGGAGGAAAGGCTTGGTGATCTACTTCCCGAAAATCAGCTGCTGAAAATTCTATCCATCCCTAGTAAAAGGTAAAATAGGAGAAGCTGCAATTTTGTTTGACTGCTGGCACATAGGATTCTAAGAAACTTCAGGTTGGTCAGAAAACAAAAGACTTGAAGATTTCTGCAATTCTAACAGATATGTTTTGTTTTCATATTCCTGAAACCAGAAAGGATCTTGTAATCATTGTGTGCCCTTTCCTTGAAAAATTATTATCGATTCAGTGTTGCACCATATCATCAAATGCTTTTTATAATGATGGCATCATAGAATTGAGGGAATATTATTTTGAAACCTTATTTAAAAATCAGAAGAATGTTCTAATAGTCCCTTGGAATGATAGCTCATCATTTCCAGGACTAGATGCAGCCTCAAAAGAGAACCCTTTTAACTTCGAACAAGATGGAGTTTGGGCCATTCAAAGAGAGCAAATGTGAGAAGTTGATAACAATTTCTTTGATCTTTTGTTCTTGGTAACATAGTATAGCTGGCGGTGATATTTTTAGGGATTATTGACATCAAAACAGTTTTGTCTTTTGCGCTTTATGTTTTTAAGAATGGTATGATGCCACTGCTCAAATAAATTAATAAATTCCCTCCTCAACAGCTCTTGGTAAGAAAATGTCACTGTTTATTTAACACCTTTCCCCAAAAGCAACCCATCAGAGTGAGCAAAAACCTAAAATATTATAGCATAATTCATCTTTAATCAACCTGCCACAAGCCCATATGACAAGCTTTACCAGATACATGAAATTTGGATAAATCAAAGGAAGACAGGTAAGAATGCTCCACACGTCCAGCACAGTGCAGAGGTCTGAATATAAGATGTGAGGCTGAAGAAACTTGAAATTAATTCTCTAGTGAAATGATTAGGACACAGAGAAATAAGAAGTTCCCATCTGGGGAACTTCACTTTACTTTTTATCACAGAAAATTTCAAGTATATACAAAAACAGAGAGAATAATATAAACCACATGTGCCTGTCACCCAGCTTTAATAATAGTCAATTATGAATGAAGCAAGCAGAGCAGATTTAGAGATACCACGTGTCCTAGGTTGTGGATCAATAAAACCTGCATTAAATTATCCTGGCTTATGCATTTTTATTTATATAAACAATACAAAAGACCTCTTGCTAAAGCCAGTAGGGTTTTTGTTGCTTTTAATCACGAACAGTTCTAAATGATAAAGAGATGAGGCAGAGCAGAGAATATTAGATCACAATGAGCTGAGATTCATGCTTGTAGTTTCAGACAAAAGTCAATTGAGATAAGTTAATAAGCAGCCAACAAAAAGTCTGAGAGACAAAGGGATTTCATAGTCACTGTTTCACCAAAAAATGTAACTTGCTCTCCTCAAAGCAAGGGAAGGGGTGAAATATGAGGTAGCCTCACCCTTCTGCTCCAAGAAAGCACATAGTGCTCATGCAGATGGTGTTTTAAATTTGGCAAGTACTAAGAGAGAGCTTACCCAAATTGTAATTATCAGCCACCAACTGCTTGTTTTGCTAGTTCATTCCAGATACTGCTGTCAACTTTCACGCCCAAGCAACTCCAGATCTAAGAGAGATTATAAACCACCAATACATATCCTTCCATCTAAAGCATGAAGACAAAAATTAAAAGTGTCCAGGGAAACAAAGATAGGAGTTGAATATGTTGTCGTTGCTAGGTGCCATCGAGTTGTGCATAGCCATCCTATGTACAACAGAATGAAACACTGCCCAGTCCTGTGCCATCCTCACAATTATTGTTATGCTTAAGCCCATTGTTGCAACCACTGTGTCAACCCATCTCATTGAGGGCCTTCCTCTTTTTTGCTGACCCTCTATTTATCAAGCATGATGTGCTTCTCCGGGGACTCATCCCTTCTGATACACTTCCAAAGTATTTTCCTAGAACAAAAATAAACATACAGGTAAAACTTGTTCTAATTGAAGATGAATAAAAAGTAGAGAAGATCCAGTCTTGGATGTTTGTAAATATGTGTGTCGGACAGAAAAAAAAAAAAAAGGACAAAGATATTAGAAGCAAAAGTCAAATGAAGAACGTATGTTAGAATGCAATAAACTGAAGAAAAAATTACGCAAATGTGTCCTGGTGTTCTCAAAAGAAGAAAGATATCAATGAAAACAAAATATAAAAGATAGAAGGTAGAATAAAATGAGAAAAATGTGATTGTACCATGGACTTCCAGAAGAATTAATTAATCACTCTTATAAGAAATACAACCAGAATTTTCCTTAGAAACAAGATGACAGGACTTTGGCTAGCTTACTTTGGAAAACTTATCAGGAAAGGCCACTTGCTAGAAGAGGACATCATATTTGGTAAAGTAGAGGGTCAGTGAAAATGAAGGAAACCTTCAACTAAATGGATTGACACAATAGTCATAATAATAGACTCAAGCATATAAATGATCATGAAGAGAGCACAGGACTTGCAAGGACTTACACAGGACTTTCATTCTGTTATACATAGGTTGCCATGACTTGGAGCCAACTTGATGGCAACTAAAAATAACAACAATTTTTGGGATAAAGACCACAGAAAAAGAGTACCATTCTCATTAGATCATACCAAATGTACATACTATCAATATGATTTAGCATTATTGATGTTAACCTTGATCACTTGTATTGTTAGTATTTATTTTTAGATTTCTCCTCTGTAAACTTATTCTTTTGGTTCCTTCCTTTCCATACTGTACCCTTTGGAAGGAATTTACTATGCACAACTCAAACTTAAGCAATCAGAGGAGTTATGCTCTACCTCCTTAAAGGCAGGCTATACAAATTATTTGGAATTCTTCTGAAAGGCAGATTTGTCTCTTATCTCCATTTATTTACTTATTTAATCATTTAATTATATCAGTATGGACTCATGGATATTAATTTTAATAATCCAATGTTTATTTATTTTGTTGTTCAAATTGTTCCAGCTTTGGCCATTGGGAACACTTTCACTTGTCTCCTGTATCCCTTTGAAATACCCAAATTATTATGGTTTTATTTTTTTTATATATATGTATGTGTGTATACAGATATTGATATACATAGAGAAAAAAGACAGAGATACATAAACAGAGAAAATACTGAACTTGTCAAGGATTTCATTTTACTTGGATCCATAATCCATGCCCATCAATAAATCAAATGATATACTGCATTAGGAAAATCTGCAGCAAAAAAAAAAACTCTTTAAAGTGTTACAAAGCAAAGATGTTACTTTGAGGACTAAGGTGCATCTGACCCAAGCCTGATCCAATTCTTTTTCCTTGAAGAAGAAGAATTAACGCCTTTGAATTATGGTGTTGGCTAAGAACATTGAATACACCATGGACTACCAGAAGAATGAACAAGTCTGTCTTGGAAAAAGTACAGCCAGAATGTTTCTTAGAAGTGAGGACAGTGAGACTTCGTCTTACATACTTTGGACATGTAATCAGGAGGAACCAGTCCCTGGAGAAGAACACTATACTTGGGTCAATTTAGAGGGTCAGTGAAAAAGAGGAAGACCCTCAACAAGATGGATTGACATAGTGGTAGCAATGATGAGCTCAGGTATAGCATGAACCTATATGCTACAGAAGAAAAGAAGGCCCAGTCTTGCACAACCCTCATGATTGTGCAAGACTGGGCCTTGTTTTGTTCTGTTGTATACAGGACCACTGTGAGTCGGAACTGACTTGACAGCATCTAATAATGATAATCCCCCATGAGTCTGTCAGTTCATCGTACTGTGGGGGCTTGCATGTTGCTGTGATGCTGGAAGCTATGCCGCTTGTATTCAAATACCAGCATGGTCACCTATGGTGGACAGGTTTCAGCTGAGCTTCCAGACTAAGACAGGCTAGGTAGAAGGACCCGGCAGCCTACTGTTGAAAAGAATTAGCCAGTGCAAAACTTATGAATTGCAGTGGAGCATTACCTGATATAGTGCTGGAAGATGAGCTCCTCAGGTTGGAAGGCACTGCAACTGGGGAAGAGCTGCATTCTCAAAGTAGAGTCGACCTTAATGACATAGATGGGGTCGACCTTTCCAGGCCTACATTTGCTGATGTGACACCACTTAAAATGAGAAGAAACAGCTGCAAACATCCATTAACAATCAGAACATGGAATGTATGAGGTATGAATCCGGGAAAATTGGAAATCATCAAAAATGAAATGGAATGCATAAACATAGATGTCCTAGGCACTAGTGAGCTGAAATGGACTGGTATTGGCCATTTTGATTTGGACAGTCATATGATTTATGATGCCGGAAATGACAACTTGAAGAGGAATGACATTGCATTCATGGTCAAAAAGAGCATTTCAAAATCTACCCTGAAGTACGATACTGTCAGTGACAGGATAATATCCATATGCCTACAAGGAAGACCAGTTAATTCAACTATTATTAAAACTTACACAACAACCACTAAGGCCAAAGATGAAGAAATTGAAGATTTTCACCAACTTCTGCAGTCTAAAATTGATCAAACATGCAATCAAGACACATGGATAATTACTGGTGATTGGAATGCGAAAGTTGGAAACAAAGAAGAAGGATCAGTAGTTGCAAAATATGGCCTTGGTGATAGAAATGATGCTGGAGATCCCATGATTGAATTTTGCAAGGCCAAAGACTTCTTCATTGAAAATACCTTTTTCATCAACATAAACGGCGACTGTATATGTGGAATATATAGTCCATTCACCAGATGGAATAAACAGGAATCAAAGCAACTACATCTGTGGAAAAAGATGATGGAAAAACTCAATATCATCAGTCAGAACAAGGCCAGCACCGACTGAAACAGACCATCAACCGCTTCTGTGCAAGTTCAAGTTGAAACTGAATAAAATGAGAACAAGTCCACAAAAGCCAAAGTAAGACCTTGAGTACATCCCACCTGAATTTAGAGACCATCTAAAGAAGAGATTTGACGTCTTGAATACTAATGACTGAAGACTAGATGAGTTGTGGAATGACATCAAGGACATCCTCCACGAAGAAAGCAAGAGGTATTTAAAAAGGCAGGAAAGAGAGAAAAGACCATGGATGTCAGAAGACTCAAAATTGCTCTTGAAAGCCAAGTAGCTAAAGTGAAAGAACAAAATGATGAAGTAAAAGAGATGAACAGAAGATTTCAAGGGGTGGGTGGAGAAGACAAGGTAAAGTATTATAATGACATGTGCAAAGACCTAGAGATACAAAACCAAAACAGAAGAACACACTCTGCATTTCTCAAGCTGAAAGAGCTGAAGAAAAAATTCAAGCCTCGAGTTGCAATAGTGAAGGATTCTACAGCGAAAATATTAAATGACTCAAGAAGCATCAAAAGAAGATGGAAGGAGTACACAGAGTTACTATACAAAAAGAATTGGTAGATGTTCAATCATTTCAGGAGGTACCATGTGAGCAAGCACTGATGACACTGAAAGAACAAGTCCAAGCTGCACTGAAGGTATTGGAGAGAAACAAGGCTCCAGGAATTGATGGAATACCAATTGTGATGTTTAGACAAGTGGATGCAGGGCTGGAAGTGCTCAATTCTCTGTGCCAAGAAATTCGTAAGACAGCTACCTGGCCAACCTACTGGAAGAGACCCATATTTATGCCTATTCCAAAGAATGGTGATCCAACTGGATGAGAGAATTAATGAACAATATCATTAATATTGTAAGTGCCTGCAGCAGTATATCGACAGAGAGCTGCCAGAAATTCAGGCTGGATTCGGAAGAGGAGATGGAACCAGGGATATCATTGCTGATGTCAGATGGATCCTGGCTGAAAGCAGAGAATACCAGAAAGATGTTTAACTGTGTTTTATTGACTGTGCAAAGGCATTCGACTGTGTGGGTCACAACAAATTATGGATAAAATTGCTAAGAATGGGAATTCCCGAACACTTAATTGTGCTCAAGAGGAACCTGTGCATAGATCAAGAGGCAGTTGTTAGAACAGGACAAAGGGATGCTTGGTGGCTTAAGGTCAGGAAAGATACGCATCAGGGTTCTATCTTTTACCATACCTATTCAATCTGTATGCTGAGCAAATAATCCTAGAAGCTGGACTATATGAAGATGGACGGGGCATCAGAGTTGGAGGAGGGCTTATTAACAACTTGATTTATCCAGATGACACAACCTTGCTTGCTGAAAGTGAAGAGGACTTGAAATACTTACTGATGAAGATCGAAGACCACAGCCTTCAGTATGGATTACACCTCAACAAAAAGAAAACAAAAACCCTCACAACTGGACCAATAAGTAACACCACAATAAATGTAGAAAAGATTGAAGTCGTCAAGGATTTCATTTTACTTGGATCCGTAATCAAGGGTCATGGAAGCAGCAGTCATGAAATCAAAAGACGCATTGCATTAGGCAAATAGGCTGCAAAAAAACCTGTTTAAAGTGTTAAAAAGCAAAGATGTCACCTTGAAGACTAAGGTGCGCCTGACCCAAGCCATGGTGTTTCCAATGGTATCATGTGCAGGGAAAGCTGGACGATAAATAAGGAAGATAGAAGAATTGACTCCTTTAAATTGTGGTGTTGGGGAAGAATATTGAATATACATACCATGGACTACCAAAAGGACGAACAAATCTGTCTTGGAAGAAGTACAACCAGAGTGCTCCTTGGAAGCAAGGATGGCGAGACTACATCTCACGTACTTTGGAAGGGATCAGTCCCTGGAGAAGGACATCATGCTTGGCAAAGTGGAGTTTCCGTGCAAAAGAGGAAAAACCTCAACAAATTGGACTGACACAGTGGCTACAACAATGGGCTCAAGCATATCAACGATTGTGAGGATGGCACAAGGCTGGACAGTGTTTTGTTCTGTTGTACATAGGGTCATTATGAGTCAGAGTCAACTTGATGGCACCTAACAACCATCACCACCACCACCACAAGATCAATAATAATAATACAGAGACTGTTATAACTGTATATATACACTAATAACTCCATATATGTATGTACGGAGAAAGATAGAGGTTTTAAGGAATTGGGTTATGTAGATCTGTAGGTTGGCAAGTACAACATTTATAGGTCAGTTGGCAGTCTGGAAATTTTGGTAGCCTTGAGTCCAAAATCTATAGTCCAGGTGGCAGATTGACTGGAAAGCCTGGCAAGATATCCATGTTCAGACAGAATCCCTTCTCAATAGGAAATCTTAGTTATTGCTCTCAAGGCTTTCAACTGATTGAATGAGGCCCACCATGTTATCAAAGGTAATCTCCCTTACTTAAAGTCAACTGATCGTAAATGTTAGTCACATCAACAAAATACTTTTATAGCAACATTTAGACTAGTGCTTGACCAAACAACTTAGCATAACTAAGTAGACACATAAAATTAACCATCACGATGTTTTTGTTTGATTTTGTTTTATCATCTTTTTGGTCGGTTGATTACTTTGTGGCACTATAAGAAGCCCCAGTCTCATCTTGTGTATTTTCTTACCTAGCCCTAGAAACAGTCATTTCTCCAGGGAGCCTTGGATCTTTTTATTGGAGAATGGTATTAGAAACCATGATATGGACTCTAGATCACTGCTTCTAGGTTTTTGTTGCTTCTAGCTCTCTTAGCTGATAGACCTAAGAGATATATGCAAGTATACTAACCCATATATGAAAATTTATATATGTAACCAGCCCTACCTCTATTACATTAAATATGAGTTCATACTGATGTTTCCAACTCTAATGCATTACCACTTTCTTCTCTAACCTCCTACTTCTGCAGTGAGAAACCAAATTCCTACCATCTGCCATCCATTTACTTAATTGGTCATTTTCAGTATACATGTACAGAAGTATTAGATCTTTTAATCCGTACCCTGTAGAAGCAACTTTAACAACTTAACTAAACACAGTGTTATGTACAATTTCTTTGGCCTTCAGTTTTACCGACTTTACTCATTGTAGATTCTACCTCCTTCATTGAAGTTTTTTCATAAAATATATTTTTTTAAGTTGGCAAACTTTTATTTTATACCTGGGTTTTGTAAAGAAAAAATGTTCTAATAATTTTTTGGGGTGAATTAAAATCTGGAGAATGCAAATTCAATGCATCATTCCTATTATTTTTCATATTGAGGAAAAGGAGAAGGTTTTTATGGTATCCATTTGGGAAAGTCCCAAAATAATTGAGATCTAAAGGACACATAGAAGATTGCTTTCAAAGATGGCCCTCAGTAAGCCCCAACCTCTGGTATTCATGCTTTTGTGTAATCTGCTCCCTGTTAGTGTGGGCTAGATCTAGTTACTTCCTTTTAAAGAATTTGTTCATGGACCCCTTCCTTCATCTTCAAGGCCAGCAATGGCAGGGTGAATCCTTCTCCTTATTAGAATCTCTGTGACCTCCACTTCTGCCTCATCTCTCTGCCCTTCTGCTTCTGTCACAACTCAACTGGTTTTTTTGTCATCCTCTTCTGCTTTTAAGTGCTCATGTGATTAGATTATGCTCAGCTTGGTAATCAAGAATACTCTCCCCATTAAAGTCAGCTGATTAGTAGCCTTAATTACACTGCAATGTCCCTTTACATCAGTACCTAGATTAGTGTTTGATTGAATAGCCAGGGGAGAGGAATCTTGAGGGACATCTGCAGAATTCTGCCAACTATAATGTTCAACAGAGCTCCTGTTTTGAAGAAATGCTGATTTGTTCCTTCAATATGAAGGCCATAAATCACAGATTCTCTCAGGACTGGGAGGTTTCAGAAAGTGGGGTGAAATAATAAAAATTGCAGATTACTTACATACATAAAGACTGAAATGATTGTGTTGCTTAAAATCAACTCCATTTGGCACCAGCAATGGCAGATACCGGCTACTGGTTTTTTTAAAAAAAAATCAATAAATTCCTGGAGCAATGATAAATTAGAAGGTTCATAAATTGCAGACGTGGCTTACAAGAAATGTGTAGACAAGTTTGCCCAGTATATTGACTATTTTGTCATTGAAATGTAGCCATCAATTATGGTGGTCCCCTTGTGTGGAAGAAGCCAGACTTATGACTGTGGTTGGAGAGGTGGGGAATTAGCCTTTATTAGGCTTTGACTTGGGGACAGAAATCTGGTGAATTACTTATACATTCATAATGCCATTAGCTTTGTATGTGGACAATGTAGAAGGCCCTGTACCTCCATGTGCTTTTTTGCTGGATGGAGGGAAGGGAGGAAGGTGTCATGGAGGGAGTGCGGTGGCAGACCCTGCAGGCTGAGCCAGCCAGCTGTTGAAAGGATACTTTTTGATTTCTCTTATTTATATTATCATTTGGATGATATAAACCCAATCTTCAATAGGTGTCACACTAAATTATCCACCCTCCAGGCAGTTATGGGGATTCTACTTCCCCACAGTCCTGTTCACATAGTTTGTAATCAAACTTCTTGATTTTTACCATTCTAATAGATTCAGTATAGTTTTAATTTGCAATTTTTTAAATTATGCATGAGCGTATTTATAATTGTTTGATTATGTTTTTGTATTTCAAAAGGTAATTGTATTTCCTTTACTGTGAACAGTCTGTTTATATTCGCTGCAATTTTGTTTTTCTGTTGAATTGTTAATTTTTAAAATCAATTTATAGAAAATTGTTACATATTAAGGTTATTAGCCCTTTTTGCCCAAAAAATATTTACCTGTGTTTTATTGACTAAGCAAAGGCATTCAGCTGTATGGATCATAACAAATTATGGATAATATCGAGAAGAATGGGAATTCTCCAACACTTAATTGGGCTCCAGCAGAACTTGCACATAAGCCAAAATGCAGTTGTTTGAACAGAACAAGGTGGTAGTACATGGTTTAAAATAAAGAAAGGTATGTGTCACAGTTGTATCCTTTCATCGTCCTTATTCAATCTGTATGCTGAGCAAGTAATCTGAAAAGCAGGACTATTTGAAGAAGAACGCATCATGATTGGAGGGAGACTCATTAACAACCTGCGTTATGCAGATGGCACAACTTTGCTTGCTGAAAGTGAAGAGGACTTGAAGCACTTACTGATGAAGACCAAAGACCATAGCCTTCAGTATGGATTACACCTCACCATAAAAAAAAAAAAAAAATACCCAAAATTCTCACAATTAGACCAATAAGCAACATCATGAGAAACAGAAAAAAGATTGAAGTTTTCAAGGATTTCATTTTGCTTAGATCCACAAACAACGCTCATGGAGGCAGCAGTCAAGAAATCAAATGCTGCATTGTGTTGGACAAATCTGCTGCAAAAGACCTCTTTAAATCTTAAAAGCAAAGATATCACTTTGAGGACTAAGGTACGCCTGACCCAAGCCATGGTATTTTCAATCCCCTCATATGTCTGTGAAAGCTTGACAATGAATAAGGAAGACTGAAAAATTGATGCCTTTGAACTACAGTGTTGAGGAAGAATATTGACTATGTCGTAGGCTGCCAGGACAAACAAATCAGTCTTGGAAGAAGTGCGGCCAGAATGTTCCCTAGAAGTGAGGACGGTGAGACTTCATCTCATGAACTTTGGACATGTTATCAGGAAGGACTTGTCTCCAGAGAAGAAAATCATGCCTGGTAAAGTAGAGGGTCAGCAAAAAAGAGGAAGACCCTGAATGAGATGAATTGACACAGTGGCTGCAACAAAGGTCTCAACATAGCAATGATTGTGAGGATGGCATAGGACCGGGCAGTGTTTTGTTTTGCTGTACATAGGATCACTATGAGTCAGAACTGACTTGCTAGCACCTAACAACAACAACAATCTGCATATTCATAAAGTCTGCAGCTAGGTGGATGGGGTAGCAGAGGAAGCATATTCACTAATTACTTCTAGGAACAACATATTAGGGTTTATTCAGTAAAAAGTCTTGAAGCTAGATGATATTTGCTCACATTGTAGGTGTGCATCTGACTCTGCTCTTTGGACCTTTGGCCAGATGCCTGGGCCTCACTCTGATGAGATCCCTTGTTCCAGGTACAATTTTCTATCTCCCCCTGAGTAGCTGCCATAGAGAGACAAAGCACATTAATACGAAGAAAGTAAACTTGTATATTTTTGAGCTTCCTTGCTCACAACGGGTCTTCTGAAAATATTAGAGAATGAGCATGCTCTGACTCAAAGAAAGTACATTTAAGATGAACGTGTTTTTCTGAGTTTTTTTTTTTTGCTTAGTGAATATAAAGCTCACAGTTGGTTAGTCTGGGTGCATTCACTAAACAGCTATTTCTCAGTTCCAAACAGAACAAAAACGATCAAAGTCAGTCTTCTTGGAATCAGACCAACTTGTGTCTATCCCCTAAGACCAGGGCAGGTGCCTTCTGTTTTATGCTCTTAAAGTTCTTCTACCTGTCCTTCAGAGCTCTTACTATATTGTGATTAAATAATTGTGTGATTTGTTTATTAATTTGTTTCTCAGTTTCTACATTAGTTGTCAGTAAAATGTAGTCAGCTGGGCAAATCTGGCCCACTGCTTGTTTTTATATGGCCTGTGAGCTAAGAATAGTCTTCAGGTTTTTAAACGGTTGGAAAACAATCTAAAGAAGAATAATATTTTATGACACATGAAAATTACATGAATTTAGAATTTCAGTATCCGTAAGTAATATTTAATTAGAACACAGGCATGCCCACTCATTTACTTGTTGGCAATGGCTGGTTTCATGCTACCCTGGCAGAAATGAAGACAGCGTATGGCCCATGGATCCTAAACTTTTTATTATCTGGCCTGAGAAAGAATTTGCTTGCCCTTGTCCTGCACAGTTGAAAGTGGAGGCTATGTTTGTCTTTATCAGCACTGTATCCAGATTCAGAAACTCTAAACTCTAAAAAATGACACATCTTAAAATGAATAAAATGTGGTAAATTCCCACCAGTTGAGGAATGAATACATTCCTCTATAGTTGTAGAATATTTATATGATAAAATACTACATATCAATATGTAAGACCTATTTATCTATTTATCTCAATCTAGACAGATTTCCAAACTTAAGGTTGAACAAGAAACAAGTTGCAGGATGTTACTTAAAATACGATTTGTTATTGTTGTTAGTTGCCTTTGAATCAGCTCTCACTCATGGTGACCTTGTGTATAATATGACAATACATTGCCTGGTCCTGTGCCATTGTCAAAATCATTGGTATGTTTGAATCCATTGTTACAGCCACCATATCATTCCATCTCATGGAAGGTTTCTCTCATTTTTGCTAACCCTCCACTTTACCTCCACTTTTCTAGTGATTGATCCCCTGTGATGACATGTTCAAAGTAAGCAAGAAGGCTTGATCTCTCTTCTAAGGAGCATTCTGGCTATACTCCTTCCAAGTCTGATTTGTTTCTTCTTCTGGCAGGTCACAGAATATTCAATATTCTTCACCAACACCGCAATTCAAATGTGTCAATTCTCCTTCAATCCTCCTTTTTCATTGTCCAGTTTTCACATGCATGTGAGGAGATTGACATGGCCTTGGTTTGGGTGAAGCACACCTTAGTCACGAAAGTGACGTCTTTGCTTTTCAACACTTTAAAGAGGTCTTTTGCAGCAAATTTTCCCAACGTAATATCCTGTTTGATTTCTTGGCTGCTGCTCCCACAGACATTGATTGTTTTACTCAAGCACAATGAAATCTGTGACAACTTCAATTTCTTTGCCAACAACGTTTTGATATAATTGATGCTAGTCAGAGGGAAACATGATCTAAATTTTCTTCCCAGATGAAGAATACTTTGAGTTATGACTAGTTTTTCCTAAAGGAAAAATAAAATAACAAGCAATGACCTTTGTAAAATACACAATAGCTAGAATAACTAACATGATAGGCCACAGGAAACTGATCCAAGATCAAAGAGAGAAACTGAAGCCAACTAAAAATTAACAGTTTTCTGATAAAGAAAAACTTTATTGCCCCAATAACCATACATGCCATAAGACATTTACTGTTCATTGCTTCCATAAATGTCTGACCAAATTACAGAAACTGTGGGATCAGCTTTCTAACACTTTGACAATTCCTTTATCGGCCTCAGAGACTTTGCGGGTTAGCCACCCTGCCTTGTTTGACAAGGGACACATGAACTCACTTTAGCCTTTACCATCTCTTTCTACAAGCTTGAGATAAGATGAAAGGACTGAAGTGGCATCCTGGACATCTGATTAATATATCTCAGAGAGGTGTGCTTTATTGGTAAATCTCTGGTAAGTGTCAAAGCTATTTTTGACTTAGGGACTAGTTGAACCTTTTCTCAGTAACTATACACATTTTGCCACCCTGAGAATAATTATACTGGACTCTTGCAAAGTCATCATTTCCCCCTGTATTACTTCTTGAAAGCTTGTCTGCAAATATTATTGGATTGCGAAGATAATAAGAATAAAAAGTGCAAGCTGGACGTCTTATCTTTTGCCAAAGAAAACTTCTTAAAAATTAACTTTGATTACTCAAAGAGTAAGGGCTCCTCTCTCACAACCAAGCAGTGAATTGTAAGGAACCTTTATCAATACACTATTTGAACTTAATTTCAGCTCTCTGTTTTTGCGTAGTAAGAATTGATAGGAAGAGAAATTATAAACAAAAGAAAAATGACTAAACTTTAACGAGGCTAATGAGTGGTCATGGGAAACAAACTCTTCCATTGAAATTAGAGATATTATAATTTTAAGGTTGATTATATACGTTTCATTATTTCAATTAAAAATAAATCTGCACAAAACTAAGTTTCTATAAATTCTTATGGGTGAGCCTGAGTATAGCTGCGCTTAGATTTGTTAATTCTCCTGAGGCACTCCACGTTCCAGAGTGGAGCAAGCCAAGCACAGGATGAAGAGGATAAGTGAAGTGGTGAAGTTGTTGCTGTTGTGAGTTGCGATCTACTCAGCCCCTGACTCATGGTAATCCAATGCGTTACAGAGTAGAACTGCTCCATAGGGTTTTCTTGGCTGTACTCTTTACACTAGCATTTTGCCAGGCCTTTCTCCTGTGGAACTGTCAGATGGATTTGAACTGCTAAGTTTAGATGGAGGACCCATCTGTAATTTTGCTTTAATCTGTGCAGATCCTGGGCTCTTCTTTGACTGGGCCAGGTGAAGACCACCTTACAGATGAATGAAGCACCCAGGCAAGATTGCCACCTTCAAAATAGTAAAACTCTGCTTTGAAAGGTGGGGTCTGATGACTTGTCCATTCTTTTTAACTCTGAAAACATAATTTGTTCTGTTTAGACTCAGAATACATATCACTGAATTGTTTTGTTTTTATTTGTTTATTTACATAGTCACACATCACTTCAGATATTTAGTGTTTATTTATAAAACTGTAATATTTTATTTGGATTTGTAAAATTTCTTTCATGTATGTATGCATTATTTGACACAATAAATATTTCTCTACTATGCTATTTTGCTATGTTGAGAAAAGGACATATGTGTTACCATTGACAGGGGGCATGTAAGTTAAACTGTAATTTTCTGTTAGGAAAATTTTAAACATACAGAAAAATTGAAAGAATAGTATGAGGAACAATCACCCTGACACCTTCCACTTAATATTCAATAACTGTTATCACTTTCTAATTTTTGCTTTATTTCTTTCTCTCTGGGTTTCTCTGTTTCTCTCTCTGTGTCTGTCTTACTACATGCACACTCACACACACACACACACACTTTTTCTTGATTAATATAAAATTAAGTTGCAAACATCATAACACTTCACTCCTAAATATTTCAACATAGATAGCCAAAGTACAAAGAAATTCTCTACTTAACTGTAATAGCACATGGTAGGTTTCTCTGAGGTGCAAAACTGCCAACTTAGAAGTAAGCCTGACTGAAGGAACTTTTCTCAGTGTCCGCGTAAGATGCTAACCACCCTCTCACTACCAATATAATGGAAATGATTTTTAATCTGCAGCCAAATGAAAGTCTTGCAAGGAAATTTGTAGGCAGCCATGGAGTGGTGAGCATGTATCTACTCTCATCATGTCCATGTTCTCATCCAACATCTGTTCTGTTGCTTCTTTCACCCTTACTCATTCTTCCTTCTACTCTGCATTATTTAAATATAGCCCTCCTTACACATTGCTCTCCATCCCCTGCACTGATCCTAGCTTATAATAATAAAAGGGCGAGAGTCATTACTTCTCATTCTATCACATTAGCATTGTTCTTTAGTGATACACTACTCTCAGAAGGAGTCCTTGAGTGGTACAAACCATTAAAGTACTCAACCGCTAACGGAAAGGCTGGAGGTTCAAGCCCATCCAGGGGTATCTTGAAAGAAATGACTGGCCATCTACTTCAGAAAGATCAGCCATTAAAAACCCTGTGGAGTACATTTCTACTCTGACTCATATGGGGTTGGCATGAGCTGAAATCGACTTGTTGGCAACTGATAACTCCCAGAAGACTGGGAAGACAAGGTTATTCATCTGATTTTCCTTAAGATCCTGGCTCATCTATTGACTTGTGAGATCACTCTGAATTTTTTTGGAATCTTGCTGCTAATGTTTAAACAACAATACTGAGCCATCTCTCCTAATTCTAATTTCAGTTCTTCAGGCCTTCAACTATTTGTGCTGCTTATAATTCCTATACCAACTTACTATCCATAATTTATTTAATCTTATACATAAGGTACACAAGGTAGAAAGAAATTGAGAAAGTGACTTCTTGAGAGATCAGTTAGAAGAACTATTCCTTTGGATATTACACTTAAAAATTTAATATCGCATTTTGTGCCACAGGCCCCTGACAAGGAAGAGATTGGGGAAAGGTCAAACTCCATTTGTTCTTGGGAAAAGTGCTGGACTGATGACAGGAAAGAAGTAATATTTGTGCAATTCCCAGCCTTTACTGGGAAGAATCTCCTCCCCACTGCAGGAATCTCCTTGAAACCATGCCAAGTCCTTCCCCATGACCCTTGGACCACCTACACATTCCTGGTATTGATTTCAGTGCCCCTCCCTCAGGTCCTCATATAGAAGCCCAGGCTTTCCACTCCTGACAAACCATTCCAGACCTCTGCAAGACAGGTAAGTGAGAGCTGCAGGAAGATGAGACCCACAACAGGGGTTTTCCCTCGCACATTATGGGGGAAGGTATAGGAGGACCCCAGTCCTCGAAGAACATAGAAGTTCAGATTCAGTAAAGGGATGGCTTGGGGGATTAGGGATACAAGTTCCTCAGTTCTCTCCAGAACTATAGAAAAGAGTGGATGTCACCAAGGTCAGTTTATTTCTAGGGGTTCAAAGGAAAAGACAAGAGATAGGGCAGGGGAGATCTCTCCATGTACTCCCTCTCTGATCACCATTCCCTTAGTGATCTCTGATTGTCTTCTCCACACACAGACACAATGCTGTGTCCCATGGCACTCTCCAGCACGTCCTGGATGCTGCTCTCCTGTCTGTTGCTCCTATCCCAAGTCCAAGGTGAGATTTCTCTGCCTTTAACACTGACTTCCTTGTGAATGCTCAGGGACAAGAAGAGGAGAAAACCACCTGTGTAACACATGTAATTGTGACGTATATTACTACATAATCAAATGGTCTGCAACTCCCCCATCATTGCTAAATCCTCCAGTTAACTAGTTGTGGGAGTCATCAGAGTGGTTCAATAACAGTGGAATAGATGACTTCTCATTTTGTCCATGGAGTCTAATTAGTGTTGGGAGGCTGAAGAGATAAAGTATGAAGAGTCAATGATGCATTATAGAGAGACCCCAGTATAGGGACAGTCATCCAGGAAGATCTGACCATTGAAGAAGGGGGAAGGGTAAAAAGAAGGGCGATGGTCTGCCATTTAGAGTGACTGCTTCAAGATCAGGAAATTCTGAAAGAGTTGGCAAAGGTGAGAAGTGGTGAGGAGTGTGGCATCACTCCCTAGGCACTGGCCCCACAGACATTCCTTCAATGTAGCCTCTCCACCTGCTCCTTCCCAATCACCACTCTTCATCTCACCATGTTCCTCTATTTTCTTCCCACCACAGGTGAAGACACCTCAAAGGAGGATCGCTCTGCACGGATCAGCTGTCCTAGAGGCTCCAAAGCTTATGGCTCCTACTGCTATGCCTTGTTTACGACGCCAAAAACCTGGGTGGATGCAGATGTATGTAGTGTGATGTGGGCGTGAGGATCACAGGAGAAAGTATGTGGGAAACCAGAATTGGGTTGCAGGGAGGCCTCCACTTTTCAGAGTGCCTAGGTGGTGAGAATGTGCACCTACCCAGTGAGGTCCCAACCCCCTCTCTGTCTCTTCATTCCCCACACAGATGGCCTGCCAGAAGTGGTCCTCAGGACACCTCGTGTCTGTGCTCAGTGCACCTGAGGCATATTTCGTGGGTTCACTGGTGAAGAGCATTTCAAGCTCCTACACAAACATCTGGATTGGGCTCCATGACCCCACACTGGTGTGATTCCGTTCTTTTCTTTTTCTTTGCTCTCAAATGGCTGTTGTCACCACCCTCAGTCTTTGTCCTTTGTGCCTGCCCAGGAAGTAGTCGATGGAACCCTGGAGCTCAGAGATCCTGGGGGACATTTGGGGGGAAAAGGAGGGCCTTGAGGCCAGCTGGAGAGCTGAGTACTGTGGAGGTTCTGGTCTACAGCTAAAGCTTCTGTGCCTCTTTTATACTTTTCTCACAGTTCTCACATGAGGCTTTGTTATTTAGTTCCATGAGGTCAGGAGTCTGAGTAAACCATGCTGAGGAGAGCCTACATAAAGTAGATATATGTGTGTGAGTGTATATGTGTATATATATATATATTGCTTCTATAGAACTGACATTGTCTTTGAGGTTCAGAGGCTAATCACAAATGTATCACCAAATGTTGTTTAGCCAGTAACATGCTAGTTTGAGTGGTTCTATTGGCCTTGGGTTTAGAATTTGTCAAAAGGAGTGTAGATTTAAGGGAGAGCTTCCCAGAGGAAATAGCCCTGGGGCAACACCTGGAAGAACAGACCAAATTTCCTGATGTTGGAGAGAGGATCAGGCATTTCAGCTAAGGGGATCTGACAACGGGAGTTGTATTGGCCATTCCCCTAACTTGGTTCCTTCCTTTATTTTATAGGGCTCTGAACTCGATGCAGGTGGATGGGAGTGGAGTAGCACTGACTTGATGAATTACTTTGCCTGGGAGAGAAATCCCTCCACTGTCACAAACCCTGGTTACTGTGGGACCGTGTCCCGAAACACAGGTAAGAAACAGTGGAGCAACTTGCTTCTTCTCTCCCTCTCCATTCCCTTATTGCCTGACATTCAGGAAAGGTCCATGTTGGAAAATTCAGTGTTGGAAAAGGCAATGTTGGTTTTTCTTCTACCATCCTCTCTCATCTCTCCTTTCTTTGTGTTTTCTTTACCTTAGTGGGACACTAGGGAAGATTAAAAAGAGGCTTTGAATCCTAGACCAAAATATGGGATACCTCCTCATTGGGTTCACAGGCCCTACCAATACCATCCACCTTACCTCTTTGCCTTTCCAGGATTCCTGAAATGGAAAGATTACAACTGTGAACTGAGGTTACCCTATGTCTGCAAGTTCAAGAACTAGGATGACTGAAGTTAGCAGCTAGAACTGGTTGATCATCATGGACTTGAGACCCAGTGTACAGACCCACCCAGGAAGAGAATATTCTCCCGTATGCCCTCAAGCTAACCTCCTCATTCTGAGCCTCCTTTCTCTTACCTCCTCTCAACACTCTTTTCAAGATCTTCTGTCTGTTCCATGGCCTGAGGCCTCAAAGAGGAATAATAAAATTTTATTCTGTACTTGTGTGTTCCAGTCTCATAGTCAGACCCCGAGGAGGAGAAAGTGGGTGGGGGAGCAAACACTGTGGGTTTTGTCCTTGTGCAATTTCTGTCAGTCCTCAGGTAAATGATGAAATGTAAATTCCTGCTAGTATATTTGTGATGAGGGTGTGGCCCCTGCACATGGAGGGCTTAGGTTGTGGATAGACATTACTCTCCTACATGCTGTACAGCACATACATCCCCCCAGCCCAGGTCAGACGGTGTGACACAGCCCACCTTAGAGGACTCTGATGGTGCTGGAACAGTACTTCTCAAACTTATCAGGGATGAAGTTTTTTTTTTTTTTTTTTAAGTTCAGTCTATCTATCATGAGCTAATGTCAGTAAAATATAATTAAAATGAATTAATCAAAAGTGAAATGGATAAAAGAAGTAATCAAAATACAAGCCCAATTTTTTGAGTTTTTTTTAAAAAATTCTATTGTGTTTTAAGTGAAAGTTTACAAATCAAGTCAGCCTCTCACACAAAAACTTATATACACCTTGCTACATACTCCCAGTTGCTCACCGCCTAATGACACAGCCCACTCCCTCCCTCCACTCTCTCTTTACATGTCCGTTTCACCAGCTTCTAAGCCCCTCTACCCTCTCATCTCCCCTCCAGGCAGGAGATACCAACATAGTCTCAAGTGTCCACCTGATCCAAGAAGCTCACTCCTCACCAGCATCCCTCTCCAACCCATTGTCCAGTCCAACCCCTGTCTGAAGAGTTGGCAAGCCCAATTTTTAAAATTAGCTTTAACATACATAAAATTAATCTATAAAATGGCGATAAAATTTTCTACTGTCTTTCACTTTCTGTACTTACCTTGCCATGGCTGATTAGCAAACTATTTGGATACCAGCACCTGTCCATTGCAGTATGTGTTGCTCTGGACCTAGAGGGTCCTTGAACAGGGACCTAGTACATCCAGTGTCTTGTGCTTTGAAATATGTTCTGGCTTCAATCAGAATTGGAGTTGAGATGATCTTAATGTCTGGCAGGATTTCTCTTAATATATTTGACTGAATAAAAATTTTAATAAATGATTTTTTTGAAGAGGCTTCCCTTGTCTGAGTGAAGGGAAAAATAAAACTTACTATGAATCTGTATTATAATTAACCCCCCCCCCAAAAAAAACCCAATGCCATACAGCCTATTCCAACTTAAAGGGACCCTATAGGACAGAGTAGAACTGCCCCATAGGATTCCCAAGAAGCAGCTGGTGGATGCAAAGTGCTGACATTTTTGTTAGCAGCTGACACTTTAACCACTGCTTCCTCACTTACTGGTTATCTCATTATCTGACATCACATTTACAACAATAGTAAAAAATGTATCAGACTATTTTACACACTAAAATGTACATCTGGTAGTAACTCTTTCATCTGGTGGGGACATATAGCACCCACCAACATTTTCACCTGAGGGACAAATGTGTCCCATATAATATTTTGTGATCTGATGTGGTCGTCCTCCATTTTCTCATAACACCAATTTTCACATAAAGACCTAGTCTTTGGAACCTCACCATGTCAATAAGTAAGGAGTGGGTACATTTATGTGTATTTTGTGTGTATCCATGTATTATTCATATGTATTAATCTGGATATTCCAAGACCTTCTACCTCATTGCCACCTGTACATAGTGACATGTTTCTATTGTGGAAAAAATATATACTTGGCTAATAAAAGTTGAGGACAAATTCCCTCATCTGGAAAGAGGTTTTTATTTGATACATGGACAAAATTATCCACGTGGACCAGGATCACCATAGCATTGTCCTTTAGGGATATTTCTTCTCAAATAAATATATGACATGCAAGGACAATGTCTAATTTTCTTCATCTGTGCTTGCCAAATTTCCTTTACTCTTTCCAAGCTCGGCTGTCTTAACTAAAAGTCCATTTAGTACTTTTTATGGAAGCACTTTTCCATAAGTTTTCATGAATTTATGATTATAAGATGCCACAGGTCTTCATTTTCCATCCTGGTGAAAATAATAAAATAGGTTAGAAAAGTCCGTGCTGATTGTTCTTGTGTCAGCTCATCTTTTTGTCTGAGCTCTGACTTTAGTGCCAGGTGAGTCACTGCAGCTATCAACATCAGAGCCTGTTCTTGCTTCTTGCCTTTGGAGATCCCCATTGTATAATAAAGGACTTTTTTTTTTTTTTTAAGGTATCGTTTGATTTTTTTTGTGTGTGATGAAGTATATATGACAAAAACTTGCCATTTTACATATACAATTTGGTAACACGAATTCCATTGCCTTTATTGTGTAACCATCACCACAATCCATTTCCAATTTTTTTTGTTGCCCTTGACAGAAACTCTGTACCTCTTTAGCAATACCTCCCCACCTTCCCTTCCATTCCACCCCTGAAAACCACTAATATACTTTGGTCTCTGTGCATTTGCATATTCTGAGTATTTTGTGTAAGCGAGATCATACAAGATTTCTCATTTTGTGTCTGACTTATTGCTTTTTTTTTTTTTTATTGCTGAGTGAAATAAGAAAGGACATTTTCAGTTGTAAGTAAAAAAGATCGCACTGTGATTTGGCTTGGATCACGTAACCGAGAAATCTAATTTTAAAGTAAGTTTTGAGACCTGTTCAATCAGGACCCAGGTGCCCTTTTTCTGGGATTCTCTTGTCTACTCTTTTTCATATGCTTGTCTTATCTGCCTAACAAAAAACCCATTGTCCTCAAGTCATTCCAACTCATAGTGACCCCAGAGGGAAGAGTAGAACTGCTGCACCGTGTTTCCAAGGCTGTAAATCTTTATAGAAGCAGACTGCCACATCTTTTTCCTGTGAAGCTGCTGGTGGGTTTGAACTACCAGACTTTTTGGTTAGCAACCATGTGCTTTAACCACTGAACCACCAGAGCCCCTACTGTCTTACATTTACAGCTCAAGGCAGTTGTCTTCAGCAACTGGGAGCTATTGATTCCTCACCAATACCAGAAGGGAGAACATATATATATTTTTCCTAAATTTATAAAAGAAATATCCTGAGGTTCACTGTTTTTTCAGGCAAAAATGAACACGTTAACGTGGTCAAGAATGTCGCACACTGGTGGTTGAATTTAGAATTACTGCACACCTTTAAGCAATTACTATAGCAAAGAGGATGACATTAGTTGATTGAATCACACAACTTATAGACCACCCAGGACCTTGAGGTGCAATCAATATCACCCAAGTCATTGGGAGCCTTATTCTCAGCAGGATGGGTTGTTCTCTAGAGGAACACTTGGGTGCTAATGGAAGGAGGGCTAAGAATAATGAAGCTGATTAAATACCCAGTGAATATTGCTGCACACACATTCAGGCAGAGAATTGCAAGTAGATAAGGCTTGCTATCATAATCAATTGAAGATAAAAAAATGAAAACTGTTAAAAAGTTTTGTTGTTGCTTAGTAGTCTACATTTACTACAGTACTGACATCAAAAGAATAAAAACCCATGTTTTTGTCCAGAGAAAGGAGACATCCCGATTTTGGTAGATTGAAAATCAGGGGATTGATTAGCTACTTTCTTATTGTCAGTTTGCTGTTGACACTTGCCATCCATCAAACATAATTTTTCCAATTTTTATTATACTTTTGGTTGTTCCTTCTCAGTCCACAGTGTCAACTTGCAAAGTGAATGTTCCTTTATAGTTTCCCTTTGATCAAACACTTATATGTAAATATACCATGGTTAGTTTTAAACTTCCTCTGGAAGTAATCAGTCCCACTGATATGTACAGTTCAGATGATTCGATTTTTCAAATCTAAGACTTTTTTTAAGACTGCTGATGTATATTTTTAGAAAAGTATATGAGGGATAAGGCATCTGGATAAGATAAAATAAAAATAATACCCTGTCCCAGAGCAATGAAAGGAAAGAGAATTAGGAGATTTCCTGGGGAAAAAATATGTAATATTGTGGCTTATTAACCCATTTGAAAATTCCTCTCTCTAACTCAGGTTTAGGCTGAACATTGTGGTCCTCACATGGACATGTTGAACATCATGTAAGTTAATTTACCTGAAACTCCAGCAAGACCACTCAGCATCCTTAATCTGGATCTATAAACCAAGTGGCTGCTTAGTGATTGCTTCACAGCACAAGAAATTCATTACCAGGTCTTTGCTGTCAGATATTTTCCAGAGAGAAATACTTTCTGTCTCTCTGAAAATGCAGAATATGAAACACCTTTGCAAAATGTCATGTTGTTGTTGTTGTTAGGTGCCGTCGAGTTGGTTCCGACTCATAGCGGCCCAAGGCACAACAAAACAAAACAGTGCCCAGTCCTGCGCCATCCTTACAATCATTGTTATGCTTGAGCCCATTGTTGCAGCCACTGTGTCAATCCATCTCGTTGAGGGTCTTCCTCTTTTCCACTGACTCTGAACTCAGCCAAGCATGATATCCTTCTCCACAGACTGATTCCTCCTGACAACACATCCAAAGTATGTAAGATGCAGTCTTGCCATCCCTGCTTCTAAGGGGCATTCTGGTTGTACTTCTGAGACAGATCTGTTCGTTCTTCTGGCAGTCCCTGGTATATTCAATATTCTTCGCCAACACCACAATTCAAAGACATCGATTCTTCTTCTGTCTTCCTTATTCATTGTCCAGCTTTCACATGCGTATGATGTGATTGAAAATACCATGGCTTGGGTAAAGTGCACCTTAGTCTTCAAGGTGACATCTTTGCTCTTCAACACTTTAAAGAGGTCCTTTGCAATGCGTCCTTTGATTTCTTGACTGCTGCTTCCATGGCTGTTGATTGTGGATCCAAGTAAAATGAAATCCTTGACAACTTCAATCTTTACTCTGTTTATCATGACGTTGCTCATTGTTCCAGTTGTGAGGATTTTGTTTTCTTTATGTTGAGGTGCAATTCATACTGAAGACTGTGATCTTTGATCTTCATTAGTAAATGCTTCAGGTCTTCTTCACTTGCAGCAAGCAAGGTTCTGTCATCTGCTTAACGCAGATTGTTAATGAGTCTTCCTCCAATCCTGATGCCCTGTTCTTCTTCATATAGTCCAGCTTCTCAGATTATTTGCTCAGCATGCAGATTGAATAGGTGTGGTGAAAGAATACAGTCCTGACACACACCTTTCCTGAATTTAAACCATGCAGTATCCCCTTGTTCTATCCAAACAACTGCCTCTTGATCTATGTAAAGATTCCTCATGAGCACAACTAAGTGTTCTGGAATTCCCATTCTTAGCAATTTTATCCATAATTTGTTATGATCCACACAGTCGAATGCCTTTGCATAGTCAATGAAACACAGGTAAACACCCTTCTGGTATTCTCTGCTTGTAGCCAGGATCCATCTGACATCAGCAATGATATCCCTGGTTCCACATCCTCTTTGAAACCGGCCTGAATTTCTGGCAGTTCTCTGTCGACATATTGCGGCAGGCACTTTTGAATGATCTTCAGCAGAATTTTGCTTGCGTGTGATATTAATGATATTGCTCTATAATTTCCACATTCAGTTGGATCACCTTTCTTGGGAATAGACATAAATACGGATCTCTTCCAGTCAGTCGGCCAGGAAGCTGTCTTCCATATTTCTTGGCATAGACGAGTGAGCACCTCCAGATCTTCATCTGTTTGTTGAAACATCTCAATTGATATTCTATCGATTCCTGGAGCCTTGTTTTTTGCCAGTGCCTTCAGAGCAGCTTGGACTTCTTCCTTCAGTACCATCGGTTCCTGATCATATACTACCTCTTGAAATGGTTGAATATCGACTAATTCTTTTTGGCATAATGACTCTGTGTATTCCTTCTATCCTCTTTGGATGGTTCCTACGTCATTTAACATTTTCCCCATGGAATCCTTCACTATTACAACTCAAGGCTTGAATTTTTTTCTTCAGTTCCTTCAGCTTGAGAAATACTGAGTGTGTTCTTCCCTTTTGGTTTCTCATTTTCAGCTCTTTGCACATTGATTATAATACTTTACTTTGTCTTCTCGAGCCGCCCTTTGAAATCTTCTGTTCAGTCCTTTTACTTTATCAATTCTTCCTTTTGCTTTAGCTGCTTGATGTTTGAGAGCAAGTTTCAGAGTCTCTTCCAACATCCATCTTGGTCGTTTCTTTCTTTCCTGTCTTTTTTTTTTTTTTAATAACTTTTATTAAGCTTCAAGTGAACGTTTACAAATCCAATCAGTCTGTCACATATAAGTTTACATACATCTCACTCCCTACTCCCACTTGCTCTCCCCCTCTTGAGTCAGCCCTTTCAGTCTCTTCTTTCTTGACAATTTTGCCGGCTTCCCTCTCTCTCTATCCTCCCATCACCCCTCCAGACAAGAGTTGCCAACACAATCTCAAGTGTCCACCTGATATAATTAGCTCACTCTTCATCAGCGTCTCTCTCCCACCCACTGACCAGTCCTTTTCATGTCTGATGAGTTGTCTTCGGGGATGGTTCCTGTCCTGTGTCAACAGAAGGTCTGGGGAGCATGGCCGCCGGGATTCCTCCAGTCTCAGTCAGACCATTAAGTTTAGTCTTTTTATGAGAATTTGGGGTCTGTATCCCACTGATCTCCTGCTCCCTCAGGGGTCCTCTGCTGTGCTCCCTGTCAGGGCAGTCATCGATTGTGGCCGGGCACCAACTAGTTCTTCTGGTCTCAGGATGATGTAGGTCTCTGGTTCATGTGGCCCTTTCCGTCTCTTGGGCTCTTAGTTGTCGTGTGGCCTTGGTGTTCTTCATTTTCCTTTGCTCCAGGTGGGTTGAGACCAATTGATGCATCTTAGATGGCCGCTTGTTAGCATTTAAGACCCCAGACGCCACATTTCAAAGTGGGATGCAGAATGATTTCATAATAGAATTATTTTGCCAATTGACTTAGAAGTCCCCGCAAACCATGTTCCCCAGACCCCCGCGCTTGCTCCGCTGAGCTTTGAAGCATTCATTTTATCCCGGAAACTTCTTTGCTTTTGGTCCAGTCCAATTGAGCTGACCTTCCATGTATTGAGTGTTGTCTTTCCCTTCACCTAAAGCAGTTCTTATCTACTGATTAATCAATAAAAAACCCTCTCCCACCCTCCCTCCCCCCCCCTCGTAACCACAAAAGTATGTGTTCTTCTCAGGTTTACTATTTCTCAAGATCTTATAATAGTGGTCTTATACAATATTTGTCCTTTTGTCTCTGACTAATTTCGCTCAGCATAATGCCTTCCAGGTTCCTCCATGTTATGAAATGTTTCAAAGATTCGTCACTGTTCTTTATTGATGCGTAGTATTCCATTGTGTGAATATACCACAATTTATTTACCCATTCATCCGTTGATGGACACCTTGGTTGCTTCCAACTTTTTGCTATTGTAAACAGAGCTGCAATAAACATGGGTGTGCATATATCTGTTTGTATGAAGGCTCTTGTATCTCTAGGGTATATTCCTAGGAGTGGGATTTCTGGGTTGTATGGTAGTTCTATTTCTAACTGTTTAAGATAACGCCAGATAGAGTTCCAGAGTGGTTGTACCATTTTACATTCCCACCAGCAGTGTATGAGAGTTCCAATCTCTCCGCAGCCTCTCCAACATTTATTATTTTGTGTTTTTTGGATTAATGCCAGCCTTGCTGGTGTGAGATGGAATCTCATCGTAGTTTTAATTTGCATTTCTCTAATGGCTAATGATCGAGAGCATTTTCTCATGTATCTGTTGGCTGCCTGAATATCTTCTTTAGTGAAATGTGTGTTCATATCCTTTGCCCACTTCTTGATTGGGTTGTTTGTCTTTTTGTGGTTGAGTTTTGACAGAATCATGTAGATTTTAGAGATCAGGCACTGGTCGGAGATGTCATAGCTGAAAATTCTTTCCCAATCTGTAGGTGGTCTTTTTACTCTTTTGGAGAAGTCTTTAGATGAGCATAGGTGTTTGATTTTTAGGAGCTCCCAGTTATCGGGTTTCTCTTCATCATTTTTGGTAATGTTTTGTATTCTGTTTATACCTTGTATTAGGGCTCTTAGGGTTGCCCCATTTTTTCTTCCATGATCTTTATCGTTTTAGTCTTTATGTTTAGGTCTTTGATCCACTTGGAGTTAGTTTTTGTGCATGGTGTGAGGTATGGGTCCTGTTTCATTTTTGTGCAAATGGATATCCAGTTATGCCAGCACCATTTGTTAAAAAGGCTATCTTTTCCCCAGTTAATTGACACTGGTCCTTTGTCAAATATCAGCTGCTCATACGTGGATGGATCTATGTCTGGGTTCTCAATTCTGTTCCATTGGTCTATGTGTCTGTTGTTGTACCAATACCAGGCTGTTTTGACTACTGTGGCTGTATAATAGGTTCTGAAGTCGGGTAAGGTGAGGCCTCCCACTTTCTTCTTCTTTTTCAGTAGTGCTTTGCTTATCCAGGGCTTCTTTCCCTTCCATATGAAATTGGTGATTTGTTTCTCTATCCCCTTAAAATATGACATTGGAATTTGGATCAGAAGTGCATTAAATGTATAGATGGCTTTTGGTAGAATAGACATTTTTACTATGTTAAGTCTTCCTATCCATGAGCAGGGTATGTTTTTCCACTTAAGCATGTCCTTTTGAATTTCTTGTAGTAGAGTTTTGTAGTTTTCTTTGTATAGGTCTTTTACATCCTTGGTAAGATTTATTCCTAAGTATCTTATCTTCTTGGGGGCTACTGTGAATGGTATTGATTTGGTTATTTCCTCTTCGGTGTTCTTTTTGTTGATGTAGAGGAATCCAAGTGATTTTTGTATGTTTATTTTATAACCTGAGACTCTGCCAAACTCTTCTATTAGTTTGAGTAGTTCTGGAGGATTCCTTAGGGTTTTCTGTGTATATAATCATGTCATCTGCAAATAGTGATAACTTTGCTTCTTCCTTGCCAATCCGGATACCTTTTATTTCTTTGTCTAGCCTAATTGCCCTGGCTAAGACTTCCAACACGATGTTGAATAAGAGTGGTGATAAAGGGCATCCTTGTCTGGTTCCCGTTCTCAAGGGAAATGCTTTCAGGTTCTCTCCATTTAGAGTGATATTGGCTGTTGGCTTTGCATAGATGCCCTTTATTATGTTGAGGAATTTTTCTTCAATTCCTATTTTGGTAAGAGTTTTTATCATGAATGGGTGTTGGACTTTGTCAAATGCCTTTTCTGCATCAATTGATAAGATCATGTGGTTTTTGTCTTTTGTTTTATTTATGTGATGGATTACATTAATGGTTTTTCTGATATTAAACCAGCCTTTTTTTTTTGCATACCTGGTTTAAATCCCACTTGATCAGGGTGAATTATTTTTTTGATGTGTTGTTGGATTCTATTGGCTAGAATTTTGTTGAGGATTTTTGCATCAATGTTCATGAGGGATATAGGTCTATAATTTTCTTTTTTTGTAATGTCTTTACCTGGTTTTGGTATCAGGGAGATGGTGGCTTCATAGAATGAGTTGGGTAGTATTCCGTCATTTTCTATGCTTTGGAATACCTTCAGAAGTAGTGGTGTTAACTCCTCTCTGAAAGTTTGGTAGAACTCTGCAGTGAAGCCGTCCGGGCCAGGGCTTTTTTTTGTTGGGAGTTTTTTGATTACTGTTTCAATCTCTTTTTTTGTTATGGGTCTATTTAGTTGTTCTACTTCTGAATGTGTTAGTTTAGGTAGGTAGTGTTTTTCCAGGAATTCATCCATTTCTTCTAGGTTTTCAAATTTGTTAGAGTACAATTTTTCATAATAATCTGAAATGATTCTTTTAATTTCATTTGGTTCTGTTGTGATGTGGTCCTTCTCATTTCTTATTCGGGTTATTTGTTTCCTTTCCTGTATTTCTTTAGTCAGTCTAGCCAATGGTTTATCAATTTTGTTAATTTTTTCAAAGAACCAGCTTTGGGCTTTGTTAATTCTTTCAATTGTTTTTCTGTTCTCTAATTCATTTAGTTCAGCTCTAATTTTTATTATTTGTTTTCTTCTGGTGCCTGATGGATTCTTTTGTTGCTCAGTTTCTATTTGTTCAAGTTGTAGGGACAGTTCTCTGATTTTGGCTCTTTCTTCTTTTTGTATGTGTGCATTTATTGATATAAATTGGCCTCTGAGCACTGCTTTTGCTGTGTCCCAGAGGTTTTGATAGGAAGTATTTTCATTCTCGTTGCTTTCTATGAATTTCCTTATTCCCTCCTTGATGTCTTCTATAACCCAGTCTTTTTTCAGGAGGGTATTGTTCATTTTCCAAGTATTTGATTTCTTTTCCCTAGTTTTTCTGTTATTGATCTCTAGTTTTATTGCCTTGTGGTCTGAGAAGATGCTTTGTAATATTTCGATGTTTTGGACTCTGCAAAGGTTTGTTTTATAACCTAATATGTGGTCTATTCTAGAGAATGTTCCATGTGCGCTAGAAAAAAAGGTATATTTTGCAGCAGTTGGGTGGAGAGGTCTGTATAAGTCAATGAGGTCAAGTTGGTTGATTGTTGTAATTAGATCTTCCGTGTCTCTGTTGAGCTTCTGACTGGATGTCCTGTCCTTCTCCGAAAGTGGTGTGTTGAAGTCTCCTACTATAATTGTGGAGGTACCTATCTCGCTTTTCAATTCTGTTAAAATTTGATTTATGTATCTTGCAGCCCTGTCATTGGGTGCGTAAATATTTAATATGGTTATGTCTTCCTGATCAATTGTCCCTTTTATCATTATATAGTGTCCTTCTTTATCCTTTGTGGTGGATTTAAGTCTAAAGTCTATTTGGTCAGAAATTAATATTGCTACTCCTCTTCTTTTTTGCTTATTGTTTGCATGATATACTTTTTTCCATCCTTTGAGTTTTAGTTTGTTTGTGTCTCTAAGTCTAAGGTGTGTCTCTTGTAGGCAGCATATAGATGGATCGTGTTTCTTTATCCAGTCTGTGACTCTCTGTCTCTTTATTGGTGCATTTAGTCCATTTACATTCAGGGTAATTATAGATAAATAAGTTTTTAGTGCTGTCATTTTGATGCCTTTTTATGTGTGTTGTTGACAATTTCATTTTTCCACATACTTTTTTGTGCTGAGGCGTTTTTCTTAGTAAATTGTGAGATCCTCATTTTCATAGTGCTTGACTTTATGTTAGTTGAGTCGTTACGTTTTTCTTGGCTTTTATCTTGAGTTATAGAGTTGTTATACCTTTTTGTGGTTACCTTATTATTTACCCCTATTTTTCTAAGTAAAAACCTAACTTGTATTGTTCTATATCGCCTTGTATCACTCTCCATATGGCAGTTCAATGCCTCCTGTATTTAGTCCCTCTTTTTGATTATTGTGATCTTTTACCTATTGACTTCCATGATTCCCTGTTATGTGTATTTTTTTTTTAATTAATCTTAATTTGTTTGTTTTTGTGATTTCCCTATTTGAGTTGATATCAGGACGTTCTGTTTTGTGACCTTGTGTTGTGCTGATATCTGATATTATTGGTTCTCTGACCAAACAATATCCTTTAGTATTTCTAGTAGCTTTGGTTTGGTTTTTGCAAATTCTCTAAACTTGTGTTTGTCTGTAAATATCTTGATTGCGCCTTCGTATTTCAGAGAGAGTTTTGCTGGATATATGATCCTTGGCTGGCAGTTTTTCTCCTTCAGTGTTCTGTATATGTCGTCCCATTCCCTTCTTGTCTGCATGGTTTCTGCTGAGTAGTCAGAACATATTCTTATTGATTCTCCCTTGAAGGAAACCTTTCTTTTCTCCTTGGCTGCTTTTAAAATTTTCTGTTTATCTTTGGTTTTGGCAAGTTTGATGATAATATGTCTTGGTGTTTTTCTTTTTGGATCAATCTTAAATGGGGTTCGATGAGCATCTTGGATAGATATTCTTTCGTCTTTCATGATGTCAGGGAAGTTTTCCGTCAGGAGTTCTTCAACTATTTTCTCTGTGTTTTCTGTCCCCCCTCCCTGTTCTGGGACTCCAATCACCCACAGGTTATCCTTCTTGATAGAGTCCCACATAATTCTTAGGGTTTCTTTATTTTTTTTAATTCTTTTATCTGATTTTTTTTCAGCTATGTTGGTGTTGATTCCCTGGTCCTCCAGATGTCCCAGTCTGCATTCTAATTGCTCGAGTCTTGTGATATCATTAAGCATTCTGTAAATTAGTTTTTTATATTCTGTATCTGATAATTCCAGGATTGTATCTTCATTTGGGTAAGATTTTGATTCTTTTGTTTGGGGGGTTGGAGAAGCTGTCATGGTCTGCTTCTTTAAGTGGTTTGATATGGATTGTTGTCTCCGAGCCATCACTGGGAAACTAGTTTTTCCAGAAAATCCGCTAAAAAAAAACTGCAGTCAGATCCCTATCAGAGTTCTCCCTCTGGCTCAGGCTATTCAGATGTTAATGAAGCCGCCTGGGGAGGGTGGGGGAGGGAACAGAGAGATAGGAGAGTAGCACCTCAGAATATAGCCAGAGTTGCTTGTCTTGCTTGGAATGACTATTATATCTGAGATTCCCGCGGGCACGTCGCCTATGTGTGCTGGCTGTGTGGAGATTGCCCCCGGGGGGTCTGGCCCGCTGGAGTCACGGTCAGATCCTCCGCTTCCAGCCCCACGGCCAGCGTCAAGGCTCCCCTACTGGGACGGTGCACTCTCGACTCCAAAATCAGTCGCTGCCTCCCCCCGGGGACTTCTCGTCCCTCCAGCCGCGTGGCCGTGCCGCCCCCGAGAATCAGTTAGGCCTCCTCCCGGGGTTAGTTCAGATGGGTGGAGCAACTCCCGTGCTTGTGCCGTGACCGAGTGTCCCGGCTGGGATGCTGTTCTCCCCGCTCCAATACCAGTTGCTGCCTCCCAGGGACTTCTCCTACCGGCTGAGTCCCACGCCGCCCGTGCGACCCGGCTGGTCCCCTTCCCGGGGTTAGTTCGGGGGGGTGGAGCAACTGTCCTTGTTTATGCCGTACCTGTGTCCAGTCCAAATCCCTGCGGGACGGTTCCCCGGCTCGGACGCTGCTCTTTCTGCTCCAAGACCAGTCACTGCCTCCAGGGGACTTCTCCTACCGGCTGCGTCCCACGCCGCCCGCGCGACCCAACTGGGCCCCCTCCCGGGGTTAGTTCAGGGGGGTGGGGCAGCTCTCTGTGCTTGTGCCGTACCTGACTGGTACGCTGGCTCCAGGCTCTGGAAACAATCGCTGCTTCCCCGTATTAGTTCGTTCTCCGTCTCTAAATCTGTGTTTGTTGTTCAGGGTTCGTAGATTGTTATGTATGTGATCGATTCACTTGTTTTCCCGTGTCTTTGTTGTAAGAGGGATCCGAGGTAGCGTCTGCCTAGTCTGCCATCTTGGCTCCGCCCCCTCTTTCCTGTCTTTTGAATGACCTCTTGCTTTCTCCATGTATGATGTCCTTGATGTCATTCCACAACTCATCTGGTCTTTGGTCACCAGTGTTCCATGTGTCAAATCTGTTCTTCAGAATGTCTCTAAATTCAGATGGGATATACTCAAGGTCATATTTTGGCTCTTGTGGACTTTTTCTGGTTTTCTTCAGTTTCAGCTTGAACTTGCATAATTCCACAGTCTGCCCCTGGCCTTGTTCTGACTGATGATTTTCCATCATCTCTTTCCACAGATGTATTCAATTTGATTTCTGTGTGTTCCATCTAGTGAGGTCCATGTGTATAGTCACCATTTATGTTGGTGAAAGAAGGTATTTGCAATGAAGAATTTGTTGGTCTTGCAAAATTATGTCTTTCGATCTTCAGCTTTGTTTCTATCACCAAGGCCGTATTTTACAACTACTGATCCTTCTTCTTTGTTTCCAACTTTCACATTAAAATAGCCAGTAATTATCAATGCATCTTGATTAGATGTTCAATCAATTTCAGACTGCAGCAGCTGATAAAAATCTTCTATTTCTTCATCTTTGGCCCTAGCATTTGGTGCATATATTTGAATAATAGTCGTATTAACTGGTCTTCCTTGTAAGCATATGGCTATTACCCTATCACTGACAACATTGTACTTCAGGATAGATCTTGAAATGTTCTTTTTGACAATGAATGGAACGCCTTTCCTCTTCCAGTTGTCATTCCCAGCATAGTAGACTATACGATTGTCTGATTCAAAATGGCCAATACCAGTCCATTTCAGTTCACTAATGTCTAGGATATCAATGTTTATGCATTCCATTTCAGTTTTGATGATTTCTAATTTTCCTAGATACATACTTCATACATTCCAGGTTCTGATTATTAATGGATGTTTGCAGCTGTTTCTTCTCATTTTGAGTCATGTCACATCAGCAAATGAAGGTCCCGAAAGCTTTACTCCATCCATGTCATTAAGGTCGACTCTACTTTGAGGAGGCAGGTCTTCCCCAGTCATCTTTTGAGTGCCTTCCAACCTGGGGGGCTCATCTTCCAGCACTATATCAGACACTGTTCTGCTGCTATTCATAAGGTTTTCACTGGCTAATACTTTTCAGAAGTAGACTGCCGGGTCTTTCTTCCTAGTGTGTCTTAGCCTGGAAGCTCATCTGAAACCTGTCTTCCATGGGTGACCCTGCTGGTATCTGAATACTGGTGGCATAGCTTCCAGCATCATAGCAACATGCAAGCCCCCACAGTATGACAAACCAACAGACACATGGGGGCAAAATGTCATGGGCATTTGAAATTTATTTAAAAGAGTATTTATTGCTACCTTTTCTGAAATGAACATTAAAAAATAACATAGACATTCAAGAAACCATATTAGTTTAATATATTGTGGTACATCCATTCAATTGAATATGATTTTACTGTCATAAATGACACTGCTGAAAGTTTTTATATTTTTAAATTATAAAAGGTAAATGTGGGAGAGGAAGGAGAGACAATGAAGGGTCTGCTTCCACCACTGTCCACTAACTGGCTAACTAGTTGCATTCTCGGGATATATGGGGGAAATTTTTCATATCAGGGCCTGAGAGAGGGGCAGAGCAGAAATCATGCCTAGCAAGTGAGCAGAGGAAGCCCAGGACACCAGAAGGGACAAGACTTGAGGTCATAAGGATTTCCAGCATGGGGAGGGGCACTTCCAGGCAGAGGCTAGGACTGCCCAAGGTAAGAATCCTCCCATAATCGATACAGACTTTCCTTCAGGCAAGAAGGGAAGTCTTCCCTAGAGTTTTCCCATTCCCTGGGTGCTCTCAGGTGCCCAGTTCCCATGTCCCTGAGAAGCAGAAAAAGTGAGATGAGATTTTCCAAGGAGAGACTGGAACAGCAATTAAGTGGCACAGAAGAGGATGAAGGGGATCAGGTCTGGGGATAATGAGGACCTTTGGAGAGAAATTCAGGGATGAGAGAAGCAACAGAGAAGCGTGATCAGAGCATTCTTTCCATTGACAGTCTTTCCTGATTGTACCCTTTCTTCCAAACTCATGAAAATTACTAGCATAAGCCCCTGGGTGGCACAAAGTTTTAAGCACTAGGCTACTAACAAAAGGTTGGGACTTCAAACATACTCAGAAGTGCCTTCGAAGAAAGCCCTGGCAATCTACTTCTGAAAGGTCACAGCCATGAAACCTTATGGAGCTCAATTCAGCTGCGCAACACTTGGGGCTGCCATGAGTTGGAATTGATTCAAAGGCATCTGGTTTGGTTTTTGGCTTTTGCCTGCACAGCATCTGAAAGTGGCAGATGAAATCCCATTGCCATCGACCTGATTCTGACTCATAAGTGACCCTGTAGGACAGCTTAGAAGTGCCCCCTAGGGTTTCCAAGGAGCAGCTGGTTGATTCAAACTGCTGACCTTTTGGTTAGCAGCTGAATGCACAACCACTGCACCACCAGGAAAATGAAAAATGAGATGATGATAATTCTTCCAATTGAATCCAACTAAACATGTTCTTTGAAAATCTGACTTCCTTGTAAAAGCTCTTCCTGTGAGCTTATGTGTCATTATTTCCAATAAAAAAAAATACAATACAGTAAGTATCAACGCCAAACCTCCAAAGAATTCTCTAAAATACACCTATATATAAGTAGCAAATTCTCATGTTAGGATGGACTATTCATGAAAACTTGGCTTCTTGATTGTGAGACAATTGATGGCTTGTTAAAAACTATTTTTTAATTTGTTTTTGTTTTTCTATGAGGTGGCATGACCCAGTGTTGGGTCTAGAAATCAAATGGCTGCTTAATGATTACTTAACTACCCATGTAGTTCATTACCAGTTCTTTGCCTCGTCTCGCACCTGCAACTCCAGAGACCTATGTCTCCTTTGTTGACCTTTCATGATTCTGCTGTTTTATCAATGTATTTGAAGTGGACCTTGAGACTTAGCCTACTCATAATTTTATTACAGCATTTATATTGAGATTTGAGCCCACATATTTGAAACTTTCCTATATAAACATTAGCTGAAAAATAAATGTTGCATGAAAGGATATAATTTGTGGAGGTTGGGTAGTTCTGTTAACTGAAGATGATGTCTCCAGGATATGCCTCTGATATCTTAGGTACCACTCAGAATTCATCATGGGGATGACCAAAGTTTTCTCATTGCATAATGCTTTACTTGCTGCCATTCTTCAATTCCATCATTTTAAAGACTTTCAAGTGCTCAGCATCTCTAAGCTTCCCCCAAACCTTCCTGCAGACACTTCAATCCATACGAATCATCATTTCTGAAAGTCACACACTATTCCAAGTGGAAAAATCCCTTTATCTTTATTGAGGAAGGAAAGAATGTACAATGAAGAGCTGGGAGTGTCTCTCACATTTCTGCACATCTTGCAAACAGAAGGGCTCTTTGCTCTGGACTATATTTTTAAGGATGTGTATGCAGTGAAGAACCTTTGAAAATAGACATAGCATCTTCCTCTAAAGTAACGGTCAGGTTTTCTTACAGTCTTGGACGATAGGAATGAAATTTCCTTCCACTGTGAAACAAGCATGCTTACTATCCCATATAATAAAGACAATGTCTCCCTCTGGAGCAAAGGACAGATTTGCTTAGTGCCTGTTATTAAAAAAAAAAAGATTCAGGTTTCATAGCTAGTAAAGGTTAAGTTACGTCCCCCCAAAAGATATGCTGAAGCTCTAACCCCTGATACCTGTGAATGAGAACTCGTTTGGAAATAGAATCTTTAATGATGTTATTCATTAAGTTAACATGAATTTATACTGGAATAGGGCGGACCATAATTCAATCCTTTTGGTGTTCTCGTAAAAGAGGAGAAGAGACACAGAAAGAGGAAGGATGGTAATTTGAAGATGAATCTGTAAACCAAGAAAAACCTGGAGCTACCAGAATTACGAGATGCAAGAAAGGATCTTCCTCTAGAGACTTAAAAGGTAGTGTCGCCCAGCCAACACACTGATTTGGACTTCTAGCCTCCAAAACTGTGACAGTATATTTCTACTCCTCAAAACTGCCTACCTTTGCCATTTTGTTACAGCAGTACTAGGCAATTAAGACATAGCTCTTAGTCTTTTTTTTTTTTTTCTTAGTCTATCTAAAATAACCTATTTTAGGCCATGCTTAAGAAAAACAATGAAAAGGAGGATTCTCAGGTCTGACCTTGTAGAGAAAACACCAACATAGAAAGGAACCAATAGAAAATTCTAGCATATGGCAGGCCCTGAGGGCAAGGAAAGTCTGACCATGGATATGCTTAGATGGTTCCTTGAGGCCTTTTGCACAAGATGGAATGTTATCTTGATGGACCATAAAGTGTTCCCAGAGCAGAAAGAGCAGCATAGCTTTCAGGAAACTTGTAAGATGGACAAGGTTCAAATGCATGAGTGTTTCGGATGTATAGTGAGTTCATAACAGGGTGTTACGGAGGAGGACAGGTCAGGAAATTGATGGCAAGGTCAGGGAGACAAAAGAACAGAGGAGGAACCTGAAAATAGTGAGGCATTTAAAGGGAAAAGAAAGAACCCTTGAGGTTAACGAGAAGAAAATAAGAGGTAGAAACACAGGCTGAAACAATAGTTGAGATTTTGTCCTTTTTTTCTTCCACAATGTGATGTTGGAACAGACATTTAAATTTTCTGAATTTCAAGCTACTTTTTCCTCTGTCCCCAGCAGACATGCCCTACATCTTGGCCCTCTGCATGCTTGCCCTCTGTCACTCAGATTGCCCTACTATACACTCAAAAACTCCCTGCTCTTCTCTTTCTCCCCTTCTCTTCTCTCCAGCCCTCAGATTCCTGGAAGGCCTCTGCCCCTTCTGAGCCTACTCAGGGTCATGGGAAATGGGCATGTGGGTGCAGCTAGGGAAAGGGCAAAGCCTACCTTTGCCTTGGACAGGTTGCAGACCTGTTTGCGGGAAGAGGCTTTATCTGTGAGAGCTCCCAGCATGTACCAGGAAGAGGCTCTTCTGATGCTGGAATTTCCTTGGATCTTTCAACTCAGTTCCCTCTGGGGCCTCTGAACTTGTATACTTGGCCTTCCCCTTGATTATGTGTTGGGACTCCTCACTCAGATGTTGTTATAAAGGCCTCGTCACTGTCTGACCTGACAGTCGTCTCAGACCCAGCCAGCCTGGTAAGTGGCTGATATAGGAAGAGTGCCCCTGACTTGGGCTGTTTCCCTTACATCTTAGAGGGAAAAACAGGGTGATTTTCTTTTCCAGAGATTCTAGCAGTCATGAAGCCTCAACAGGACCCAAAACTGGTTTGGGGGAAGGAGTCCATATAATACTCAAATTATAAAGAAAATCTTTTGAAGGTGTGGAGCCAAAAGGGACTTTCATACTCTCAGGAACTCATAGAAAAGGGACAGTAAGGAAGGCAGTAAGCTATATTCTCTGTTTCTCTGAACCCTGTTCCCTGTGTTTTCCTAGAGAGATTTCTGATTGCTCCTTCAGTAAGAGATTCTCTGCTGCTCAGCATGGCCTACACCAACTCATGATTCATTCTGAGCTTGTGCCTGATGTTCCTCTCTGTGAGCCAAGGTGAGTTATTCTCACCATGTCTTCCAACCCTCAAACCCTCATGCCTTCCACATGCACATGGGTCCACCTAGGAATGGGCAGCTTCAACAGAGGGGTTTTATGTTTGTCTACTGAGGGTAATCGCTGCTCTGATCTGATTAAAATGCATCATTAGGGATCCATTAAGGACTTTGAGAAGGTATTTAAAATTAGCCTTGGCCCTTGACCACTAAGATTAGACTTATTCATCTCATTAGGCCAGGCGGTAGGTTTGGGAAGGGGAGTACATAGAATACAACTAATAGGATGGAGACCCAAGGAAAGCCTGTGTGCAGGAGAATCAGAAGAAGCTTGAGAAAGGTAGAAGCCTGACTCTTAAATGATGGGAAGTACCCAGAAAAAGAAAGAGAAATATGGAACTCATTTCACACTTATTTCATTTAGTGAGATTGTTTGGAGCAAAGAAAGCTTGAGAAAGGAGAGGAAGATGGCTGAAAGGCAGAAGTGAGCAACCACTCCATACCCGTCCTATATCTGTATGTCCCTATAATGGAGTCTCACGGGCTACTCTCTGAACTTCCAGCCTTTACCCTGTCCTGTGCCTCTCCTTTATTGCCTTTCCTTTCCAGGCTGGGAGGCCCAGAAAGAGCTGCCATCTACCCGGATAAGCTGTCCAGAAGGCACCAATGCCTATGGCTCCTACTGCTACTACTTTAATGAAGACCTTGTGACCTGGGTTGATGCAGATGTGTGTGAGAGGAGCAGTATGGGAACAATTGCTGGGTGGCCCATGAGTATAAAAGCAGCTGTTAACTTCTACTGTCCCCTAGGCCCTCAATGAGACAGGATCCATTGCCTAACTATCCTGTCACCAGGTACAGACACTTGCCTCTCCATCTTGTTCTTTCATTCTGCACAGCCCCAGAAGTGTTTATAATGTTCAGTGACTGTGTCATCAGAAACCAATCCTGAGCTGTCCTTTCCCTGGCCCACCCCATGGGATGTCCCACAGGAGCTTCCTGGCCCTCCGGTCCATTGAGTACTGATCTCTTTGTTCCATGGACAGCTCTTTTGCCAGAACATGCACTTGGGCCACCTGGTGTCTGTGCTCAACCAGGTTGAAGGTTCACCTTCGTAGCCTCCCTAATCAAGGAGAGCAGGACTGGTAACCTCAATGTCTGGGTTGGCCTCCATGATCCCAAAAAGGTGAGTCTTCTACCTCTTCCTTAATGCACAGGTTTGTGGGTGAAGAGGGAAGTATAAGACCATGCACCCCATGACCCAGTTTTTATTACTACTGCTGGTAAAAGAAACTACTCCATGGGTCTCTAAATGCAAAGGGTCTTGATATTCACTTCAGATGTTAGAGAAATCAGCTGAAAGCTAAATTTCCTCGGTGTTCTTGGCATTCATGATAATGTCATTCTACCTACTTCTAGCAAAGCACGTTTATGCACCCACTGTTATTGAATCTTGTTATACTATGTGTTACAAGACAGTCTTTTGCCAACTATAAAGTAGAGGAGGCTAGAGGAGGAGAGTCTACTGTGGGCATTTGTGACCCTGGCTATACACGCTAAATAGCATATTAACAACTAATGAACAGCCAATGTTGTGCTCCATTGTGAGGGTTATGGAGACTTAGGAAAGAAAAACCAGGAATTTCTTTGTACAATATGCTCTTCTGGGGCTCTGCAACAAATTCAGCACCCTCAATATTTGGTGAAACAGGGGGAAGGTTCTGAGCATTACTTTAATGGGAAAACTAAGAGCAGAAGTAGGGCCAGGAAAGGGTATGGTGTGCACAGGCTAGCTTAGTTCATTCCTTCTGTACATCTTTACCTGTTCCTCAAAGTGCACATGGGCCAAGTGTTTCTGTCTCTCTGGGTGACCTCCACCCCTCTTCTGGCCCTACCCCGTCCAGAACCATCGCTGGTGCTGGAGCAGTGGCTCCCTGGTCTCGTACAAAGCCTGGAAAAGTGGATCCCCAAGCAGTGTCAGCCCTGGCTATTGTGTGAGCCTGACTTCAAACTCAGGTGAGAGGCAGAGAAACCATCCCACCCAGCTGCTGTCACCCTCTCCTGCTCTAGTTCTAGGTATTGGAGGCAGGGAAAGGTGAGCTCCATGTTCAGGAAATCGAAGGGTCATTTCATATATGCCTTGTTCTGACGTCTACAGCCAAGAGGGGTCACAACCTTTTTCTGGTTCTTCTTAGTCTTATTTATCTTATTGGCTTACAGGATTTCAGAAGTGGAAGGATAAGCGTTGTGAGGCAAAGCTCTCCTTTGTCTGCAAGTTCAAAAACAAGAGACAGCTGGAAAGTGGATGTCTAGAACTCTCCTAGTAATTACTATAGTCAAAAAATGAACTGGACCACCTTTCCATCTCTGTTCTGAATACTCTCCTCTCTGCTGAGTTTCCATCTCTACCCTCAAGTCACCGTACTCACCCCAGCTTCTGGAGTCCTGAACTATGAGAATAAAGACATTTTCCCCTATAGTGCTGTCTCCTGCATCCATTATTTACCTGAGTGGTTGGGGTGAGAGTGACTGGGCCACTCCAGAGTCTGTTTTGACCCTGCCGTTTTTTAAGACTCCATCTACATATCATGCATGTTGGACTCTAGGATTTATGGTCATTAGGGGGCCTTACTATTGACAAAATTAAGAAGATAAAGACTTCACTTCCAACCCAAATATTCACATAGACCCAGTGTGAGTTATAGAAATTACTAGATTATTGGTGTTGAGATGGGTGGGGTGTTTGAAATTCTGGAGGGTTTCACATATCTGGGATCTGAAAACGACATCTGTCCTCAGTTCAGTCATGCAAGTTGAAACCAAGACTGAAGTGTTAATTTAAGGGTGCTTCGTCCTGTCTAGAGTACTGAGTGGATGAATGGTGGAGTGATTAGAGGCTTAGAGGCCACCAAATTTCATTATGTGGTATTCTTTGAATGAATAAATAAAAAGTAAATTAGAATTAACTAATTATACCAGTGACTTCTTTGTTGAAGATGAAGTGTGGAAGAGCAAAGACGTCACCCCGAAGACTAAGGTGGGCCTGACCCAAGCCATGGTATTTTCGATCACCTCATATGCACGTGAAAGCTGCACAATGAATAAGGAAGACCGAAGAAGAGTTGATGCCTTTGAATTGTGGTGTTGGCAAAGAATATTGAATATACCATGGACTGCCAAAAGAACGAACAAATCTGTCTTAGAAGTACGACCGGAATGCTCCTTAGAGGCAAGGATGGCTAGACTGCGTCTTACATACTTTGGATATGTTGTCAGGAGGGATCAGTCTCTGGAAAAGGGCATCGTACTTGGCAGAGTACAAGGTCAGGGGAAAAGAGGAAGACCCTCAGCGAGGTGGATTGACACAGTGACTGAAACAATGAACTCAAATATTACAAAGATTGTAAGGATGGCTCAGGACCGGGCAGTGTTTCATTCTGTTGTGCATAGGGTCACTATGAGTTGGAACTGACTCAACGGCACCTAACAACAACAATAATTATACAGGTATAAACTGCAACTATTATAGAAATTTATTTATCTAAGTCATATCAACCCTCACCCATGAAATGTTTCTGCATATTTTTCTCTCCCCATATTTTCCTGTGCACATCAAGATGAATCCTTTGGTCATCTCTGTAGTCTCATTCAGGATTTAGAATGATGACACAGGTGGTACTAGTGGAAGCCAGTACAATAGTCATTCTGAAAAGGGAAACTGCTAGTTCTGAATCAAAAGCCGGAACAATATTAGAAGAAATCAATGTAGTTCAACGCATCCTATTTTGGAACATTTTCTCATGTAGTATTTAAAGAAAGGACTTCTGTAATTCCCAAGGATTGGATATGATTCATAATCTGATCTGGAGTTGATAGGGGCATGATCAGGGTCTCTGAAGACTGTGTCTCCCCAAAGTATCTCAGTCTCCTTCCCTACAATGTAATTACTATACTCTGAACATCATTTCACAATCCTCTCACTTTTATTTTATTTCCTTCTAATAGGTCTGTGTTTCCTATTAAAAAAAAAAAAAAAAGAGGCAACATGTTATAGTGTCTAAGAACAGAGAATCTAAAGCCAGTGTACCTGCTTTCAAAATCTGGCTTGGTCATTTTTGGGGGGGGGGGAGTTTTTTTTTCCATTTTTTAAAAAATTTTCTTTTTGGTGTATAGAATATACACAGCAAAACATACACCAATCCAACTGTTTCTACATCTACAATTCATGCCATTGATCACATTCTTCTAGTTGTGCATCCATTTTCATGTTCCTTTTCTGTGTTGTTCCTCCTCCAATAACATAAACTTGCTGCCCCCAAAATTTCCATCTAATCTTTTTCATTGCTGTTGTTGCTTTGATCCCCTATAAATAGTTCTTAAAAGTGTATAATGCTGAATGCACATATTTTTTTTACTAGTTAACCTAAACTATACTTTGGACTTAAGAAGAATTAGGGGGATAATTTGGTTTAAATTTTAAAGATTCTCTCAGGGCAATATTTTCAGGGGTTCATCCAGCTTCCATGCTCCGGAAAGTCTGGAGTCCATAAGAATTTGAAACTCTGTTCTGCATTTTCCTCTTTTGATCAGGATTTTTCTATAATGTTTGATCAAAATATTCAGTAGTAGTAGCGGGGCACCATCGAGTACTTCTGGTCTCATAGCAAAGGAGGTAGCTGTTCACGGAGGCGCTTAGCCTCGCATTCCATATCCTCCTACTGTTACTGACTCTTCTTCTTCCGTTGTTGCTCCAGGCAAGTAGAGGCCAATTGTCATGCCTTGAATGGTAGCTTGCAAGCTTGTAAGACCCCAGGAACTGCATAATGAACTAGGAGGTAGAACAAAAGCACTAAACACCTTATTAGATCAGTTAACTGAGTTTTCCCATGAAACCATGATCTTAAACTTCCAAATGAAGGACCCAAATCCAATGAGATTTTTGCCTGTACCTAAGCGGTCTCAGCAGCTATTCATTTTTGTAGCTGTAGTTGTTGTAAATATATCTATCACACAACTTTTGCCAATTTTACTTTTTACTTATGGCCCCGTCCCTTCTAAATTTGTAGGATTTTGGAAATAATTATATAGCACTTCTGTTATTAGTTTTCTTATCTATAAAATGTGGATAATATTGATAAGTGTCTCAGGGTATTATGAAGATAAAACGAAGTAAGGCCAATAAAGCATATATTTCACTTTGTGGCACCTACTAAGTGTTACAGAAATGTTTGTTAAACAAAATATCAATTAGTGTTTCCTGTTTTTGAACTTTATGTAAATGGAACCATACTGCAAGTTTTACTTTCAGCTTCCGTTTTGCATTTAACATTTTGTCTTTAGATTTTTCCTTTTTAATGTCAGTAACTTTGATTCAGTTATTCTCATGGGCTTGCAGTATATTGTTGCTGTATTATTTGAGAACAATCAGTTCTGCTATAAGACATAAGAAAAATAAGTGAAACTGATGAAACTCTTAGAAGTGTTAAGCATAGATAGTAAACAAATAGCTTGTGAGACAGATAGAACTTACAGAAAATGTTAATGAGAAAAAAGAAGTAAGCAGCTGTGAAACACATGCAGAACTCATAAGATGTGTTAACTGTAGATAGAAAATAAGTTAATGATACACATATTAAGAATGGAGGCCTGGTGTCCCAGTGATTAAGAACTATAATGGCTGCTAACCAAAAAGTCAGCAGTTCAAATCCACCAGCTGCTCCATGGAAACCATATGGAATAAACAGAATATATGATAAAACTGAACAGAAGATTTCAAAGGGTGGCTCCAGAAGCCAAATTATTATATGTGCAAAGGCCTGGAGTTAGGAAACCAAAAGGGAAGAACACGCTCCGAATTTCTCAAGCTGAGAGAACTGAAGAAAAAATTTAAGCCTCAAGTTGCAATAGTGAAGAATTCTATGTGCAACATACTGAATGATGCAGAAGCATCAAAAGAAGATGAAAGGAATCCACAGAGGCACTGAACTAAAATGAATTGGTCAGCATTCAATCATTTCAAGAGCTAAAATATGATCAAGAGCTTATGGTACTGAAGGAAGAAGCCCAAGCAGTACTGAAGACATTGGTGAAAATGAAGGCTCCAGGAATTGATGAAATATCAATTGAGATGTTTCAACAAATGGGTGCAGCACTGGAGTTGCTCAGTAGTCTGTGCCAAGAAATCTGGAACATCTTGATAAATGGAGAAAAGATTGAAGTTGTCAAAGATTTCATTTTACTTGGCTCCACAATCAATACCCATGGAAGCAGCAGTCAAGAAATCAAAGGATGTATCGCATTGGGCAAATCTGCTTCAAAAGACCCCTTTAAAGTGTTAAAAAGCAAAAATGTCACTTTGAGGACTAAGGTGCACCTGAACCAAGCCATGGTGTTTTCAATTGCTTCATATGCATGGGAAAGCTTGACAATGAATAAGGAAGACCAAAGAAGAATTGACACCTTTGAGTTGTGGTGCTGGCAAAGAATATTGAATAATCCACGGACTGCCAAAAGAATGAACAAATTTGTCTTGGAAGGAGTACAGCCAGAATGCTCCTTACAGGCAAGGCTGGCAAGACTTCATCTCAGATATCTTGGACATGTTATCAGAAGAGACCAGTCCCTGGAGAAGGACACCATGCTTGGTAAAGTGGAAGGTCAGCGAAAAAGAGGAAGACCCTCAATGAGATGCATGCACACAGTGGCTGCACCGATGGGCTCAAACGTAACAACGATCACGAACGTTGCACAGTACCAGGTGGTGTTTTCTTCTGTTGCACATAGGGTCGCTATGTATCAGAAAAGACTTGACCGTAAGTAGTAACAACAACTACATAATAGGACAAGTGTCTCACATTAATATAGTTGCATCAGTGTTTTTCTTTATTATACGTGCTTTGTAGATTTTTCTATCTGTTCCCTTTCTATATGATAATGAGTTAGGTTTGCTTCTTTTTAATAACTGTCTTAGTTATCTTGCGATGATATACCTCAAGAGGCTTTAATGGACAGAAGTTCATTTCCTCACAGGTTAGGAGGCTAAAAGTCTGAAATCAGGACTAGGGTAAGGTTCTCTCTGTACCCACTCTGAGGAAAGTCCTTGACTCTTTTCTTCTTCTATTCTGAGGTTCCTTGCTACTTGTGTGGCCTGTTTCTTTCTCACCATTTGTGCTTGCTTGCTTAATCTGCTGTTTTTAATCTCTAAAGAGATTGAGTTAAAACAAATCCTACAATGATCTGTCTCATTTATATAACAAAGAAAATTCACTCCCAGATGGTATTATGACCACAGGAGTTAGGATTTGCAACACATATCTTGAGGAAAACAATTCAGTCTGTAACATTACAGCCTTTAAAACCTGTAAGAAAAAAAGCTATTGCCATCGAGTTGATTCAGACTCATAGTGACTCTATAGGGCAGTGTAGAACTGCCCCATATGGTTTCTAAGGAACCGCTGGTGGATTTGAACTGCTGACCTTTTGTTTAGCAGCCAAGCTTTTCACCACAATTCTTGTCCTTCCTACGTGCAAAACACATGCAGCCTATCACATCATTCCTAAAGTCTTAAATCAACTCAAATCCAAAATCGCATCATCTGAGTGATCCAAATCATGTACAGGAGAGACTTTGTGCATATTCCTCTATGAGGCAAAGTTCTTTTCTATCAGTGGACTTGTGAAACCTAGAAGACAAGTTATCTGCTTCCAAAGTGCAATGGTAGGACAAACACAGGGTTAACATTTTTATGACAAGTAGGAGATATTGGAGTGAAACAGATGGTCTTGGGTACTAGACAAGTTCAAAACTCAGCAGAAAAATTACATTAGCTCTCAAAGCTTGAAAATAATCTTCTGTTCTCCCATATCATCTGGGTAATGGCTCCACCCTTCAGATTCTGGGTTTTGGCCATGCTGTCCTGATAGTGGGTGGAGACCCCTTGGTCCTGGGCTTCAGCCTCACATTCGAGGCCCTCTTGTATGGCAACTTTGCTCCCTCAAATTTAGGTGACCCCATTCTCCTAGTTCATCTTAGTGGAGACCCCACTTCTTCAACTTTGGGTCATGGCCCCACCCTCTTGGCTCACCTGAATGGCAGCCCACACTCTGGAAGTGAGTTAGTGAAACACTGACTCTTTGAAACCTAGGAGGCTGTGGTTCACCCTTTGAGATCTAGGCGATCATTTTTCCACCCTTTGCAACTGGGACTCCTCTACTTCCTGTGCTCCTTCCAACGCTTCTGCTGATCTCTGAATTGCTGCAGGGATGGTCTTTTTCTTTCCTTAGAGCTCATCAGATGTCTGGAACCAGGTCCCTTCAATGGCCCACTTCCTGCCTGTAGAGTTTCAGGAGGCCAGAGCTTCTTTTCATGTTGTGCTATCACTTTCCCTTTCAGTCTAAACTGATGAGATTTTTGGTTTATTTTACTCATTCCATATTTTCTTTCTATGAGATAGTAAGTTATTATATACTTTATGTACTTCTGTCTCTTCTTTTAGTGATTAAGCATTTTAATTTCATATAAAATAAAAAGTTTCATATCAAATATGTTAAAAGTTGTACATTATTAAAAAAAGGTAGTAAAAATATCACTAAAAGAATTAAAATGTTACACTAGAAAATATTTACTTAATGCAAAAGAAAACAGTAAGAGGCACTGGAGAGCCAAAGAGACTTGAGACACATAAAGAAACAAAGAGTAAAATGGCAGACATAAATCCAGCTATATAGAGAATAAACCCTAGTGGCATAGTGTTTAAAGTGCTCGGCTGCTAACCAGAAGGTTGGCAGTTTGAACCCACCAGTCACTCTATGGGAAAAAGTCATGGCAGTCTACTTCCGTAAAGATGACAGCCTTGGAAGCCCAACAGGGAAGTTCTACTCTGTCCTACAGGGTCACAATGAGTTTGAATCAACTCAATGACAATGGGTTTGGTTGTGGTATAGAGCGAATGTCACTAAATGCGAATTGATTAAACCATCCAGAGAAAAACTGGATATAAAAAGGAAATTACAGCTATATACTATCTTCAGTACACAGGCTTTAGATTGAAGTTATTTTTAGATTGAAAGTAAAGGGGTAAAAAAAGGTATGTCATACAAATAACAACCATAAGAACACTGAAGTGACTGGAGTAATGAGATGAATCGAACTTTAATATAAAAGAATGTTAGTAGAGATAAAAGGGCTCATCCATCAAGAAGGTATAATTGTTATTGATATATACGATTAGGCTTAGAAACCTCCCTATTCTTCTATGGCTATATTAACATAACAAAATAAAACTCCTATTTCTAACAGTGTTATATTTATAGGTATAGGGGTAAGGATTTCAAGATATATTTTCAGAGGACACAATTAAATCCATAACATAAACCAAAACCACAATGAGTTTCTACTTCACACACCCACTACAATGCCTATAATAATAATAAAAAAAGACTAGTAATAGCCAATGTCATTGAGAATGAGAAGAAATAGCAACCCTCAAACACTGATGCTGGGAATTTAAAATTGTGCAATTTCAAAAACATTCTGGAAGTGTCTCAAAATATTTTAAGTTTATTATACATTACTGTATGAGCAGTAATTCTTCTCTTAAGGATCTATTCAAAGGAAATAAAAACAATACATCCACACAAAAGTTTGTATATGAATGTTCATAGCAGGTATTATTCATAATAGCGATATGCCCATCAAACCAGTGAATTGCTGCTTGCCCCACTATGATCCCCACTTCCTGCTATTCAAGCCCTTCCATAATGTAGTCTAGGAAATGGTATGTTTCAATGTATTGTGCCAGTACATAGAAAGTTGAAGTTTAAGGTTTAATTGTGAATATCAAGTGACTTGAAGAATGACAAATACATAGCAATTTAAAAAGTTTGTTAAACTACATGAATCATCAACCTTATTATCTGACAACAATTCTCGAGTAACATTAGAATTAATTTATCAAATTTGGAGCAGTGAGAGGTAGGGCAGCTCCTCAATCTTCTCTTTCAGCTTCTTCTACCTGCACTGCTATTTCTATAGCATTTTCTTGGCCAGGAGAGGAGGTCTACACAGGGAATGATATGAGTAGGCCAGGACAGTCATTCAGTCTCCCTTTCACTCCTCATTCCCCAAGGAAGAAAGCTCCAGAGTTTATCACCCTGTCCTTTGGCCCTGTGTCCCACAAGTTACCCTACACTAGGCTCAAACACTTCCAGTCACTCCTCCCTCTGCCATCCTCTTCCCATCAGCCCTCAAGATTCCTAGAAGATCTGTGCTCCTTCCTTGACTGCTCAGGGCCATGGGAACTGGACACCTGGTTGCAGCAGGGGAAAGGGCCAAACCCACCTTTGCCTTGCAGAGGTTGCAGACCTGTTTGCGGGAAGAGACTTCATCTGTGACCATTCCCAGTGTGTACCAGGAAGAGGCCCCTGTGATGCTAGGATTTTCTTGCATCAGCACCCATGGTTCCCTCTCTGGGGCCTCTGACCTTGTCCTTTTAACTCTCCTATTGATTACATGCTGGGCCTCCTCACTCAGATCCTGTTATAAAGGCCTGGTCACTGGCTGTCCTGACAGCCATTCCAGACCCAGTCAGTTGGTGAGTGCATGGTACAGGAGAACAGTGGCTGACTTGAAGAGTTGTCCTCATCTTGGGGTGACTACAGTGTGATTTTCTTTCCCAGAGATTCCAGCAGTAATGAGACCTCAAAAGAAGCCAAAGATGCCTTTGGGAAACTGGGTCAATATAATACCTAGACACTCAGGAGAAGTATTTGAGGGTCTGAGTGTCCCAGGGGGACATTCTGGCTCTCAGGAACTCAGAGAAAGGGGACGGTAAGGAAGGTATTAGCTCTACTCTGCATTTCTCTGAACCCTCTTCCCTGTGTTTTCCTACAGAGGTTCCTGATTGCTCCTTCTGCGAGAGATTTTCTGTTTCGTAGCATGGCGTGCCCCAACTCATGCTTGATCCTGAGCATGTGCTTGATGTTCCTGTCTCTGAGCCAAGGTGAGCTCTTTCCACTATGTCTTCCAACCCTCAAACCCTCACCCCTTCCACACGCACGCTGGTCCACATGCCAAAAGGCAGCTTAAACAGAAGGGATTTTTAGTGTTGTTTGTTGTTGGATATTATTGCTCTAATCCCATTAATATATATCCTCATCTCGCAGAGTTTGAGGGGGTATTTAAAATTATTCTTTGTCCTTAAAATCTAAGGTTGAAAGTATTCATGTAATTAAATCTAGGCTTCCTTCCAGGTTTAGGGAGGGGAGTACACAGGTCAGTAATCTGATGGAGAACTGAGGAGAGTTTTGTGTGCATAAGAAACCAAAGGAAGCTTGAGAAAGGCAGAAGCTTGAGCCTTAAAAGATGGGGAAGGGCCCAGAAAGGGGAAGAGAAACATGGAACAAATTTCACTTCCTAATTTATTGGGTGGGCTCATCTCAAACAAAGGAAGCATAAGAAAGAAGAGCAAAGTGGCAGGAAGGCAGAAGTAAGCAATCATCCATGTCCATCCTGCATCTGTATGGTCTTATAATGGAATTTCATTGGCTGCTGCCTCATCTTCCAGTCTTCCCCCTGTCTGTGACTCTCTTCAACTGTCCTTTCTCAGGCAAGGAGGCCCAGATGGAGAAGTCATCTGTCCGGATCAGCTGCCCAGAAGGTGCTAATGCCTATGGCTCCTACTGTTACTATTTTAACGAAGACCGTGAGACCTGGACTGATGCAGATGTGCGTGAGAGGAGCAGTATGGAAACGCTTCTGGATGGCACGTGGGCATACAAGCAACTGTTACTTTCCAGTGCCCTCAGTGGTTTCAGCAAGATGGGCTTTATTGCCTTCTCATCCTATAATGAGGAGGCCCTTCCCTTCCACGTTGTTCTTTCATTCTGCACAATCACAGCACAGATCATAGTAGTTAGCGACAGTCTCATCAGGAATCTTCCCTTAGCTGTCCATTTCTTAACCCAATCAATGGAGATATTGGTATATCCTTCTGACTACCTCATCCATTCAGTACTGATATTTTCTTTTCCCCTGGGCAGCTCTTCTGCCAGAACATGCATTCAGGACATCTGGTGTCTATGATCAACCAGGCTGAGGCCACTTTTGTTGCTTCCCTGATCAAGGAGAGCAGGGCTGATGACCCCTATGTCTGGGTTGGCCTCCATGACCCCAAAAAGGTGAGTCTTCTACCTCTTTCCTTTACTAGTGCACAGTTTTGTGAGAGAAGAGGGAAGTACAAGGCCGTGCAACTCAAGACCCAGCTTTTATCATTATTGGCTATAAAACGAACTACTTTATAGGTCTCACCATGTATGGAGACTTGATGTTTGATACAGAGAAATTCAGCAAGCTAAATTTCCTGGATGTTCTTGGCATTCATGTTTAAACTTATTTTGTCCACTTCTAGCAAAGCAGTTTTATGCACCAACTCTTATTGAATCTTGTTATCCTCTGTGTTACAAGAAAGCCCTTTGCCAACTACCTAAGAAAGGAGACCAGAAGAAGAAAGTCTACTGCTGGCATTAATCCTAAGTAATTTATCAAGAACTAATGAACAGTCAGAAACCCTGGTGGTGTCGTGGTTAGGAGCTATGTCTGCTAACCAAAGGTCAGCTGTTCGAATCCACCAGGTGCTCCTTGGAAACTCTATGGGGGCAGTTCTTCTCTGTCCTAGAGGGCTGCTATAAGTCAGAATTGACACGACGGCAATGGGTTTTGGAAACCCTGGTGGCATAGCGGTTAAGTGCTACAGCTGCTAACCAAGAGGTAGACAGTTCAAATCCACCAGGTGCTCCTTAGAAACTCTATGGGGCAGTTCTACTCTGTCCTATAGGGTCCCTGTGAGTCAGAATCAACTCAACAGCAGTGGGTCAATGAACAGTCAATGATGTGTTCTATTATGAGGATCGTGGGGACTTAGGAAATAGAAATCAGGCATTGCTTTCTTTAATGGGCTGTTTTGGTTCTGTGTGTCAAGTTCAGCACCCTGGTTATTTGGTTGGATAAAGGGAGGGGTTCAGCATTACTTGAATTGGGAAACAGAGTTGAAGTAGAAGCAGAAAATGGTATGTGTGCAGGGGCCATCTAAGTTCTTCTTTTTGTATGCCTTGACCTATTCCTGAGTGTGCACATGGACAATCATTTCCCTCTCTCTCTGAGTGACCTCCACCCCTTTTCTGGCTCTCTCCCCTCCAGAATCGCCGCTGGCACTGGAGCAGTGGATCCCTGGTCTCCTACAAAGCCTGGGCTATTGGAGCCCCAAGCAAAGCCAACCCTGGCTACTGTGTGAGCCTGACTTCTAACTCAGGTGAGAGGCACAGAACCCACAACTACGCAATTGATGACATCCTCTCTTAATCTAGCTCTAGACATGGACCTGGGCATGGGGTTAAATGAGAAACAAGATCCTCATCCAGGAAATGGAAGGGACATCTCTTACATATGTTGCCCTGAGTTCTACAGTCAGCAGGGGCCATGGCCTCTTTCTTTATTCTTAGTCTGACTCTCCCCATTGGCTTACAGGATTCCAGAAATGGAAGGATGAGAACTGTGATGCGCAGTTCTCCTTTGTCTGCAAGTTCAAAAACTAGAGGCTGCTGGAAAGGGAAACCTAGAATTGTCCCCGTAATTATTATGGAGTCAAAAATCAAACTGGAGCATCTTTCCATCTCCAGACTGAATCCTTTCCACTTCTTGCTGAATTTCAATCTCTACTCTCAAGACCTACACCCACCCCAGTCCCTGGAGTACTAAACAATGAGAATAAACATGTTTCCGTATTGTTCTGTCTCCTGCATTCATTATTTGTCTGAGCATTTGGGGTGGGAATGATTGTACAGTTTTGGAGCCTGTATGGCCCTGCCACTTTTAAAGACTCCATCTACACGTCATGCATGTTGGACTCCAGGATTTATGAACATGCGGTGCACTTACTATTGACAAGTTAAGAAGATATAGACTTCACCTCCAACCCAAATATTCACATGGAACCAATGTGAGTTACAGAAATTATTAGATCATTGGTGTTGAGATGGGTGGGTGTTTGATACTCTGGAGGGTTTCACATATCTGAGATCTGAAAAGGGCGTATGTACTCAGTCATGCAATTGGAAGCAATGATTGGGAAGTGTTAGTTTAGGGAGCTTTGTCTTGTCTGGGGTACTGAGTAGATGAATGGAGGAGTGATTAGAGGCTTAGAGGCCAGCAAACTCATTACGTGGCATTCTTTGAATAAATAAATAAATAATAAATTAGAATCAATAAGATATACAAGCATAAACTGCAACTATCATAGAGCTTTATTTACCTAAGTCAAGTAAATTACCACATGTATTACGTGTTCCATATTTTTTCATTCCTACCAAGGTCAATCCTTCAATCATCTGTATTCAGAACTTAGAGTGATGGTGGACGTCGTGGTGGAGGAAGCTGGTTTGATATTCACTCTGAAGGGACCTAGGAAATATTACATAACACTTTGTTCTCAGTTTTCTCATCTGTAAAATGTGGATAATAATAATAGTGTCTCATGGAATATTGAGGATGAAACTAGTTAAGGCCAAAAAAGCATGTATTTCACTTTGTGGCACTTACTGTTACAGATGTGTATTTGCCAAACAAAATATCAATTAATGTTTTGTGTTTTCCAATTTTATACGAATGGAACCATACTGTAGGTTTTATTTTCAGCTTTTTATTCGTCCTTAACATTTGGTTTTTCAATTCCTCTGTTTTTATGCCATTCTGACTTATTTCCACCAACATGTAGTATTTTATTTGAGAATAATCAATTCTGCTATCAGTGATAAGAGAAACAAATGAAATTGATGAAGCTAACACAAAAAAACACTGTAAAGTAAACAAGTAACTTGTGAGATGCAGGTTGAACTCACAGGATAGTTTTACTACAGAAAATAAGCAAGTAGCTGTGAGACATATGCAGAATGCTTAACATGTTAAACATAGACAGAAAATATGTTAGTAACCCACACATGAAGGATCCCAAAACACCCACTGCCGTCGACGAGATAAATGGAATATACTATAGAACAAAGAGCCTCATATAGATGCATCAGGTGTTTTCTTTGCCTTGCAGATTTTTCCATGTATTTACTTTCTGTGTGCTCATGATTTGTTTGTCTCTTATTAATAACTTACAGATAGATTATGTTGTGGTAATCCAGTATGAAAATGTTATAACTGGAAGATTTTATTTCTTTATTATTATAAATGATACAAATGAATATAAGGAATGTAGCTGATACAAATGAGTAATATAAATGAATGAATGGATACAAATGATACAAATTCCTTATCATCATATTTGTGTTCTTTTAATTGGTTCCCCTTTTTCTTTTTGGTTTTTCCGAATTCTTACTTTCATTTGGATATATTAAATTTTGTCTGACTCATTCCATTTTTTCTGTCTATGAGATAGTAAGTCATTATATACTCTATGTACTTCTGTCCGTCTTTTAGTGATTATGCATTTTAATTGTATGTAAAATAAATAAAGTCGAAAGATATACATAGCATGCCATAGGGAAACCACATATATAGAGAGAGAGAGAAAGAGAGAGATCTATACTTATATCTATACATATATTACTAAAGGAATTAAAATGTTACAGTAGTGTATATCCATTTAATGAAAAAGAAAGCAAAAGACCAAAAAGACATGCAATAGACAAAAAAGTAAAATTGCAGGTGAAATTCCAACCATAGGACCATTAAATGTGAATTGATTAAACAATCCAGTGAAAAGGCAAAGACTGACAAACTCAATAAAATCTATCTGCTATCTATAGTAGACATACTTTAGATTCAAAGGTATTAGGTTGAAAGTAAAAAAATGGAAACAGATATATCCTGCAAATAGCAACCATAAGAAAACTGAACTGACTACAGTAATATCAGATGAATTAGACTTTAATATAAAAATAAAGTGTTACTAGACATAAAAGCATTCATCCATCAAGAAGGTAGAATTGTTATTGATATACATGATTAGTTTTAGGAACCACTCTTTGAGTATGGCCTCATTAACATAATAAAAGGAAACCACTACAGTATTTCTAACAAGGTCATATTTATAGATACCAAAAACCAAACCAAATCTCTTGCCCTCAAGTTGATTCAGACTCATAGTGACCCCATAAGACAGAGTAGAACTACCCCATAGGGTTTCCGAAGAGTGGCTGGTGGATTCCAACTGCCAACCTTTTGGTTAGCAGCCAAGCTCTTAACCACTTTGCCACCAGGCTTTAGGATTTCAAAACATATTTTCAGAGGATACAATTCGGTCCATGTCACAACCCGAAAACACAATGAGATACTATTTCACACACCCACTAAAGGGAGTCTATAATCAAAAAGAAAGATAATAATAAGTGTCATTGAGGATATGGAGAAATTAAAGCCCTCTTACACTGCTGGTAGGCATGTAAAATAATGTACCCAATTTGGAAAATAACTTGGAAGTGTCTCAAAATATTTTACATTTGTTCCACATTACCATATGACCCAGCAGTTCTACTCTTAGAGATCTACCCAAGAAAAATAAAAACATGCAACCATACAAAAAATTTGTCCAAATATTCATAATAGGTATTGCTTATAATAGCCCATCAAATTGTTGAGTTGCTGCTTGCTGTACTATGATCTCCACTCCCTACCATTCAAGCCTTCCTATCATTCTCTTTCCTTTTCTTGCAGGCTGAACGTAGTGACTGGTTTCCAGTAAATAGGATATGGCAAAAGCAATGGGCATTACTTATGAGATTAGGTTACAAAAAGAACATAAATTTCATTCTGAGTTACTCAGAGGCTGCTTGTCACATGATGTTTCCTATTCCAGGTTTTGATTTCCTGACATTATATGAAATTCTCACATTTAAGTCTATATAATTGAGGTAGACTAGAAGTTATTCTTCCCTGTATGCCTTTGGTTCTGGTTTCAAAATTATAATTACTCATGAAAATGAGCTGGGGAAGGTTTCCTCTTTTACGGTTTCCTCAGTAATTTAGATTATCTGTTCCTTGAATGTTTGTTGGATTTCCTAAACACTTCAACCTCTAAAATATTATGAATATTTCATTTATTTACTTGTTATAAATATATTGAAGTATTCTATTTTTCTTGAGTCAGTTCGGTAAATAAAATTTTTTAAGGAAATTGTCTAACCTCTGTAAGTTTCCAAATGTACTGTTATATAGTTATTCACAGTATTTTCTTAACAGTTCTTAAAATCTCTTTGTCCATCAACTGCAAATTAGGAAGATAATTTCTGAAAGCTCAGGACTTAAGTAAACCCTCATACCAATCTCTCAGTGATCAGACCCCCAAAGACAGAGTTTTCCAGATGGAATCCTTTCACTAAGGACTACATGTTTCATTTAGGATTATGGTTCAGCTATGCACATTAAAAATCCATAAAAATTGCTTAAACAAGTTCAAAATTTATTTCTCACATTACATATACAGGTATGATATAAAAGTTTTATAATCATCGACTAATCTGGTAATTTACATGTTTCTAATCAACATCCTTTTGCCTGTAATTAATTCCTATAAAATTCTTTCATGGTCCATAATAGTTGCCAGTGCTCAAGCCATTTAGGCATTTGACAAGAGAAATGGTGGAAAGGCTAACCAGCCCATATCAAACCTGCAACTGATTTTTCAAAGGAAACTTTTGGAAGTTCCAAGCAGTATTTCTATATGTGTGTGTGTGTGTGTGTGTGTGTGTGTGTGTGTATATATATATTCACAATACAGGGATATTCTAGATGAAAGTGCATTCCTGGAATTACCTGATGCAGAATACAAAAGTTTAATATACAGAACCTTTCAAGATACCAGGAAGGAAATGAGGAAATACACAGAACAAGCCAAAGAACACACAGATAAAACAACTGAAGAAATTAGAGAGATTATTCAGGAACACAATGAAAAGTTTAATAAGCTGGAAAAACCCATAGACAGACAGCAATCAGAAATTTGGAAGATTAACAATAAAATTACAGAATTAGACAACTCAACAGAAAGTCAGAGAAGCAGAAATGAGCAAATAGAAGCTAGAATTTCTGAACTCTAAGATAAATCACTTAGCACTAATATATTTGAAGAAAAATCAGATAAAAGAGTTAAAAAAAAAATGAAGGAAACTTAAGAATCATGTGGGACTCTATGAAGAGAAATAACCTACAAGTGATTGGAGTACCAGAACAGGGAGGGATAACAGAAAATACAGAGAAAATTGTTGAAGATTTGTTGGCAGAAAACTTCCCTGATATTGTGAGAGACGGGAAGGTATCTATCCAAGATGCTTATCGAACTTCACATAGGTAGATCTGAGAAGAAAGTCACCAAGACATATTATAATCAAACTTGCCAAAGCCAAAGATAAAGAGAGAAGTATAAGAAAAAGCAGAGAGGGATAAAAGAAAAGTCACCAACAAAGGACATCCAATAAGAATAAACTCAGACTACTCAGCAGAAACGATGAAGGCAAGAAGGCAATGGGATGACATATTTAAAAAAATGAAGGAAAAAATTGCCTGCCAAGAATCGTATACCCATCAAAACTGTCTCTTAAACATGAAGGTGAAATTAACAGATTTCCAGATAAACACAAGTTGAGGGAATTCATAAAAACCAAAGCAAAACTACAAGAAATACTAAAGGGAGTTCTTTGGTTAGAAAATCAATAATATCAGGTATCAAACCAAGGCTAGAACACTGGGCAGAGCAACCAGAAGTCAACCCAGATAGGGAAATCCAAAAAAACAAAGCAAGATTATATATATATAAAAAAAAGCCCCAAACAGGGAAAGGGTGATGTTATTATATAAAAGAAGACAACATTAAAACAATAAAGAGGGACTAAGAAATATAATCATACACCTTCCATAAGGAGAGGAAGATGCGGTGATACAGAAGAAATAAAAGTTAGTTTTAAATTTAGAAAAATAGGGGTAAATAAAAAGGTAACCACAAAGGAGACAAACTATCCTACTTATCAAAATAAAATACAAGGGAAAAATACAGACTCAGTGGAAACAAAATCAGAAACAACAAATATGAGGAAAGGACAATATATAAAGAAAATCTACTCGGCACATAAAATCAAGGGAGAAAAAGAAACCGTCAACACACAAAAAAAGACATCAAAATGATAGCACTCTAGTACCTATCCATAATTACCCTGAATGTAAATGGGCTAAATGCACCAATAAAGAGACAAAGAGTGGCAGAATGGATAAAAAAACAAAATCCGTCTATATGCTGCCTACAAGAGACACACCTTAGACTTAGAGACACAAACAAACTAAAACTCAAAGGATGGAAAAAAATAGATCAAGCAAACAACAATCAAAAAAGAGCAGGAGTGGCAATATTAATTTCTGATAAAATAGACTTTAAAGTTAAATCCATCAGAAAGGATAAGGAAGGATACTATATAATGATTAAAGGGACAATACACAAAGAAGATATAACCATATTAAATATTTATACACCCAATGACAGAGCTGCAAGATACATAAAACAAACTCTATCAGCATTGAAAAGTGAGATAGACAGCTCCACAATAATAGTAGTAGACTTCAACACGCCACTTTCAGTGAAGGACAGGACATCTAGAAAGAAGCTCAATAAAGACACGGAAGATCTAAATGCCACAATCCAACAACATGACCTCGTAGACATATACAGAACACTCCACCCAACAGCAACCAACTATATTTTCTTTTCCAGTGCACATGGAACATTCTCTAGAATAGACCACATATTAGGTCATAAAGCAAGCCTTAGCAGAATCCAAAACATTGAAGTATTACAAAACATCTTCTCTGACCATAAGGCCATAAAAGTGGAAATCAAAAACAGGAAAAGCAGGGAAAAGAAATCAAACACTTGGAAGCTGAACAATACCCTGTGCAAAAAAGACTGGATTATGGAAGACATTAAGGATGGAATAAAGAAATTCATAGAATCCAATGAGAATGAAAACACTTCCTATCAGAACCTTTGGGACACAGCAAAAGCAGTGCTCAGAGGCCAATTTATATCAATAAATGCACACATCCAAAAAGAAGAAAGGGCCAAAATCAAAGAATTATCCCTACAACTTGAACAAATAGAAAGAGAGCAACAAAAGAAACCCACAGGCACCAGAAAAAAACAAATAATAAAAATTAGAGCTGAACTAAATGAAATAGAAAACAGAAAAACAATTGAAAGAATTAGCAAGACCAAAAGCTGTTTTTTTGAAAAACTCAACTAAATTGATAATCCACTGGCCAAACTGACAAAAGAAAAACAGGAGAGGAAGCAAATAACCCAAATAAGAAATGAGAGGGGTGATATTACAACAGACCCAACTGAAATTAAAAGAATCGTATCAGATTACTATGAAAAACTATACTCAAACAAATTTGAAAATCTAGAATAAATGGATGAATTCCTAGAAACACACAACCTGCCTAAACTAACACAAACAGAGGTAGGACAACTAAACAGAGATTAAAAAGGTAATCAAAAAACTCCCCCCCAAAAAAAGCCCTGGTCCAGACGGCTTCACTGCAGAGTTCTACCAACCTTTTAGAGAAGAGTTAACACCACTACTACTAAAAGTATTTCAGAGCATAGAAAAGGCCGGAATACTACCAAACTCATTCTATGAAGCCACCATATCACTGATACCAAAACCAGGTAAAGACACCACAAGAAAAAAAAATTATAGACCTATTTTATCCCTCATGAATGCAGTTGCAAAAATCCTCAACAAAATTCTAGCCAATAGAATTCAACAACATATCAAAATTAATTCACCATGACCAAGTGGGATTCATGCCAGGTATGCAGGGATGGTTCAACATTAGAAAAAACATTCATGTAACCCACCACATAAATAAAACAAAAGACAAGAATCACATGATTTTATCAATTGATGCAGAAAAGGCAATTGACAAAGTTCAACACTCATTCATGATAAAAACTCTTAGCAAAACAGGAATAGAAGGAAAATTCCTCAATATAATAAAAGGCATTTATACAAAGCCAACAGCCAGCATCACCCTAAATGCAGAGAGCCTGAAAATATTCCCATTGAGATCGGGAACCAGGCAAGGATGCCCTTTATTACCACTCTTATTCAACATTGTGCTGGAAGTCCTAGCCAGAGGAATTAGGCCACATAAAGAAATAAAGGGCATCCAGATTGGCAAGGAAGAAGTCAAAGTATCTCTATTTGCAGATGACATGATCTTATACACAGAAAACCCTAAGGAATCCTCCAGAAAACTACCGAAACTAATAGAAGAGTTCAGCAGAGTATCGGCATACAAGATAAACATACAAAAATCAGCTGGATTTCTCTACACCAACAAAAAGAACATCAAAGAGGATTTCACCAAATCAATGCCATTTACAGCAGCCCTCTAGAAGATAAAATACTTAGGAATAAATTTTACCAGAGAAGTAAAAGACTTATACAAAGAAAACTACAGTACACTTCTGCAAGAAACCAAGAGACTTAAGGTAAGTGGAAGAACATACCTTGCTCGTGGATAGGAAGACTTAACATTATAAAAATGTCTATTCTACCAAAAGTGATCTATACATTTAATGCAATTCTGATCCAAATCCCAAGGACATTCTTTAATGAGGTGGAGAAACAAATCACCAACTTCATATGGAGGGGAAAGAGGCCCTGGATAAATAAGGCATTACTGAACAAGAAGAACAAAGGAGGAGGCCTTACTTTATCTGATTTTAGAACCTATTATACTGCCACAGTAGTCAAAACAGCCTGGTACTGGTACAACAACAGACACATAGACCAATGGAACAGAATTGAGAATCCAGACATAAATCCATCCACATATGAGCAGCTGATATTTGACAAAGGCCCCAAAACAGTTAAATGGGGAAAAGACAGTCTTTTTAACAAACGGTGCTGGCAGAACTGGATATCCATCTGCAAAAAAATGAAACAAGACCCATACCTCACTCCACGCACAAAAACGAACTCAAAATGGATCAAAGACCTAAATATAAAATCTAAAACGATAAAGATCATGGAAGAAAAAATAGAGACAACATTAAGCCAGCCCAGGGCCGTCTAGTCAATTCGGACTAGAAGCCCTAATACGTGGCATAAACAGTGTACAAAACATTATAAAGAATGTAGAAGAAAAACTAGATAACTGGGAGCTCCTAAAAATCAAATACCTATGCTCTTCCAAAGACTTCACCAAAACAGTAAAAAGATTACCTGCAGACTGGGAAAAAGTTTATAGCTATGACATTTCTGATCAGCACCTGATCTCTAAAATCTACATGATACTGCAAAAACTGAACTGCAAAAAGACAAATAACCCAATTAAAAAATGGGCAAAAGATATGAATAGACACTTCACTAAAGAACACATTCAGGTAGCTAACAGATATATGAAGAAATGTTCATGTTCATTAGCCATTAGAGAAATGCAGATCAAAACTATAATGAGATTTCATCTTACTCCAACAAGGCTGGCATTAAACCAAAAAACAAAAAATAATATATGTTGGAGAGGCTGTGGAGAGATTGGAACACTTCTACACTGCTGGTGGGAATGTCAAATGGTACAACCACTTTGGAAATCAATTTGGCGCTTCCTTAAAAAGCTAGAACTATAACTACCATATGATCTAGGAACCCCACTCCTTAGAATATATCCTAGAGAAATAAGAGCCTTCACACGAACAGATATATGCACACCCATGTATATTGCAGCACTGTTTACAATAACAAAAAGATAGAAGCAATCAAGGTTCCCATCGACGGGTGAATAGATGAATAAATTATGGTATATCCACACAATGAAATACTACGCATCGATAAAGAACAGTGAGGAATCTGTGAAACATTTCACAACATGGAGGAACCTGGAAGGCATTATGCTGAGGGAAATTAGTCAGTTGCGAAAGGACAAATATTGCATAAGACCACATTTATAAGAACTTGAGAAATAGTTTAAACTGAGAAGAAAACGTTCTTTCGTGGTTACGAGAAGGGGGAGAGAGGGAGGGTGGGAGAGGGGCATTCACTAATTAGATAGTAGATAAGAACTACTGTAGGTGAAGGAAAAGACAGTACACAATACAGGGGAGGTCAGCACAAGTGGACTAAACCAAAAGCAGAAAAGTTTCCTGAATAAACTTAATGCTTCGAAGGCTGGCGTAGCAGGGGCAGGGGTCTGGGGACCATGGTCTCAGGGTACATCTAAGTCAATTGGCATAATAAAATCTATTAAGAAAACATTCTGCATCCCACTTTGAAGAGTGGCATCTGGGATGTTAAACACTAGCAAGCAGCCATCTAAGATGCATCAATTGGTCTCAACCCACCTGGATCATAGAATGAAGAACACCAAGGACAGAAAGCAATTACAAGCCCAAGAGACAGAAAGGGCCACATGAACCAGAGCCTACATCATCCTGAGACCAGAAGAACAAGATGGTGCCCGGCTACAACCGATGACTGCCCTGACAGGGAACACAACAGAGAACCTCTGAGGGAGCAGGGGAGCAGTGGGATGCAGACCCCAAATTCTCATAAGACCAGACTTAATGGTCTGACTGAGACTAGAAGGACCTCAGTGGTCATGGCCCCCAGACCTTCTGTTGGCCCAGGACAGGAACCATTCCCGAAGCCAACTCTTCAGACATGGGTTGGACTGGACAATGGGTTGGGATTGGACTGGACAATGGATTGGAGAGGGATGCTGTTGAGGAATGAGCTTCTTGGATCGGGTGGACACTTGAGGCTATGTTGGCATCTCCTGCCTGGTGGGGGGGGGTGAGAGGGTGGAGGGGGTTAGAAGACGGCGAAATGGATATGAAAAAAGAGAGTGGAGGGAGAGAGCGGGCTGTCTGATTGGAGGGAGAGTAATTGGGAGTGTGTAGCAAGGTGTATATGGGTTTTTGTGTGAGAGACTGACTTGAGTTGTAAACTTTCACTTAAAGCACAATAAAAATTATATAATAAAAAAAGAAATGAAACCTTTGATTAGAAGGATTGATGCAATAGCCACAGCAATGGACTCAAAACATACCAAGGACATTGAAGATGGCTTTGTCATGCATAAGTTCTGCCTGAGTCAGAGCTGACTGCATTGCAACTAACAACAAGAGCAACAGAGATTCCATGTGGAAAAAAGGTTATGGATTGGAAGTGTAGACAAAACAACGATAGAGCAATAAAGCTGTTTGTATCTGCAGAGAAAGGAGAAGGCAGAACTGCAGAAGGCTGGGAGGTAGATTCGAGTTTTAACTTTCCCTCCACTATATGAGAGTGGTGAAGTCACTTAAATTCTCTGAACGCCCATCTCTTGAGAAGGGCGAGAGTCACACAATCTGTGATCCTGTCTACTGACAATACCTGTGTTTTCCAGATGTATCACATTTGAATAGATTTTACAGAGTGGACAATACAGCAGAGAGGATAAGACCACAGACTAGAGCTGTAGACACCCAAAAAAAACCCAGTGCAACTGGACTCAAATTCTGCCCACCACTTCCTGTGCTTACTGTGATACCTTGGGCAGGTCACTTCACCTTGCTGTTGTCTGAGTTTTCTTATCTATAGTACCTACATCACAGATGTGAAAATTTAAAGAAAGGAGTTGGCATATTTAAAGTACTAAAAACATTTCTTAGAACATGAAAATCCCAATGTAAGTGTTTTTTTATTACAGGATGACATATTTAAATAACCTACTCTAGGAAACACTATTTGAATGCAATTGTGCAAGTATATGGGGAATTACTGTTTAAACTTTAATTGCCAATATCAAGTGCAAGGAAGAATGACAAACATATAACTAGAAATTTAAGAAGCTTGTTAACAGAATGAATCGTCATCTTCATCATCCGACAACAATTCTGAAGTGGCATTAGAATTGATTTATTAAATTTGGGGCAGGCAGCAACCCTAATCTTTTTCATCTTCTTCCACCTGCACTGCTCTTTCTATAGATTATTCATGGCCAGGAGAGGAGATCTACACAGGGAATGATGTAAGGGGGCTAAGAAAGTCATTCTGTCTCCCTTTTTCCTCTGCCTCAAGCAGGGCTGCCCCACATCTTGGCTCCCTACCCTGTCCCTGTGTCCCACATGTTTCTTTACTCTGAACTCAAACACTCCCTGCCACTCCTCCCTTTGCTCCTTTTCTCACCAGCCCTCAGGATTTCTGGAGATTTCTGATCCTTCCTTGGCTGCTCAGGGCCATGGGAACTACTTATCTGGGTGCAGCTTGTCTTTATCTTGGACAGGTTGCAGACCTGTTTGCGGGAAGAGGCTTGATCTGTGACTGGAAGAGGCTTGATCTGTGACCGTTCCCAGTATGTACCAGGAAGAGGGTTTTCTAATGCTGGGATTTGCTTGTGTCAGTGCCCTCTGGGCCCTCTCTGGAGCCTCTGATCTTGTCCCCTTGTACCTCTCCTTGCTTTTATGCTATAACCCCTCACTCAGATCCTGCTATACAGTGCCTGTCACTGCCTGGCCTTACAAGCCATCCCAGATCCAGCCAGTGCAGTGAGTGACTGGTAAAGGAAGGAGAAGGGTCCCCTGACTTGGGCAGACACTTTCGTATCTTAGGGGGAAGATGTAGGCTAATTTTTCGTCAAAGAGCCAATGGCAGCTCAAGGCTTCAGCAAGAGCCAAATCTACTTTTGGAGAAACGAGAGGTATTTGTTTCCACACAATCCACAATCTGCTGTTGTTGTTAGATGCCATTGAGTCAGTTCTGACTCTTAGTGACCCTAAGTAACCCTAAGTACAGCAGAACAAAACCCTGCCTTGTCCTGCACCATCCTCACAATCACTGCTATGTTTGAGCCCATTGTTGCAGCCACTGTGTCACTCCATCTTGTTGAGAGTCTTCCTATTTTTCGCTGATGTTCCAATTTGGCAAGCATGATGTCCTTCTCCAGGGACTGAAACCTCCTGACAACATGTCCAAATTATGTGCAATGTACTTTTGCCATCCTTGCTTCTAAGGGGAATTCTGGCTGTACTTCTTCCAAGACGGGTTTTTTTTGTTCTTTTGGCAGTCCATGGTATATTCAATATTCTTCGTCAATACCTTAATTCATAGGCATACAATTGGTCTTCGATCTTCCTTATTCATCGTCCAGTTTTCACATGCTAAGAACTGATTTTGGGGATGCCCTCCAGAGGCTCTTTTGCTTTAAAGGAGTTAGAGAGAAGGAAGGAGAGTGGACTATCTGTTGCTTCCTCTTCTGAATGCCCTTTTTAGTTAGTTTTAGTTCTTTTAGACAGAAACAGAGAGCAGCCCCCTTGGCTCGTCTCAGCTGGCCTGTGTTGCTGACCTCCTGCAGGCTGCTCAGGGACCAATTTCTAGGTGAGCTTTGCCTACCTCTGCCCCTAACAGTGACCTTGGATATGGAAACAGGAGATAGTTTTTCTGATTAATTTAAGGATATTGTTGGAGTCAGAGGTAGCTCGAAGTGGGAAAGCGAAGAAAGAAAGCTGAGTCAGTGGGGAACAAAGACACATTTCACTTACCTGATCATTGTGTGAGCTTACCTCTAGCACTAGTGAATTGTAAGAGAGAAGAAAAGAGGAAGAAAAGCAGAGATATGCAATGTCTTCTCCTTCCCTAGAAGTTTAGCTCTAGAGATAAAAGTGTGGCATAGGCTTAGAAGACCAGATTTTACCCCAATTTCTGGTTCATTACCCCTATTTTTCCATATCCTCCATACCAGGGGGCCCAGACAGAGCTGTCCACCCACCAGATCAGCAGCCTAGAAGGCACCAGTGCCTGTAGCTCCTACTGCCACTACTCTATTGAAGTCCATGAGACTTGAGTTGATGTAAATGTACATGAGTTGACAGAGTACAGACAATCCCTGCTAGTCACATGGGAATGAGAGTGGTTGCTATTAATCAGATTATTTTTGGGCCTCTTGTGTTGATGTGAAGAAGGGTGCCTGGTACTCCCACCACCAAGCTGAGTCCCTTCTACCTACCTTATCCTCTCATTCTATTCATTCCAGGCACAGAGAACCTGATGGTCATTGATGACATTCTCCAGAATCTGTCCCTATGCAGTCCTCTTTTTCCCTCTTCTAGAGAGATTTGGGATCTTTTTCAGGCCCTCAATCTGCCATGAGGATCTCCCTTTTCTTTCCCTCACAACTCTTCTGTCTGTGCTCAATCAGGCTGAGGGTAACTTCATGGCCTCTGTGATCAAGGAGAGTAGCACTGGGAACCTCAATGTCTGGGTTGACCTCCACAACCACAAAAAAGATCAGTCTGCAACCTCCTTCCTCTCCGTCCTCTCAGCATGTGGGGAGTGACTGAGGACAGAGGTGGGAGGGCTCAAGATCTTGCATCCCACCCTCACATTCTCTTGTCACTACCTCTCATAGGTCACATAAGCAATGAGATCGTCACAGTAATCATTGGGAATTGAAGACTTCAGGTGAAGGGCTTGATTTCCTTGGGATACCCGGTGTCTCTGGCTAAATTCAGTATCATGTCCACTTTCAAAAGTTGTTTGTGTATCACCTCCCAAAGAACCCATAATTCAGTTCTACTGAGAGTCTCTGAGCCCTTTGAACGCTTTATAGAAGAAGGCTGTAGAAGAAAAGAGATTTTATTTCTAGATTTGAGAAATTTATAATGCTTCTGGAAACTCCAGACTCAGATAAACTAAATAACTGTTGAAGGAGCCCAGGTAGTACAAACCAGGGCTTTGAACCAGTTCAGAATGGTTCAATAATTGCTGAGGTAAATGAGTACAACATACTTGTTGCATAACAACCAAATCTATTGCCTGTAAGATTTTTACCCCAGTAGGAAACAGTGGTGCCCCACTCAGAGATGGCAGCCAACTGTGCTGTTTTGAAAGCATAATGTTCTCCACAGTTCTGCCAGTAGTCCAGTCTCCCTCATCAAGCTCCTGAAACTTTTGGGATCCATGTGCGAGATTGGATTATTGGCAGAACTGTGGAGAGTGACACATATTCAAAGTAGCACAACTATCATCTTTGAGCGGAGCACTTCTATCTCCTGATCTGGTTGCTATGCAACACTTACACTGCCCTCATTTGTGTCGGCAATTACTTAACCTTTCTGAATCAGTTTGAAGCCCTGATTCAAACTCACCAGCTGCTCCAGGGAGGAAGATGTGGCAGTCAGATTCCATAAATATTTATAGCCTTGGAAACCCTAAGGGGCAGTTCTGCTCTGTCCTATAGGGTCACTATGAGTTGGAATTGACTTGACTACAATGGGTTAAATATCTGGTGGCAGGATATCTATGTTTTCCTGACAGTTTAAGGTCGTGAGAGTTAGAAGCAGAAGAGATCACAAACGGTTTCCTGTAATAGCTGGTTCTAAGTCTCAGAATGCAATCAGGACCCTATGGTTTGATGGGTAGTAGGGATGGGGGTGTGGAACATGGTTGGGCATACCAGCAAGCAAAGAAGTAGGAACAGAAGAGAATCATCAGATTGTGAGCAGAGAGGCAGCAAGGGCTCATTCATAACTTATTCTGTGGACACAAAAACATAGAATATTTGTCTACTGACCTATGCAAACTCCTTTCCTTTCTCCAGCCTTTCCTTCTAGAACTGCGGCCCTGGAACCAGCAATAGGTCTCTGCCTTACTACAGAGCCGGGTCTATTTGAGCCCCAAGCATTGCCAACCCTAGCTACTGTGTAAGTCTGACTTCAAACTCAGGTGAGAGGCACAGAATCCACACCCATACCCAGCTGATGTCATTCTCCCCCCTACTCTAAAAAAAAAAAACTCTGGGGAAATACCTGGGGATGAAGGAAGGGGAGAGGTGACCTCCTCATACAGGAAATGGGAAGGTTTTTTGTTTTCTTTCTTGTCCAGAGACCTAGAGTCAGGAGGGGTCAAAACCTCTCTCTGGCTCCTCTCAGTCTGACTCATTGCATTGACCTTAAAAACAAACAAACAAAAATAACCAAAAAAAGTTGTCAAGGAGGTGATCCCAGCTCATGACTACCTCATGTGTATCAGAATAGAACTGTGCTCCTTAAGGTTTTCAGTGGATGATTTCTTGGAAGTAGATTTACAGGTCTATCTGCTGAGGTGCTTCTGTGTAGACTTGAATCTCAAACCATTCGGTTAGCAGGCAAGCATTTTAACCTTTTGTACCACCCAGGATTTCTCCCATCTGCCTTTAAGATTCTAACAATGGAAGGGTGAGACCAAGTTCCCCTTTGTGTGCAAATTCAAAAACTAGAGCAAACTTCTGTGTGCACCACTGCAGCTGGCCCTGGAGGTACTTCAGAGACCTGAAATGAACAGGACCTGCTTCCTGTCCCACAAACCTGATTACTTCTATTCTGTCCTGTCCCCACTTCCTTCACCTGCTCCAGACTCCTCTGTCTGTACCTCAGCCTTGTGACCTGAACACCATGAATAATGCTTTTCTTAATGCTTCTCTGTACTTTATTTCCATGGCCGCACACTGACACAAAGGAACCCTGGTGGCACAGTGGTTTAAGAGCTCGGCTGGTAGCTGAAAAACCAGCAGTTCCAACTCCTCAGCTGCTCTGCAGGAGAAAGATGCAGCAGTCGGTTTCCTTAAAGATTAAAGCCTTGGAAACCCTCTGGGGAACTTTGTCCAGTAAGATTGCGAAGAGTTGGAATAGACTTGACAGCAGTGGGGTGGGGAAACTGAGCTAGAAGGAAGGGAGAGGTGGGGGCCCATACTGGCTCTGTACCCTTCCAAGGATCCATCCGCAGTTCAAGTTTATCTGACCCTATGTGTTTGTGACTACAGGTGGGGTTTGCTTAAATCTATACTGAGATGGTGAAGAATAATCCTCTACCTCCCCCACGCACACATGATTTTGAGGTTGGTGTATTTATATAAAAGACAAAATCAGATGGTGGGTCAATGGGTTGGGTGCTTGGAGCCCCACATTTACTCATGTCTAAAATTCTCCTTGTGGGTCCTGTGGCTATGGTCATGATCAAAGGGAAGGTATTTAGTGAAACCCATCAGGCATGAGAGCTGGATGGGTTGGATGTGGAGATACTAACCAGAGTGAGATCAGCGAAGTTTTGTTGAGATAAGGAAGTGACACTAAAGCAAAACTGGGTTCAAATCCATCACCAATACTTAGTAGGGGTCTAATCTTAAGAAACTTACTTAATCTTTCTGACCTTCAGTTCCTTTATTTGTTAAATATGGATGATAATAGTACCTGTTATTATGGCACCCTCATATATGCCAGAGTAGAACTGCTCCAGAGGATTTTCAATGGCTGTGATCTTTCAGAAGTAGATCACCAGGCCTTTCTTCTGAGGCACCCCTGGGTGACCTTGAATCTTCAACCTGTTGTTTAGCACACGAGGACATTTACCATTTGCACCACTCAGGGACTCCTCATTTCTCTACAGCAAGTCTAAAATGTCTATTACTAGAGGGATTTTAGTGAATAACTACTGGAAGATGGTCAGCGACACCACATATCAGCCATAGCCATGAAACTTAGCTAAGCTTGAGAGGCTTATCAAGAAATTGCTCTTCTTGGTGATATATTAACACCAGGTATCCAGTATAATGTCTTCAATCTATCAGAAGACTTCCGGAAGAAATATAATTGAAAAGGGCTGAAATGAGCTCCTGTAAATCTTGCAAAACTAGGTCAGAGGGCAGAATTTTGAGGCTCCTGAAGATAAGAAGATAAATATTGAAGGGATGAGAAATAAAGCTTCCTTGAAAAAGGCATCACTCTGAAACCAAAGCAGTTGCCAGCAAAGTCCTCAATTTTATTACCTTCTGTGTTGAATTTAGTCAGCCGTATATGTAAGCAATGGGTATACAGTCATTGGAAGCAATAAAGATTTTGATGAGAGAGCTGTGTCAATTATTTGCTTTAAATCTCTCTTTTTGATCTTGGAGCAGCTCCCTCTTTCATAGCATGCTAGCTACAATGTATTTTGTCATGTATTATAAAGTATTAGATCCTTTATACCTAGGAAGTCATTACTTGCTTGTTCCTTTTGTCTTTTTAAGGAAGGGCTCTCCTAAGGATAAGCTCATTAGTTGTAATAGGAAGACTATGTGAGGCAGACCTTAAAAGTTCTGCGAGTTGTCCTCTGTGTATGTGAAAGCTTCAAGATACCTTTTGATGAATCATCACTTGAGTGGCTTCCTTTAGTGATATTAATTCAAGAACTGTAGTCACACATTACCTTGCAGACCAAATTCCAATAACATTGGCCTTTTTCTCTCTTGTGATTAAGGAGCTCTGGTGGTGTAGTGTTTAAGTGCTATGACCGCTAGACAAAAGCTCAGCAGTTCAAATCCACCAGCTGCTCTTTGGAAGCCCTATGGGGCAGTTCCCTGTGTTGTAGGGTTCCTATGAGTTGGAACTGACTTGACAGCAATGGGTTTGTGTTTTTTTGTTTGGTCCTAGAAGGCAGAACTTTGGAAGAAGCCAGGCCAATTGTATAAAATTCTGGAATCTTCTGGAAGGGAGAGTTCCAAGATCCTAGATTTTTCTCCCCTGAGGGTGAATCAGATACTGGTTTCTGAAGAGGGCTTTGGCGAGGGATTCACTAGAGGGTCATTCAGTAACCAGAGCAAATGTATATCTTCGGGTATTGCTGTTTTCCTAAAAGATAGGTCACAGCTTTCCCTTTGGATACAAGTGCTCTGAAGCCTCTGGGTTTACTAGAATCTTCCTTGAGAAGCTTTCTTTAATTGTGCTCCCCACCCTCAATTCCTTCATGGACTGCTCCTTCATACCTGGAATCATTTTGCCAGAGATAAGACGTTTTTATTTTTGTTCCATGAGCACAGGCTTAACGTGAAGGTTTTGAAAATTGGAGGAATGGAATGAGAGAAAAAGAAGAGAAGGATGTCATGCAAATACTGGAAATGCCAAATGACTCTTGTTTAGTAGGGAAACCAACTTTTTACCTGTTACCAGCACATGACAGAATCACTAGTTTTCCCCACACCTTAGAAAACTGGCAGTTGGGCTTAGACGCTTTTAGATCTTGGGGAGAATAAACAGCCTGTGTCAACTCTGAAACACTTCCAATTATTGCTTCTCCTGTGTCAGAGGACAGCAAATTTGGAGACTGATGGTTTCGGGAGCTGTCAGCTTGAAGCTGGCAAGAGTCTGTTGCCAGCTGTCCTCACTTCCTAAAATGATCCAGAGAGAGGCTGGGATCTCCTGAAAAGATCTCCTACTCCTCTTTCTTGGTGAGCATTCCTGAGTTTTACCCAAAGGAGAGCTGGCGCTGCCTGGATGGAAAAACAGATGGGATATATAATTTGCAAAGTTCCGATTATGTTGGCAGATGGGGTGGAGGGATGTTGAGGGTGCCAGGAATCTAAGTGGTGACATACCACATTTAGTAAGCTGCTGGCATGCGCATATTGTGTTTAATTAGCAGTTTTTGTAAGTCACAAACATATGCTTTGTCACTTCTTGTTGTTTTAATGGTAAGCTATTATGTACTTTAGTGAAATCTTACATCTTCTCTGAGTGAGTTTTGCTTATAATCAGCAACTCAGCACCATATGTCATCCCCAGCCTTTCCTGCACAGGCCCCATCATGCCCCCTCCCCTCAACTTGGCTCTTGCTGCTTAGGAAATAGGCAAGTGGGGAGATACAAAGGAAAGGTAGATGTGGGTTCTGCTGTCTGCTCCATTATGGGCAGGGAGTAGGGAAATGAGCCATAGAAGAACTCTGGGACCAAATTAATCCAATACTTAACTCAGACTTAGGCACTTGGCATGGTAAATTCTGGTGTGAGAGGCAGTGGAAGCCAGAGGCTCACAATGGAGTGAGCAGCAAAGAATCGCAGACGTCAGGGACCAAAGTTAGGAAAAGAGAAAAAAAGACCAAGGGTACCACTAGCAAGAGTAGATCCTGATGCTGAATTGAAAAGTTTCTGAGGCAGAGGTTCCTCATCTACACTCCTAGATTGTTGGGATTTCACCTGTATGTGACTACCAAGTTAGGTAACATTGCCCAGTTCACTGAGACTCAAGCTTCTATCCCACTTGACTGCTTGAAGTCCAACAATTTATTATGTCCCCTCCTTATGTCATACTGAGAATCTGCAGGGATGCCTGCATGTTCCACTCATCTGTCCTTGTGTTGCATGCCTCCCTGGCAACTATATAACTTACAGCTTATGTATGCTTTGCTATGGGCAACCTCTAACAAAATTTTGAACAAGATTCCTTTGGGTTGCTACTGTTCTCTCATGCATGGCTTCATGACAAAAATAGGTACTCTTTTTCTTGAATAACCCTAGTAATACCTGGGGCCAAGTTATGTTTAAAGGACTTTACTGATGGATGAGGGGGTATTGGTGGTTCAGCAGGAGAATTCTCTCCTTCCATGTCGGAGGCTCAGTTTTATTTCCAGCCAATACACCTGATATGCAGCCAACTCCCATCTGTCACTAGAGGCTTGTGTGTTGTTACTATGATGTTGAACAGATTTTAGTGGAACTTCCAGACTAAGACAGACTGGGAAGAAAGGCCCAGAGAACAATTTCTGAAAACCAGACTATGAAAATTTTATGGACCACAATGATCTAGTCCATAAGCAATCACGGAACAAATCATGGTTATGGTCTAGTCCATCACCAATCATGGGACAAGGTGCAGGACCTTGTAGCATTTTGTTTCATTGTGCATGGGATCACCATGAGTCAGGGGCCAACTGGACAACAGCTAACATTGATGGATGAGGGAAGTAGACAGTGGAAAGTTAATTACAATGATAAGATGCGGAAACTCTGACATTCTACAAGTCCAGACCATAGTACATCCCCAAAGGATATTTCCCTGCTTGGTCAAGGCCAGTTTATCTCTCCAAAAAGTTAGTACCCTAGAGCCGTGCTTCTCAAACTTCTATGCGCATTTACATCACCTGAAGACATTGTTAAAATGTACATTGTGATTCAATTGGTTGGTTGTGGGACTCCAATACTCTGCATTTCTAACAAGTTTCCAGGTGATCCTGGGGACCAGATTTAGAGTAGCGAGGCCTAGAGAAGAATTTAAGATCAAACAGTAGGAGGCCTAGAAAGAAGAAATAAACTCTTGTCCCTTAAGCCTTAGGTCTATTTCCTGAGCCCTCATTTCCTTTATTAGGTCCAGCCTTATTCTGGGATGACTAACAATTGATGTTCCATCTCCTTCTTACGGCAACAAAAGAAGGCCCACAGTAGGATATAAGAAACAACATCATAGCTTTCCTCAGCAGTATTCCTTCTGAAATGATCTTACATGTGGGACATCCATTCCCTTGTTTGCACTGTCCTTGGCCAGGCTCAGGCCAATCTCTTTGTTCACTTCTAGCTTAACATGAGGATGGTGCAGGACTAGGCAGTATTTTATTCTGTTGCACATAGGGTCGCTACAAGTCGGAACTGACTGGACCTCACCTAACAACAACAACAGCTTAACATGAAGTTCGGCTCTTGATATGGTTCAAACTGCTTGAACAGGCAATCTCTTTCTTTTCCTCTCTCTCTCTCTCTCATACACATATACACTTACATCTTTAAATATGGACAAAAAATAATAAACATGCATAGGGCAGTGAAAACCAGCCATTCATATTATTGTTGTTAGTTGCCATCTAGTCGATTCTTATTCGTAGCAACTCTATGTACAACAGAATGAAACACCGTCTGGTAACGCACCATCTTCACAATCACTATGTTTGAGCCCATTGTTGTAACCATGTGTCAATCCATCTCATTGAGGGTCTTCCTCTTTTTTTATTACCCTCTATATTACCAAGAACGATGGCCTTCTCCAGGGACTGATCCTTCCTGACAGTATGTCCAAAGTACATTAGACAAAGTCTTGCCACTCTCACTTCTAAGGAGCCTTCTGGCTGTACTTCTTCCAAGACAGATTTCTTTGTCCTTCTGTTAGTCTGTGATATAGTCAATATTCATATACAAATGCATTTCTTTATAAAAAAAAAAAAAAAAAAACTCCAGAGACATAGATCTGCTCAAACATATTTTATAAAGCACTCATTGTTCTCAAATAGAATACTAGGTTCCAGTTGAAAACATTAAAATATTTGAATTCAGGTTCAACAATGGCTAGCTGCTATTATATGAACAAGTAATATGTCCAAAAGCCATTTGACTCAAAGATGAATTCATGTGTTCCCTTTTAACATACTAAGAAACTAACTACTAATTATATTTGCTGCATGAAAAAAATTACTCTAAAACTTAGCAGCTTAAAAAAACATTTATTATTGAACAGTTACGTGGGTCAGGACTGTGGGAAAAGGTTGGGATCAAGATACCAGCCAGGCCTGAAGTCTCATCTGAAGACTTGGCAAGGGAAAGATTCATTCTCATACTTGCTCACAACGTTGTTGGCAGTGTTCATTCACTCTGGGCTTTTAGATAGAATTTCCCAGTTTTTCCCGGTAGATTCCCTTTTTACTCTTTTGGTGAAGTTTCTTGATGAGCATAAGTGTTTAATTTTTAGAAGATCCCAGTTATCTAGCTTATCTTCTCGGGTTTGTGTGTTTTTAGTTATGGTTTGTATCCTGTTAATGCCGTGTATTAGGGCCTCTAGCATTGATCCTATTTTTTCTTCTATGATCTTTATAGTTTTTAGTTTTATATTTAGGTCTTTGATTCATTTGAATTAGTTTTTGTGTATGGCATGAGGTATAGGTCCTGTTTCACTTTTTTTACGGATGGGCATCCTGTTGGAGCAAGGGAGAATGAAGGAAACAAAAGACACAAGGGAAAGATTAGTCTAAAGGTCTAACGGACCACAACTACCATGGCCTCCATCAGATTGTGTCCAGCACTACTAGTTGATGCCTCGCTACCACCACCGACTGCTCTGACAGAGCTGAAGAAAAATGTAGAACAATATTCCAACACACACACACGCACAGACACACACACACACAAAAACACTTACTGGGCTGACAGAGACTGGAGAAACCCTGAGAGTATGGTCCCCAGATACCCTTAACTCCATACTAAAGTCACTCCTATGGTTCACCCTTCAGCCAAAGATTAGAAAACCAAAAAACCAAATCCATTGCCATCAAGTCCATTCTGACACATAGTGACCCTATAGGACAGAGTAGAACTGACCCATAGAGTTTCCAAGGAGCTCCTGGTGGATTTGAACTGCCAACCTTTTGGTTAACAGCCATAGCACTTAACCACTAAGCCACCAAGGTTTCCCCAAAGATTAGACAGGACCATAAAACCAAACAAGACTAAATGGGCACACCACCCCAGGGACAAGGACAAGAAAGCTAGATGGGATAGGAAAACCGGCAATGGGGAACTCAAGGCCCAGAAGGGAGGGTGTTGACATGTCTTGGAGTTAGCAACCAATGCTACAAAAAAAAAAGTGTATTAATTTTTTAATGAGAAACTGATTTGCTCTATAAAGCTCCATCAAATACCTAAAATTCTAAAAAAAAAAATTAAAAAGGGCAAAAATACAGGTTTTATGATCCTATCAAAGAAGAGTAAAAATAAAAAAAAAAAAGAAATAGGAGTAATTCCAAGTGATTTCCTCATCTCATCATCAAAAGAAAGACACCTAACGTTACCTGTCTTTACCCGTAATTGCATCCTTGAATTCTGCTCTTCTTTAGGAACAGAGATAGAATTGAAAGGGTTGATACCACGGGTCCCACCCAACCCCAGCATTCTAGGCTTTTTCCATTCTTTCTAGTGGCCGAGACAATGTAGTTACTCTGTAGTTGTCTGTTGATTTCATTTGAATTACTAAATAATTTCAGAGACTTCAGGGGAAAAGGATGAAAGTCAAAGCAGGATTGGCTTAACACAATGTGGGATGCTTTCATGTTTTCCAACTTTTAATGTCAGAGGGTTTTTTCCACAACCCCCACAGCTCTTTTCTAATAATTGACACATGTCCAAGTTAAAATTGCTGGTGAACAAAAATCCCTTTCTCTGCACTGTGACTTATTTGCTTTTATTTTTTAAATATTTTATTGAGATTTTGGTGAAAGTTTACACAGCAAGTTAGGTTCTCATTTGACAATTTCCACACAAATCATTTGGTGACATTAGTTACATTTATCACAATGTGTCAACATTCTCTTTAATTGTGTTCTGTTTGTTCCATTTCCAGTACTCTAGTTTCACTCTCCCTTATCTTCTCACCTTTGCTTTTGAGTAATTGTTGACGTTTTGGTCTCATACAGATGAATTTTAAGTAGTGCACAGATCTTATGGGTAATATCCTTACAGTCCCACCAGCAAGATAAAGAGTTCCAATCTCCCCACATTTTCACCAACATTTGTTATTATGTATTTTGTTTGTTTGTTTTTTACCAGTGCCATTGTAGCTAGGGTTAGATGGTATCTCACTGTAGTTTTGATGTACATCTCTCTAACAGAGAGGAATAGAAAGGGGGAAGGAGATAGGGCACTTGCCCCCAGGTACAATCCAAGGGCACACCAGATGAGGTGCAAACTGACACTTCAAGGTGCCACAAATATGAAAGACTCCTGGCTGAGGCAGCCAGACAAAAGGGGGGAAGACCCTATCAATGTCTATTGGCCTTGAAATTGAGGTGGGGGGCACATGTTAGATTGCCCCTAGACACTCTTTACCCTCACTATGTCCTTGCTCTCTAATGGTTATTTATCATGAATATCTTTTCATATATTTGTGGAAGCTTGGCTGTCCTCTTCGGTGAAGGTTCTGTTCATGTCCTTTGACTATTTTGTGATTGGCTCGTTTGTCTTTCTGCTATCGAGTTGTTGCAGTTTTCTATAGATTTTAGAGATTAGACACTTACTGGACAAGTAGTTCCCGAAGGTGTTTTCCCAGTCAGTAGGTTGTTTACTTATTCTTTTAATAAAGTCTTTTGATGAGCATAAGATTTTTTTTAATGAGGTCCTATTTACTTATTTTGTCTTATGTTTGTGCATTTGTAGTTATGTTTGTTAATTCTATTTTTACAAAAGATTAGGTCTCATAGTTTTTTCCCTGTGTTTTCTTTCTGGAATTTTATGGTTTTAGGTTTAGCATTTGGAAACACTGGTGGCGTAGTGGTTAAGTGCTACGGCTGCTAACCAAGAGGTCTGCAGTTCAAATCCACCAGGCACTTCTTGGAAACTCTATGGAGCAGTTCTACTCTGTCCTATAGGGCCACTATGAGTCAGAATCAACTCGACGGCAGCGGGTTTAGGTTTAACATTTAGGTCTTTGATCCATTTTGAGTTAGTTTTTGTGTATGATGTGAGGTATGAGTCCTGTTTCATTCTTCTGCAGGTGGACCTCAAGTTTTGCCAGCACCAATTATTAAAAAGACTGTTTCTGGTCCACTTTATGGACTTTGAATGCTTATCCAAAATCAGTTGTCTGTAGATGACTGGGTTTAGTTCTGGGTTCTCAATTCTATTCCACTGGTCTGTTTCTAGTGTTGAACCAATACCAGGCTGTTTTGATTACATTTGCTGTATAGTATGTTTTGATATCAGGTAGTGTGAGGCCATCTGCTTTGTTCTTTTTCTTCAGTATTGCTGTAGCTATTTGGGGTTTCTTTCCCTTTGACATGAAGTTAGTCTTTAGATTTCCGTTTCTGTAAAGAATGTTGTTGGGATTTACATCCAGATTGCGTTATATCTGTAGATTGCTTTAGGTAGAATTGACATTTTCACCATATTAAATTTTCCAATCCATGAGTATAGGTGTCTTTCCATTTATGTAGGTCTCTCTAGTAAAACTCTGTAGTAGAGTTTTATTATTTTAATTGTGTAAGTCTTTTATGTCCTGGTTAGGTTAATTCCTAAATATTTTATCTATTTGGGGTCTGTTGTAAATGGTATTGTTTTCTTATTTCTTTCTTTATTTGTTAGTGTGGAGGAACCCAACTGATTTTTGTGTGTTGATTTTGTACCCTGCAAAGTTGGATTAAATGGATTAAAGATAAATATTTAATCCATTCTTTCACTTTCTGCATTTTTCATGGGGCATTTATTTGACCTTTTACATTTAAGGCTATTACTGAAAATAAACTGCATACCTCACTCATTTTGCTTTTCTTTTTTTTTTTTTTTGAACGCTTCACATCTTCTTTGTTTCTTATTCTGATTTTTCCATTTCTGTTTGTATTTGGTTGCTTTCTTGTGATGAGCTTTTTTGCTTTCTTCTTTTCTTCTGAGTGTTTTTTCTTGGTGATTACTTAGTGGTTACCACGTATATTACATCACACAACTTACAAATGCAACAAATTTTGACATACGAACAACAGTTAATATACAATCTTAACATAATAAATCTATTCCTGTATGCGCTTCCCTTTCCCATTTCTACTGGTGTGTCTCCATTAGCATCAATATAAAACCTACATTAGATAAGTTTACTTTGTACTTATTGCTTACAAACCTGATGTTTTATTGTGTGTAGGATTTAATAACTGAGTTTGTTCCCCAAAAATATTATATGGTTGATCTTTATGATTGCCCATATTTTTGTGTTTTTGGAAGATCTCTCTCTGCTTTATTATTTATTTTTCCTGTGTATTCAAAACTCTTGCCTTTCCATTTGAAGGACTCCCTTCAGTAATAATTTCAAAGCTTGTCTGGTAGTAGAAAATTCGAAGAGCATCTATCTGTTTGGGAGCATCTTGATTTCCCTCCTCATTTTTGAAAAGCATCATTGCCAGGTAAAGAATTCTTCTTTTGCAATTGTTTTCATTCTGTGTTTTATATATGTTGCTCCATTTTCATCTGGCTTCTAAAGTTTCTGGAAGAAATCTGCACTGATTTTTTTTTTGGAACATGCTTGGTATGTCATATTTTGTTTTTCTTCTATTGCTTTCAGAATTCTCTTCTCGTGTTTGGTTTTCAAGAATTTTACTAGGATGTGGCATGGAGTTGAATTTTTTGTTTCTTCTAATTGGGGTTTATATATCTTCCCGTATTTGCAGGCTTGGTTTTCTGTTCTGGTCTGGGAAATTCTCTCTGATTATCTCCTGGAAAATTGTTTCTATGCCTTTATTGTTGTCATGGTGCTCTGGGATTCCAATAATTCTAATGCTAGGTTTCTTAATTGAATCCAACATGTAAATTTGGGTTTGTTTGCTTTTTTGTTCTTTTCTCTTTTTTCCCTCGAGATTGATAGGCTCAGTGTGATCATTAAGGTTGTGTGTCAACTTGGCTGAGCCATGATTCTCAGTGGTTTGGCAATTATGATGTAGTCTGGCAGTCCTATGATGATGTGATCACCTCCATGGCGAGATTTGATATAATATGATCACCTCCATGATGGGACCTGCTCTGAGCAGCCAATCAGTTGAAGGGGAGTTTCCTTGGGGGTGTGGCCTGCATCCAATATAGGTGGGTTTCTTGGCAGGGCTTGTGGCCTATTGCTTGTTCTGAATCCTGCAGCTGACTCCAGTTTCTCCGACCTTCAGTTCCTAGGACTTGAGCTAGCAGCTTACCCTGCCAATCTTGGGATTCGTCAGTCTTTGAAGCCTGTGAGCCAGAGTGCTACAGTCTAACTTGCCGATATTGGGTTCACCAGCCCCTGTGGCTTCGTGAATCAGGAGAAGCCTCCAGCCTACCCATGGACTTGGGATTTTCCAGCCTCTACAACTGCATGAGCCATTTCCTTAATGTAAATCTCTCTCTATATATATTTATAAGCTTTACTGGTTTTGCTTCTCTAAGGAACTCAGCCTGATGCTTCAGTTATTTTGTCTTCTAGTTCTTTTATTCTACATTTTGTCCATTCAACTCTATTGTTGAATGTTTCTCTTGTTTTGTCTAATTCATTTGTTTTATTCTTCAGTTCCAGTAGTTCTCACTCTTTTTTTTTGTTTTGTTTTCAGTTTCCTTGTTGGGTCTCTCATTTTGTCCCTCTGTCTTAGTCATCTAGTGCTGCTGTAACAGAAACACCACAAGTGAATGGCTTTAACAAAGAGACGTTTATTCTCTCACAGTCAAGTAGGCAAGAATTCTGAATTCAGGGCTCCAGCTCCAGGGGAAGGCTTTCTCTCTCTGTCGGCTCTGGAGGAAGGTCCTTGTGATGCACCAGTCTTCCCTTGTTCTGGGAGAATCTCAACACAGGAACTTCAGGTCCAAAGGATGTGCTCTGCTCCCAGCACTGCTTTCTTAATGGTATGAGGCACCCAACTCTCTGGTTGCTTCCCTTTCCTTTTATCTCTTGAGAGATAAAAGGTGGTGCAGGCTGCACCCTAGGAAAACTCTTTTTATATTGGAACAGGGAGGTGACCTGAGTAAGGGTGGTGTTACAATCCCACCCTAACCCTCTCAACATAAAATTGCAATCAGAAAATGTAGGACAACCACACAATATTGGTAATCATGGCCTAACCAAGTTGGTACACACATTTTTTGCAGGACTTAATTCAACCCATGGAAACCCTGGTGGTGTAGTGGTTAAGTGCTATAACTGCTAACCAAGAGGTCAGCAGTTTGAATCCACCAGGTGCTCCTTGGAAACCCTACGGGGCAGTTCTACTCTGTCCTATATGGTTGGTATGAGTCGGAATCGACTTGACAGCAACAGGTGTGTGTGTGTGTGTGTGTGTGTGTGTAATTCAATCCATGATACCCTCCATTTGTTTCCTGATATCTGCTAGTTTGTTTCTGCAAACATTTTGCTTTCTTTAGGCATATTTAACACCTTGGTCTGAAAATTTTTAGTTCATTCCATTGGACTGGCCTTCATAGGAGAAATTTTCTCTTCATGTCTTGCTTTTAACTGATTCTTCTACTCTTGTGATTTTGTGTTTTACTAATTTTTTTGAACTTGGGTTATTTTGTTACTATTATTATTTTACTTTAAATATGGTATTTTAGTTTTCATCAGAAAATATTCTGATTGGTGCTCTAGTGGCTCAGTGGCCAAGTGCCCAGCTGCCAACCAAAAGGTCAGGGCCCACGCCCACCAACCACTCTGCAGGAGAAAGATGTAGCAGACTGCCTCTGCAAAGGTTCACAGCCCTGGACACCCTACAGGGCAACTCCACACTGCCCCACAAGGTCCCCAAGAGTCAGAATTGACTCAGCAGCAGTGGGCCTGGTATCTTCTCCTGAGAAGCCCTGGGGGGCACTTTTATCCTTAGGTTTTTTCAGTGCTGATTCAGGAGTTCTGCATGGTTGATCTCTGGAAGTCCACACACATGTGCAGAGAGAGAGGTCTTTAGCTGGTCACAGACGCTGACATAAGTGGCAAAGGTGGGGTCTTTCTATGTCTTCCCCTCACTGGCACCCCTGCACAGGCTCCTTCACGGTGTCCCGCTGTGGGCAGGAAGCTGTCTGAAGTCAGAAGTATTCCCATTGCCCTGCTGCCCTTGCAGCTCCTCCTGGTCCTACCGGCCATGCATATTGGGGCTCAGTGAGATTCAACAGCACTCTTTAGTGGTGCCTTTGTCTCACTTTTCCCCCTCCCAATTGTGCTGCCAGCAAACTCCCAAGGCCAATCTGCGTCACCTTAAAAATTTGGGCTACAGCTTCCTCAGATTAGCTCCCTTTCTGTGTTCCCTGTTTTGGGTATTGCCCAGCCCTGTCCCCAAATAGCTGCAATTAGCAAGTTTTCCTGATGTTAGGGGATAGATTCTCCCAGCTTCTGCGCCATCCTTACTCCTTCTTTTCCCTTCTTCTGTTCTCACCCCAACTCTCCAACACCTCAGCTGCTGTCTGGAGTTCTCAGATGTCAGCCACTACTTGTTTTTATTTGTCATTCAGTGGGTTATTTTCTGGGGAAGTAAATGAGAGAGTCTATCCACCTAACCATCTTGGTCTGCCCTTCTGTAACTTATTTTCTGACTCTTCAGTCTGCCCTCCTAGAAAGCTTTTCCTCTTCTTCCCTTCAACCTCTTGGGTGAATTAATTGACAGTACACAGAAGGCATGTGCATACGAGAATTAAAGAAGAGATCATTCTTGTTCCTCTTCCTTCACTCAGGACTGGGTATCCCGGGACCCATTATTACTCTTCGTCTGTTTTGTTACATTGATCCTTGACCATTTATTATAGAAAAACCTTCCCATCTTCTTCAAATGGAAGAGTTTTTCAAATAGCCTCTGAGGAGTAGAGCATGGCCTTGAGTAAGGATAAGATAGATGGCAGGCCTTTGCTTAGAAGACAAATTAATGCTTAGATGCTGCCCTCAGAGGTGAGCAGAGTTGCTTAGGTTTCCTAGTGGGGCTGAGTTCAGAAGGAGGTCATCTGAGTTTCAAGAATTTTCCATTCAAGCTTAAAACTTTACTAAATTCAGATTTACAATAAGGACTTTCTTATTTTTCTTTCTTCTGAAAAATTTAGCTTAAAATCAATGATAATGCAGATTTCTCGGGAAAGGAACATAAAGGATGATGAGGCGGGACTTTGTCCTTGCCTCTGAAGGTTACCAGCAGAGGGAAAGGCAGGACATTCTCCTCCAATCCATCTCCTATCAGATCAAGCATTGAAAGTGAAATGAATGAGTGTACAGAGGAAGTAAGATGCATCCTAGAGGCTGTGGGATACTTCAAAAGCCAGGAAAAGCCTGGTTTTGAGTTCTTCTAGCTGTATGATATTAGTCAAATTACTTAAGCTCTCTGAGCCTTGGTTTGCTCATGTGTGCAATGTAATACTTCACAGACGTTTTGTGATGATGTATACAATGCTCAATAATTCACAAATGCTTTTATTGTTTAGTTGCTGATTATAATACCCTCAGGTTTACTATTTCTGTATGAAAACCACTGATTTTACATTTTGCATGTGTTCTACTAAATCCCTAATTCATTCCTTCTCTCAAAATATATTGAATTTTACTCAGTGATTGACCTTATTCTAGGTCAGGGTTTCTCAATAGCAGTGCTATTGACATATTGGGCCAGATAATTTTTGCTGTGAAGGGCTATCCTTGTGCATTGTAGGATGTTTAGCAACCTCTTTGGCCTCTACCCATGAATGCTAGTAACATTACCTCTAGTCTGATAACCAAGCATATCTCCAGGGATTACCAGATGTCTTTAAAAAAAAAAAAAGAAAAAAAATTTTTTTTTTTTTTCAGAGTGACAAAATTGCTCCCCATGAAAACCATTGTTCTAGGTGCTAGAGGTAGAAGGGTGATTAAGGGGCCTGGAGAAATCAAACAGAAGAAAGATGAATATTTGAATTTAAGGTCTAGGTAAAGGAGTGAGCTGGATACCTATACTTGGGACTAAATAAAAAGCTAGTGAGCATCAAGAAAAGAGACAAAAAACCTTTTGAAAAAGTATAAAATTAAAGAATATGCCACCTTGAGGAATATTGCTAATATAAGATGTCTAATGGGTTTTCCAAATCCATTTTCCCTTTCCTCCATGATAACTGAGTGTTAGCAGTCCTTGTGCCCATCGAGCCAGGGATATAATTTTCCATTATCCCTTGTAGTTGCATGGTCTTATGACTAAATTTAGCCACTGGGATTTGAAAGAAGGCAATGCATGCAACTGTTCAGTCACTTCTAAATAAAGAGATAAGCTACTTGGCTTGAGACGCTACTCTTTTTCCTCCCACTAACTGGAATACAGACAAGACTTGTTCCTGGTTCAGTCAACTAGATAAGAACATTTCAATTAGAAATGCCTCATCAACAAGATGAAAAAAGCATGTGTACAGAATCTTATGTGAAAAGCGAATAAGTTTCTGTTTTGTTTAATGCTTTATGTCTGTATTTTGGTAAAAAGTCGCTGGGTGGTGCAAAGGGTTAAACGTTTGTCTAATAACTGGAAGGATGAAGGTTGGAATCCACCTAGAGGACCCTTGGAAGAAAGACCTGAAAACATACTTTCAAAACATCAACCATTGAAAATTCTATGGAGGAAAGTTCTACTCCACACACATGGGATCTCTATGAGTTGGAGTTGACTGGAAGGAAACTGGTTTGAATATTTTTTTATATAGTGACAGAAAGCAAATCAGTGGTTGCCTTGAATTTGAGGGTTGGGGAGGTCGAGGGTGGGAAGTGGAGGTGGAAAAAAAAAAAACGTGTTGGTGATGGATATGTTTATTATTTAAATTGGTTTAATGATTTCCTGGGAAATACATATCTCAAAACTTATCAAGTTGTATACTTTAGATATGTCAGTTTATTGTACTTCAAACATACTTGCATAAAGCTGTAAAATAAAAACAAACACAATAAAAAGGATCTCCAAAAGACCAAAAATTCACTGGGAGTCTGGAGAACCAGATCTGAAAAACAAAAAGGGACGAGGAATGTTAGTCTGCTAAAATCACAGGCAAGGCAATGTCATATGAGCAATTTGATTATGAGCTGTAGTCATGGAAGCCCTATTATTCCACGTGGACACCCACCCAGTTTCACAACCATCACTAATAATCTCTAACTGCTTCTTTCTACTTGTGTCACTCCCAGACTGGAACATCCCATTGGCCAGGTGAAATTATATCCCAGGACCCAAGTTTTCAGATAGCTGGAAGATGGGGGATATCTGCCACCTTTGCTTCTGTAGTGGGAACTATGATTCTGCCTCCCATCAGGAACTGCACAAAAAGGGCATCTCTCAACACGTAGGAAGAGTACTCATTCTGAGTAGCCAGAAAAAAAAAAAAAAAATTGGAATTCACATCACTCATACTTTGTGCAAGTATAAAGAACCTTTCTGCTCTAGAACTCTCTGACTTATTTCTGTATATAGCATTCCACAACAAATACTCCCAAGTCTCTAGTTAATTAGGAACATGACTGAACTACCCAATTTTGACCCCTCTTGTTCAGGTAAAACCAAAACTGCTAACTGAAAGGTTAAAGGTTCGAGTTCACTCAGAGATGCTTTGGAAGAAAGGCCTAGTGATCTACTTCTGAAAGAAAAAATCTCCCACTGAAAAAAAGTAGAGCACAGTTCTACACTGGCATGGGAGGAACCTAGTAATGGTACTGATTGTTCAGATACTTGGAGCCCTGGTGTCATCATGGAGCCCTGACGGTGCAGTGGTTAAGATCTTGGCTGCTAGCCAAAAGGTCAGCAGTTTGAATCTATCAGCAACTTCTTGAAAACTCCGTGGGGCAGTTCTACTTCATCTTATAGGGTCACTATTAGTTGGAACTCATGCAATGGCAGCAGGTTTGGTTTTTGGCAGGTTCAGATACTGTGAATTTTCACTTGTGAGATATGTTCCCTCACTTTCCTGGAGTCTGCTATTTGCTCTTAGAGGATACTGGAGTAGATTAAACATTTTTTCTAATGTACTCAGCCATTAACAGTTCTGTGTCAACTTAGCTGCACCATGATTCTCAGTGTTTATATGTGATCGCCTCCATGGATCTGCTGTGGGTACCCAATCAGTTGAAAGTGAGTTTCCTTGGGCGTGTAGCTTGCATGTGAATATAAGTGGACTTCTGGCTTTTGCCCTCGGTGGATCCTGCAGCTGCCTCTTGTTTGTCAGACCTCTGGTTCTTGGGACTTGAGCTAGCAGCTTACCTGCTGACCTTGGGGTTTGTAAATCTTCACAGCCTGTGAGCAAAAGTCCTGCTCTTCAACCTGCCAATCTTGGGTTTGCCAGTCCCTGTAGCTACATAAATCAGGAGGAGCCTTGAGGTCTTGCCTGCCGATCTTCGGATTCATAAACCTGCACAGCCTGTGAGCAAGAGCCCTGCTCTCTGACCTGGAGATCTTGGGTTCACCAGGCCCTGTGGCTATGTGAATCAGGAGAAACCTGTATCCTGATCCACAGACTTGAGACATTCCAGCCTCTGCAATCACATGAGCTGTTTCCTTGATATACATCTCTCTCTATATATATATATATTTATACACTTTACTGGTTTTGCTTCTCTAGAGAACCCAGCCTAAGACACCCCTTAAATTGATTTAGTGACTTGAACAAGCAAAAAATTACAAACCATGCTTTGAAAAGCATTGCTTTATACTAGAATTAAAACTGTGTTGGCCATGTGATCTCTTAATAGAAAATTTTCCCAGATAGAGAAACACAGGCACACACACAAACCTATAATCAAATACTTGATGACCAGCAAACCTATTATGTACTATCTTTTATTTTTGTAAAGCATCTGCATATAAAGACTTGGGAAAGTCCTGCAGTAAAGAAACGTGCTTAACTTTGTAAAACCCAGAGTTTTCCAAATTTCACCATGGAAATAGTATTTCTAAAACAGACAAACAAAAACATATCTATGAGCAGTTCCTGAAATGAGTATTCCAAGGAATGAGTGTTGGGGAATTTCTTAGAAATAAGAAAGAAATCCATAAATAAATCCACATGCCAAATGTACACATATGTTGTAACAGAGACCTATGCAGTTGATAGGCAATGGCCTTCTGGAGATGGGATTTAAAAGCTACTTCGGAAGAGTGGATAAAAGTAGCTTGATGGTTGGAGGTTTGGAGGTGGAGAGGAGAGAACTCTGTTAAAGTTAAAAGGCGTGAATCATGACGTTACATTCAGGAATATTAGGAAATATGGTCCCCCAATTCAGTGAACTCTCTTCTCCAGATGTTTCCAAATCTGCAATTCCTATCAAATAATTTTGTCTCCTGAAGGCCAGGTGAAGTAGTAAAGTCAGTGACAGAGGGCAAAGGAGAAAAAGAGGCCTGTGGAGGTCTGCTCATCTGACTGAGGAAAAGGATGTGAGCAGTATCTCAGGAACTTAATCGTGCCTCTAGGTATAGAAAATGTTGATTGTCTAGATAACAACTATCCTTTTCTTTGTTTTTGATAAGAAATCCACAATTTTTTATGGAAGGTAGTATGCTCAGGCTCAGGAGAGAAATCCTGTGTCTTCGGCTGAATTCTCTCAAGAAGTAAAGCCAGGGAATAGTGTGTGTATATATATATATATATTTATTTATATATGTGTATATATATATGTGTGTGTATATATATATATGTATATATACGGAGAGAGAGATTTATCTCAAAGAAATGGCTTATGCGATTGTAGAGGCTGGTAAGTCCCAAGTCCATAGGTGAGGTGTGAGGCTGGAAGCTTCTCCTGATGTACATGGCTACAAAGGCTGAGAAACCTAAGATCAGCAGGTCAGATGACAGGCTGCTAGCTCATGGGGTTGCAGAGGCTGACGAATCCCAAGATGGGCAGGTAATATGGCAGGCTGCTGGCTCAAGTCCTAAGAACTGGAGGTAGGATAATAATGAGCCAGATGCAGGGTCCAGAGTGAGCAAAAGCTACTGAGCTTTGCCAGAAATTCCATACATATTGAATGTAGGCCACACTCCCAAGGAAACTTCCCTTAAAACTAATCGGCTGCTCATAGCAGATCTCATCATGGGGGTGATTACATTATATCATATCTCATCACGGAAGTGATTATATTATGGAAAAGCAATCAGTCCACTGTCTGCCAGATTACATCGTTGCATAACTGCCAAACCAATTAGCCCAGCCAAATTGAAACATAACCTTAACCATCACATCCTGTTTGGCCTAAGTAAATGATGGCAATCCCATTCCCTTTCTAGTGCTTGATTTGAGAGAAATGGAACCTAGCTTTGCCCAATAAGATATAAGTCTATATCTGTTAGGGTACTGTGAAAAAGAAAAATCTCACAAATAAGAAAGTGTGCATGAAAGGAAGTCTTTTTTCCCGCCACTTACCTTTTGGGTTACCTTTTTTTACTAAATTTGGAAATGTCACATGAGGCCCTGAACTTATATAGATTTTGTGTCAATGTGAGGAAGGGTAAGAAATTAATGGAGATGTCAACCTAGAGCTCTGACATCCCTGAGTTTCTGTTGAGCCCTAGAAATTCTGTTTCTAGAGTTATATAGTGAATCAATACATCGACGTTTTACTTTTCTGTTCAGTAGATATCCCATCACTTAACAGAACAGCCAAAAGCATCATAATTGATTGTTATTGTTGTTTTTTGGTGCCATTGAGTTGGTTCTCACTCATAGCGACACTATGACAACAGAACAAAACATTACCTGGTCCTTCGCCATTCTCACACTTGTTATGTTTGAGCCCATTGTTATAGCCACTGTGTCAATCCATCTCTTCCAGGGTCTTCCTCTTTTATGTTGTTGCTGTACTTTACCAGGCTTGATGTCCTTCTCCAGGGACTGGTCCCTCATGATAACACATCCAAAGTACCTGAGATGAAGTCTTGCCATCCATGCTTCCAAGGAGCACTCTGGCTGTATTTCTTCCAAGACAGACTTGTTCGTTCTTCTGACAGTCCATGGTACATTCAATATTCTTCATCAACCCTATAATTTAAAGGCATCAATTCTTCTTCCGTCTTTCTTATTCACTGTCCAGCTTTTACATGCATAAGAGGTGATTGAAAATACCATGGCTTGGGTCAGGTGCACCTTAGTCCTTTAAGTGACATTTTTTGCTTTTTAGCTCTTTAAAGAGGTCTTTTGCAGCAGATTTGCCCAATGCAATATACATTGTTTCATTTCCTGACTGCTGCTTCCATTGGTATTAATTGCAGATCCAAGTCTAATGAAATCCTTGATAATGTCAGCCTTTTTTCAATTTATCATGATGTTGCTTATTGGTCCAGTTGTTAGGATTTCTGCTTTCTTTATGTTGAAGTGTAATTCACGCTGAAGGCTGTAGTCTTTCATTTTCATCAGTAAGTGCTTCAATTCCTCTTCACTTTCAGCAAGCGAGGTTGTGTCATCTGCATATTGCAGGTTATTAATGAGTCTTCCTCCAATCCTGATGCCACCTTCTTCATATAGTCTAGTTTCTCAGATTATTTGCTCAGTATACAGATTGAATAAGGACGATGAAAGGGTACAACCTTGATGCACACCTTTCTTGATTTTAAACCATGCAGTATCCCCTTGCTGCGTATGAATGACTACCTCTTGGTCTATGTACAAGTTTCTCATAAGCACAATTAAGTGTTCTTGAATTTCCATTCTTTGCAATGTTATCCATAATTTGTTATGATCCATACAGTTGAATGCCTTTGCATGGTCAATAAAACACAAGTAAATATCTTTCTGGTATTCTCTGCTTTCATCCAAGACTCATCTGAAATCAGCAATGATAGCCTTTGTTCCACGTTCTCTTCTGAATCTGGCTTGAATTTTGGGCAGTTCCCTGTCGATACGCCATGTATTATTTAAGTTTCTCTTCAGTACATCACTTAACAGCCAAAAGCATCATGATTGACACAGCAATTAAAGTGAAGCAGAGACAAACCCAGCAGAGGAAGGCAACCTTAGCATAGCAAGGTCAGAGATTGAAATAGCAGAAGTTACCAGAACCGAAGGTAATTAATTACAAAAATAGGAGTCTACTTGAAAATTCAAGATCAGAGTTAATAATGATTTGTCTAAACAAAGTGAGGGAACTAGGAAGTTTTGCACTTGAGTTTGTACGTTCAGCATTCTGCTGAATGGGCATGGTGGCAGTGATGTGCTGCTCTTAAAGATGTCGTTGGGTCTCTACTCATTTCAAATGCATGATGCTTTGAATCCAGCACATAACCTTCTGGTGGTCTCCTAAATCTGATAAGTGATTAAATAAGTGGTAGGTAGCTTGTTGTATAGTCTGGAAGAATTAGAAAAATCACCACCCAATGGAATACCCTTGGTCTGCAAATTGGAATGTCAATATTTAATGCTTTGCCTAGCACTTTTTTTTTTAATGTTATATATTATGGAGTGTTAGAGTTAAGAATTCCATTTATATATTATTTAATCAACTGGGAAAGCATGTACAAACACTAAATCTGGAGATAACAGAAGTAGAGTTCAAGGTTTTAGTTCAGAGAATAGATCTTGGAGGCAGTGGAAAACAGGAAAGCAGCATTAGAAAAGCTTAAATGAGGAAAATCTGGATGAGAAAGAGTGGTTTTGGGCAATTGCTTCAATACCTACTGGTGTATACAAACATTCTTCCTGGGCTGAAGGGGGCATTGTGGATTTGTCTCTCTTAAACCCGAAGGTAAGTCAGAAAGTATTGCTATAAAATCATTAAAAAATAAAAAATTGCCATTGAGTTGATTCCGACTCATAGCAACCCTATAGGGCAGAGTGGAACTGGCCCATAGGGTTTCCAAGGAGTGGCTGGTGGATTCAAACTGCTGACGTTTTGGTTAGCAGCCGAGTTCTTAACTACTGTGTCACCAAGTCTCTACAAAATCATAAAAAAAAAGAAAACTTTATTAAACAAAAATATCAAAAGGTGAAGCTATTGTTTCTCAAAATATCCTCCACCTAGGTCTATACACTTCTGAAGGTCATGTTTCTGACTGTCTAACCCTTCCCTGAAGAATTCTATGCTCTTTGATTTATACCACATCAAAATGGAAGTTTTAGCCCCCTCGGGGAACTCAAATAGTGTTCCTTTCCAATATTCTTTGAGTTTTGAGAATAAAAAGAAGCCTAAAGGCGCAAGATCAGTTCTGTAGGGTGGATGGGGTAGGGTTTCCCATTGAAATTCTCATGGGACAGCCATTGCTACCCTTGAAGAATGAGCAAATGCATTGTCATGATAGAAAAAAATTCCTCAGTGCAACTTTCCTGGTCTTTTTCTCACCCATGCAGTTTTCAATTTTTGGAAAACTTCATAATAAGCCCCCATGATCATCCTGTGTCCTTCAAGAAAATCTACCAAGATGACCCCTTTGAAATCCTAGAAAACAGTCACCATGCCCTTCTGAGTGGTCTTTCTTCTCTGGGCTCATCTTTGAGGTCTTCCTGACCTTCCTTAAAATGCTTGATCCAACTAAAAACTGTTGTTTTATGTGGGGCAGCATTCCCAGAAACTTGTTGCAATGGTTCAACAATTTGGGAAGATGTCCACTTGAGTTTTTTTTTTAATTTTGATATTAGTCCTGACCTCAAAATCTTTTTTTTCCATGGCTCGAAAGTATTCTTTTTTGGAAGGCATCCTAATGAGACTAAGACGAGTGTATTACTGAAAGACGAGTGTATTACTGAAAGAACTTGCAGCTCTCAACTGATCACAGAGACATGTTTAAACATGTTTTGTTTGGAAAAAACTCATACATGTATGAACTGAAACCCTAGTAACAATAGTTTTTGACTTACCCTCATGATGAGGGGTAGCATAAACACATAGCTAAGAAGAGGTATAGCAGAAATCAAACCCTGGTTTACTGACTTCCAGTCCAATTTCTTTTACCCTTTATCCCCATTGCTGAGTTGAAGCCATAGGCAAGGATAATAATGGTGATAAACAGGTGAGTTCCAAAGTCAGAATCAGCCCTGGAACAATGCTAGGCCTTTCATATATCAATCTTGCTGATGTTTTCAAAAAACTCTCATCTGCTTGCCTTCTCTTAAACCTCCTTGAAGCCGTGGGTTTCTACCCACGTTCAAGGTATACATTCTCCTGGCAAAGGGTGCTAAGAATTATTAGTCTAAATAGACAAGTAGACTCCACTTTATTTTATTTTATTTGAAAAATACTAATAGCTTTTTGAGTCAGTGTCCCCATATTCTGCTGTTCCCCGCCACCCCCCCAACCAGTACTCAGTTATGAGCTTTGAAATGACACCAAGAACACATTCTATAGAGGGGGTAAAGTTTACCTGTGGTAAGTAAAACGTTCCCTTTCAGTCTACTGGCTCGCACAGGGGTGCCATCCTCTTCTAGGGAATATTTTCACTTTTAATTTAACAAAAAGAAGTTGAACAGATAGTCGTTTGCTATATTGTTTCCTTTCCTAGTAAAGGAAACATACCAGTTGGAGCTATGTCTTCTTCTCATTCCTTCTAAATACAAACATCCTCCTCTCTCCACCAGTGTTAGAAGCTTGAAAGAGTAGCAAATGAAAACCTGGTTTTACTCTGGTGGAAAGAGGAACATTATATACTTGCTGAGCTGTGGAAACAACTGAGAGTAGCTGCATTGCATTCAACTCATTAGGACAATACACCATAGATCTGTTATCACTGATTTGGTTCATCCCAGGATGGAGATTGTGATCACCTAGATTGTTGTGGAGCTGATTCCGAATTATGGAGACCACATGTGTGTCAGGATAGAACTGTGCTCTATACGGTTTTCAGTGGGTGATTTTTTTAGAAGTAGATTACCTGGCTTTTCTTCTGAGGTACCTCTGGGAGGACACAAACCTCCATCCTTCTGGTTAGCAACTGAGCATATTAACAACTTGCACCACCCAGGGAAAAGTCCCTAGGTGACACATACTGTTTGCACCTGAGTACTAAACAAAAAGTTGGTGGTTTGCATTCACCCAGCTGTGCCGTGGAAGAAAAGCGGCCAGCTTGCATAAAGATTATAGCCAAGAAAACCCTATGGAGCAGTTCTATGTTACACAAGGAGTCATTATGAGTTGGAATTGACTTGACAACAGTGGATTTTTATACAACGTAGAGCCCTGGAAGCAGAGGCGCATCTAAAGTATGGTGGGTAGGGCATGTGCCATGGGCACCATTTGAGAGGGCATGCCAATGAGCAGTGAGGGATCATTCAGCAGTTTAAAATTAATTGCCATAGGTGCTATTTTCCATGGATACGACACTACTCTGGAGGAACTATCAGCATTCTCTCTGTAAGATACACCCATCTTAGGGAGGAAGGAGGGTTCCGCTGTTCAGTCCCCACCTGAAAGCCAGTGAAGGCAATGGGGGGCAGGGACCCAGGGGCCATTGTCATTGTTTGTCTTTTGCTCTTGCAACCCACAAATGGACTTCTTTTTTTAAGTTCCTGGGTTGAAAGATTCTTAATTCTTCCAGGGGAGATTACTAGACCTATTTAAGAAATTTAATCTGTAATTTAAAATCTTCTCTTAAAACTTTATGTCAAATAACTTTTCAGAAGAGTTTAAATTACTAAAAAGTTGATAATTGCAAGCTTCCCCAACTCGTTATATGAAAGATTAAAAAAGAAAGTTTTCTACTAAAAGTATTAAATGGGTTTAAGTCAACCTTCAGGTGTAATTGGTCCAACCCCCTCTTTGCAGATAGGCAGACTACGTTGGGAAGGGTACAAGGACTTGGCAAACATCAGTTAAGAAAAGTAGACACTGACCATTCATCTCATCTATTTATTTTGAGAATGGAAATTTCTACATGCAGGGTTGCCAGATTAAGCAAATAGGGAATATTTGCCAGGTTGAAAAAATTGAATATTCTTGACATATACTAAGAAATTTTTTTTGTTCTTCATCTGAAATTCAGATTTAACTGGAATCCTTCATTTTACCTGGCAACTGTATATATCTATCTAGGCAGGCCCATGGGATTTGGGCCAACGTCCCCTCTAACAACCCCATTTTAGATTAAGAGATTAGGCAAGTACTTTATTTTTACACAAGATATGATTCTAGGGAAGTGATGGCAATGACATAGATGGCAGTTGTCGAAATATATTTAGATTCTTTGACAATCTGGTTCTTATTCTTCACTCACATGAGTGATGTTTTTCAAAGTATCAATTATTTAATTTTTTATTAATTCATCAAATCTTAAGAGAAATCCAGCCAGAAGTTAAGCAGTTTTTCTATTGTTTTAAATGTATATATAACAAAACATTTACCAAATAAATGTTTATCAGGTATACAATTTAATATCAATTACATTAATCATGTTGTGCAACCATGACCCTATAATCATTGCCAAATTTCCCATCACCATAAACAACCCTCACTCAGCAATTTCACTCCCAGTTATATACCCAAGAGACCTGAAAGCAACAGTCAGAACAGACTTGTGTACACCAGTGTTCATTGAAACACTATTCACAATAACCAAAATGTGGAAACAACCTAAGTGTCCAATCAGTGGATGAATGGATGAATGGAATGTGGTACATACATACAATGAAATACTACTCAGCCAGAAAGAGAAATGAAGTCCTCATCCATGCTGCAACACAGATAAACCTGGAAAATCTTACGTTCAGTGAAATAAGTCAATCACAACAGAACAGATGTTGTAAAATGCCAAGTGTTTCCAACTCCAGTCCTGACTGAAGTTAGGATGTATTTCCAGATCACAGGTTAGTAGACCCACTTTGGACCTTTCTTGCAAGTACTCACAAAAGTGATTCCATTCCAGTCCTCTAGGGACAGGGCAACCAATAGTGTGGTTTGTTGAGAGATAAGTACAGAAATTCAGTGACCTAATGCACAACAGAGCGAAACACTGCAGAGTTCTATACCATCCGCACAATTGTTGCTATGCTTGAGCCCATTGTTGCAGCCACTGTGTCAATCCATCTTGTTGAGGGTCTTCCTCTTTTTTGTTGACCCTCTATTTTACCAAGCGTGATGTCCTTCTCCAGGGACTGATCCTTCCTGAAAACATATCCAAAGTATGTGAGACAGAGTCTTGCCATCCTTGCTTCTAAGGAGCATTCTTGTTGCACTTCTTCCAAGACAGATTTGTTTATTCTTTTGGCAGTCCATGGTATATTCAATATTGTTTACCAACACCACAATTCAAAGGTGTCAATTATTTGGTCTTCCTTATTCATTGCCCAGCTTTTGCATGCATATGATCCAATTGAAAACACCATGCCTTGGGGTAGGCACACCTTAGTCCCAAAGGTGATATCTTTGCTCTTCAACACTTTAAAGAGGTTGTTCACAGCAGATTTGCCCAATGTAATGTGTCTTTTGATTTCTTGACTGCTGCTTCCATGGGTGTTGATTATGGATCTAAGTAAAATGAAATCCTTGACAACCTCAATCTTTTCTTCATTTATCATGATGTTGCTTATTGGTCCAGTTGTGAGGATTTTTGTTTTCTTTATGTTGAGGTGCAATCCCTACTGAAGGGTGTAGTCTTTGATCTTTGTCAGTAAGTGCTTCAAGTCCTCTTTACTCTCAGCAAGCAAGGTTGTGTCATAATGCAGGTTGTTAATGAGTCTTCCTACAATCCTGATGCCCTGTTCTTCTTCATGTAGTCCAGGTTTCTAGACTATTTGCTCAGCATACAGATTGAATAGGTATGGTGAAAGGATACGACCCTGATGTACACCTTTCCTGACTTTAAAACATGCAGTATGCCCTTGTTCTGTTCGAACGACTGCCTCTTGATCCATGTACAGATTCCGCATGAGCACAATTAAGTGTTCCAGAGTTCCCATTCTCTGCAATGTTATCCATAATTTGTTACGATCCACACAGTCGAATGTCTTAGCATAGTCAATGAAACACAGGTAAACAGCTTTCTGGCATTCTCTGCTTTCAGCCAGGATCCATCTGACATCAGCTATGATATCCCTGGTTCCAAGTTCTCTTCTAAATCCACCTTGAATTTCTGGCAGTTCCCAGTCAATATACTGCTGCAGCCACTTTTGAAAGATCTTCAGCAAAATTTTGCTTACATGTGATATTAATGATATTGTTTGATAATTTCCACATTCAGTGGGATCACCTTTCTTGGGAATAGGCATAAATATGGATCTCTTCCAGTTGGTTGGCCAGGTAGCTGTATTCCCGGTTTCTTGGCATAGACAAGTGAATACTTCTAGAGCCGCATCCAGTTGTTGAAACATCTCAATTGGTATTCTGTCAGTTCCCGGATCCTTGTTTTTCGCCAATGCCGTCAGTACAGCTTGGACTTCTTCCTTCAGTACCATTGTTTCCTGATCATATGTTACCTCCTGAAATCGTTGAAAGTTGACCAATTCTTTTTTGGTATGGTGACTGTGTGTATTCCTTCCATCTTCTTTTGATGCTTCCTGTGTCATTTAATATTTTTCCCATAGAATTCTTCAGTATTGCAACTTGAGGCTTGAATTTTTTCTCAGTTCTTTTAGCTTGAGAAATATTGAGTGTGTTATTCCCTTTTGATTTTCTATCTCCAGGTGTTTGCACATGTCATAATACTTTATTTTGTCCTTTGAAATCTTCTGTTTGGCTCTTTTAATTCATAATTTTTTTCTTTTGCTTTAGCTACTCGACATTCAAGTGCAAGTTTGAGTCTCTTTTGACATCCACGTATATCTTTTCTTTCTCTCCTGTCTTTAATGACCTCTCGCTTTCTACATGAATGATGTCCCTGATGTCATTCCATAACTCCTCTGGTCTTCGGTGGTCGTTAGTGTTCAATGCATCAAATCTATTCTTGAGATGGTCTCTAAGTTCAGGTGAGATATACTCAAGGTCGTATTTTGGCTCTCGTTAACTTGTTCTAATTTTGTTCAGTTTCAACTTGAACTTGCATATGAGTAATTGATGATCTGATCCACAATTGCCCCCTGGCTTTTTTCTGACTGACCATATTGGGTTTTCCATCATCTCTTTTCACAGATCTAGTCAATTTGATTCCTGTGTATTCCGTCTGGAGAGGTCCATGTGTATAGAGGCCATTTATGTTGGTGAAAAAAGGTATTTGCAATGAAGAAGTCATAGGTCTTGCAAAATTCTGTCATGCAATCTCCGGCTTTATTTCTATCACCAAAGCCATATTTTCCAACTACTGATCCTTCTTTGTTTCCAACTTTCCCATACCAATCACCAGTAATTATCAATGCATCCTGATTGCATGGATGATAAATTTCAGACTATAGAAGTTGGTAAAAATCTTCAATGTCTTCATCTTTAGTGGTTGGTACGTAAATATGAATAATAGTAATATTAACTGGTCTCCCCTGTGGGCGTATCGATATTATCCTGTCACTGACAACATTGTACTTCAGGACAGATCTTGAAATGTTCTTTTTGAAGATGAATGAAATGCCATTCCCTTTCAAGGTGTCATTCCTGGCGTAGTAGACCACATGATTGTCTGATTCAAAATGACCAATACCTGTATATTTCAGCTCACTAATGCTTTTTTTTTTTTTTTAATGTCTAGGATATCGATGCATCCCATTTCATTTTTTTTTAATTAACTTTTATTAAGCTTCAAGTGAATGTTTACAAATCCAATCAGTCTGTCACATATAAGTTTACATACATCTTACTCCGTACTCCCACCTGCTCTTTCCCTATTGAGTCAGCCCTTTCAGTCTCTCCTTTCGTGACAATTTTGCCAGCTTCCCTCTCTCTCTATCCTCCCATCCCCTCTCCAGACAAGAGCTGCCAACACACTCTCAAGTGTCCACCTGATATAATTAGCTCACTCTTCATCAGCATCTCTCTTCCACCCGCTGACCAGTCCCTTTCATGTCTGATGAGTTGTCTTCGGGGATGGTTCCTGTCCTGTGCTGACAGAAGGTCTGGGGAGCATGGCCGCCGGGATTCCTCTAGTCTCAGTCAGACCATTAAGTATGGTCTTTTTATAAGAATTTGGGGTCTGCATCCCACGGATCTCCTGTTCCCTCAGGAGTTCTCTGTGCATTCCATTTCATTTTTCCTGATTTCTAATTTTCCTAGGTTCATACTTCTTACGTTCCAAGTTCTGATCATTAATGAGTATTTGTAGCTGTTTCTTCTCATTTTGAGTTGTGCTACATCAGCAAATGAAGGTCCCAAAAGCTTAACTCCACCCACATCATTAATGTTGACTCTACTTTGAGGAGGCAGCTCTTCGCCAGTCATCTTTTTAGTGCCTTGCAACCTGAGGGGCTCATCTTCTGGCACTATATCACACAATGTTCCACAGCTATGCATAAGGTTTTCACTTACTAATGCTTTTCAGAAGTAGACTGCTGGGTTATCTTTCCTAGTCTTAGCCTGGAAGCTCAGCTGAAACTTGTCTGCCATGGGTGACCCTGCTGGTGTTTGAATACTGGTGGCATAGCTTCCAGCATCACAGCAACACATAAGCCCCCACAGTATGACAAACTGACAGACATGTTACAATTAGTGAACAATATTGGTACATCATTATTAGCTAGCATCCATATTTTAATTAGGTTTTCTTAGTTTTTTCATAATGTCCTTTTTCTATTCAGGATCCTAGTGAGGATATCACATTGGATTGAATTGTCATGTCTCCATTGGCTCCCCTGTTTCTCAGAATTTCCTTGCTTTTGATAACCTTGACAGTTTTGAGAATTGGTCAGGTACTTTGTAGAATACTTCTTTATTGGAATTTTCCTGATGTTTTTCTTATGATTAGAACGAAGCCAGGAATTTTTAGAGGAAAAACACAGAGGTGCAATGCCATTTTCATCCCATCATATCAAGGGTACTTTCTGTCAGCATGATTTGTCACTGTCAACGTTGATCTTGATCACATTACTAAGGTAGTATTTGTTGAGTTTCTCCACTGTAAAGTTACTTTTTTTATCATGCCCACCAAATTTTATTCTTTGAAAGGAAGTTACAAGGTGTTTCTCATGCCTTAGGAGCATAGAGTTCTCCTCTACCTTCTTAAGGACAGAATATCTACATAAATTATTTGGAATTCTTCTTCATGGGAGATTTGTCACTCTTCTCCCATTTATTTATTTATTCAATCATTTGCTTATATGAAAAAAAGACTCATGGATATTTATTTTATGCTTTAGGTTATTGTGATGGTTAATATTGTATCAATTTTGCTAGGCCATGATCCTCAGTATTACATAATTACCCTCCATTTTGTGATTCGATGTAATTCTCCTCCATTTTGTGATCTCCAATAAGTAATATAATGTAATCACCTCCATGATGTGATCTGATGTGATCAGCCAATCAGTTGTAAACTGCACCCAAAATAAATATGGATGTTCTGGCAAAGCTCATTTGCTTGCTTTGGATCCTGTTTTTGGCTTTTCATCATCTGACCTTTGGTTCTTGGGAACCGAGTTAGTAGTATGTAGACTGACCTGGGGACTTCAGGTTTCACCAGCTGCACAGCCCTGTGAGCCAGTTGCCTTTCGTTTGACCTGCTGACTTTGGGATTTTCTGGCTTCTGCAGCCCTGTGAGCCAGCAGTCTGCCATCTGACCTGTCAATTCTGGGTTATCATCCCCTGCAACAACGTGAGTCAGAAGAAGCCTCTAGCCAACCCCTGACCCACAGACTTTGGGATTTGCCAGCCTCCACAACAGCGTCAGCCATTTCCTTGAGAAAAATTTCTCTCTCTCTTTCTATACTCATACGCTTTACTAGTTTTCTTCTCTAGAGAACCAAGCCTAATACAGTTATAATCTACTTTATTTTTTCTTTGTTAAAATTGTTCCAGCTATGACCATGGGGAGCTTTTTTAGTTGGCTCTGGTTTTCTTTTTACGTGCCTTCATCAATGTAATTTTTTCGTTTGTTTATTTTGTTTTTCTTATCATGTCCTTACTTTTTAGAACAACAAGATCCCCCAGGCTCATCTTGTATACTTCCTTCCCTACTCTTAACATCAGTTCCTTTATTCAATGCGCCCTAGCTCCTTTTATTGGAGAAGGGTATTAGAAATTAATACCATGTATGATCATTGAGATTTTGCTTCTAAGCCCTCTCAACTGATAGAGCAAAGAAATACATGCGTGTAAACTAGTTCATGTACAGACATTAAAAAAAAATTGCCATCAAGTAGCAACCCTATAGGACAGAGTAGAATTGCCCTTATGGGGTTTTCAAGGAGTGGTAGCTTATTTTGTCATAGTCCACATTCCACCCTGGGATCTTCTGACCTCCTTAATGCTTAAAAAAAAAAAAAATTTATACATCAAGGTTAACTCTTTGTGCCATAAATTTCTATGTTCTTATTAGGTACCATCGAGTCGGTTCTAACTCAGTGACCCTATGTACCACAGAACGAAACACTGCCCTGTCCTGCACCATCCTTACAATCATTGTTTGAGCCCATTGCGGCAGCCACTGTGTCAATCCATCTTGTTGAGGATCTTCCTCTTTTCCACTGACCCTGTACTTTACCAGGCATGATGTCCTTCTCCAGGAACTGATCTCTCCTTATAACACGTCCAAAGTATGTAAGATGCAGTCTCGCCACCCTTGCTTCTAAAGAGCATTTTGGCTGTACTTCTTCCAAGACAGATTTGTTTGTTCTTTTGGCAGTCCATGGTATATTCAGTATTCTTCACCAACACCATGATTCAAAGGTGTCAATTCTTCTTTTGTCTTCTTTATTCATTGTCCAGCTTTTACATGTATATTAGGTGATTGAAAACACTATGGCTTGAGTCAGGCACATCTTAGTCTTCAAGGTGACATCTTTGCTTTTCAGCACTTTAAAGAGGTCCTTTGCAGTTGATTTGCCCAGTGCAATGAGTCTTTTGATTTCTTGACTGCTGCATCCATGGCTGTTGATTGTGGATCCAAGTAAAATGAAATCCTTGACAACTTCAGCCTTTTCTCCATTTATCGTCTTTTTCTATGGGTTATGACAAATGCTTAATGTCATATATCCACCATTACATAATCATACAGAATCATTTTACCATCATAAAAAATCATGTGTGCTTCATATATTCAACCCTCCTCCCTTTCCTAAAATTACTGTCAACCCTAATCATTTTATGGTCTCTATGGATTTTCTGGGGTCCAGAGTGGTGCAAATAGTTCATGCGCTCAGCTGCTAACCAGAAGTTGGAAGTTTGATTCCACCCAAAGTCACCTCAGCAAAAAGGCCTGGGAAATTAGCCACTGAAAGCACTATGGAGTACAGTTCTATTCTGACACACACGGGGTCGCCATGAGTCAGACTTGACTAGATGGCAGTGGGTTACTTGCTATGTCAGGTCATAAAATTGAACCAGGCAGTATGTAGCTTTTTAAGGTTTGCTTCTTTTACTTAGCAATTGGTATTTAAGATTCATCCATGTCTTTTGATGGCTTGACCGATCTTTTTTTTTTTTAATTGCTGAATAATATTCTATTGTATGTTTATTTATCCATTCACTTATTGAAGGACATTCTGATAATTTCTAGTTTTTGGGAGATTATAAATGAAGTTGCTAGGAGCATTCACATGTAAGTTGTTGTGTGGATATTGAGCGAATATTTTGGAGCACAATTGCTAGATCACATGACAAGGCTATATTTAACTTTTTAAGAAGCTGGCAAACTGTCTTCCAAAGTGCTGCACAATTTTTCATTCCCAGAAATGATGAATGAGAGTTCCTGTTCCTCCATCGACTCAACAGCAAGAGGCTTTTTTTTTTTTTAAGTAGATACTAATGGTATTTTATTTGCAATTCCCTAATGACGAATGACGAACACCTTTTTATGTACGTGTTTGCCATCTTCATATCTTCATTGGTTTGGTATAAGTTCAGTGCTTTCATCCTTTTCGATTTGGTTGATTGTTCTCTTTTTGTTGGATATTAAAAGTTCTTCATATGTTTTGGGTATGTTTGTTTTATCAGACATGTGTTTTGCAAATCTTTTCTCCCATCTCTGGCTTGCCATTTCATTGTGTTGAGTGTTTTCTTGTGGGTCAGAAGTTTTTAATTTTAAAAGAATCTAACTTATTGATTTTTTTCTTTCATGGATCAAGTTTTTGATACTGTATCTAAAATCTTATCTTCAAACCCAAGGTTCTTAGATTTTTTTGTTTTTTTTTTTCTTGCCAGAAGTTTTGTTTTGCATTTTACATTTAGTCTACTATCCATTTTGAATTATTTTTTGTGAAAGATGTAAGATTTGTGTCTATATTAATTTCCTTCTTTCTTTTTGAATATAATCTTACAGTTACTGAAGCACCATTTCTCCATGAAGTTGCCTTTTCTTCTTTATCAAAGATCAGTTGATTTTATTTGTATAGGTCCATTTCTAGGCCCTCTGTTCTGCTCCATTAATCTGTGCGTATATTTTTTTGCTAGTAACACTCTGTCATGATCACTGTAGCTTTATAGTAAGTCTTGAAATCAGGTAGTGTGAGTCCTTCAACTTTGTTCTTCAGACTATTCTGGGTCTTTTGCTTTTTCATATAAATTTTAGAATCAGCTTGTGGATACCAACAAAATTACTTGCTAGATTATAGGATTTTGATTGGGCGCACTGATTCTAAAAGTCAAATTGAGAAACATTAGCATCTTAATATTGAGTCTTCTAATCCATGAACATGAAAACATGAAATATCTATCTATCTATCTATCTATCTATCTATCTATCTATCTATCTATCTATCTATCTATCTATCTATCTATCTATCTATCTATCATCTATCTATCTATCATCGATCTATCTATCATCTATCATCTATCTATCATCTATCTATCTATCTATCTATCTATCTATCATCTATCTATCTATCATCTATCTATCTATCTATCATCTATCTATCTATCTATCATCTATCTATCTATCTATCTAGCATCTATCTATCATCTATCTATCTATCTATCATCTATCTATCTATCTATCAATCATCTATCACCTATCTTATCAGTTTGTAGTTTTCTGCTAGAGATCCAATATATATTTTGTTAGGCTTACAGTTAAATATTTCATTTTCTTGGTTCTATCATGTTTTCTTTTGTTGTCGTTTATTTGTTTTAAATTCAAATTCCAAATGACCATTTCTAGTAAGTAGGAAAGGAGTTGACATTTTCTATGAGTTGGAATCGACTTGACAGCAATGGGTATAGGGTCTCTATGAGTTGGAATTGACTCAACAGCAATGGGTGGGTATTAACCTTATAGCCTGCAATGTGTTATATCTGCTTATTAGATGCAGGGAGGTTTGTCATTTCTTTAGGATGTTCAACATAGACAACCATGTCATCTGTGAATAAGGATTCACAGATTTCTATTGCCAATTCACATACATTTTTAAATTTCATTTTCTTGTTTTGTTGTACAAGTTAGGACTTGTAGTATGATGTTGAATAGTAGTGGTGAGGGGAAATCCTTGCCTTGTCTTAATCTTAGGGAGAAAGTTCAATTTTCACCATTAAGTATGACGTTAACTATAGGATTTATTTTGTGTGTTCTTTATCAAGTTGAGAAAGACCCCCTATATTCCTAGTGTGATGGTTAAGGTTGTGTGTCAACTTGGCTGGGCCATATGATCTGGTCAATCCAATGGTGCCTGAAGTGTCAGTGGTAAATAGAGATTCTGTTTGGAGCCTTTGGCAGATCTTTTTTGGAGAATCACACCACATCACCTTAGGATTATGGAGCAAAGCACTGCCATCCTCTGCAGATAACTACTCTCCTTTTGAGAAACAGCTTTTGTCTTGTTACTGGGCCTTAGTAGAGACTGAATGCAGCCAGAGCTGCCCAAGTCATCATGCAACCAGAGCTGCCCATCATAAACTGGGTGTTGTCTGACCTACAGAGCCATAAAAGCAAATGTTCACAGCAACACGTCATAATTTAAATGGAAGTGGTATATACGAGATTGGGCTGAAGCAGGATGTGAAGGCACAAATAAGTTGTGCCAGGAAGTGGCCCAAATGCCTGTGGTCTCCACTCGTGTCACATTACCTTCCATCTCCCAGTCTGTACCTATGGCCTCATGGTAGAGTTCCTTATGATCAGTTGATTGAGGAAGAGAAAATTAGTGCCTCGTTGACAGATGGTTCTGGGTGATATACAGGCAACACTCAAGAGGATAGCACCTGTAGTACAGTCCCTCCTGGGACCTCCCTGAAGGACGGTGGTGAAAGGAAATTCTCCCAATGGCCAGAACTTCTAGCAGTGCACTTAGTTCTTCATTGTGCTTGGAAGGAAGAATGGCCAGATGTGTGATTGCATATAGATTCTTGGGCTGTGTCCAGTGGTTTGGCTGGATGGTCAGGGACTTGTAAGGAATACGATAGGAAAATTAGAGACAAATATGGGGAAGAGGCTCTCTAAATGGGCAAAAGAAGCAAAGATATTTGTGTCTCATGTGAATGCTCACAAAAGGGTGACCTCAGCAGAGGCGGATTTTAACAGTCAAGTGGATAGGATGTAGAGGCCAGTCATCTTCCTCAGCCACTCCTGTCATTGCCTAATGGGCTTGTGAACAAAGTGGCCATGGTGGCAGGGTTGGAAGTTATACATGGGCTCAGCAACGTGGACTTCCACTCACCAAGACCAACTTGGCTATAGCTACTGCTGAGTGCCTAATTTGCCAGCAGCAGAGACAAACACTGAGTCCCTGATATGGCACTATTTCTTGAGGCGATGAGCCAACAACCTGGTGGCAAGTCAATTACTTTGGACCATTTTCATCATGGAAAGGGCATTATTTTGTTCTTAGTGGACTGGACACTTACTCTGGATGTTAATTTAGCTTACTTTCACTCAATGCTTCTGCCAAAACTACCATCAGTGGACTTACAAAATGCCTTATCCACTGTCATGGCATCCCACACAACATCGCCTGGGATCAAAGTACTCACTTCATAGCAAATAAACTGTGATAATTGTCCCATGCTAGTGGAATTCACTGGCCTTACCATGTTCCTCATTATCCTGAAGCAGCTGGCTTGATAGAAGGATGGAATGGCCTCATAAAGACACATTTATGGCATTAGCTAGGTTGCAGTACCTTGTAGGGTTGTGGCAACATTCTCCAGGGGGCTGTATATGCTCTAAATCAGCATCCAATGTATGGTTTCTCCCATAGCCAGGATTCATGGGTCTAGGGATCAAGGGGTAAAAATGGGAGTGGCACCACTCATTATTACCCTCGTGAGCCACTCACAAAATTTTTGTTGTCTGTCCCTATGACCCTATGCTCTGTGGGTCTAGAGGTCTTAGTTCCAAAGTGAGAAATGCTCCCACCTGGAGATGCATCATTGATTCCATTGAACTGGAAGGTAAGAATGCCACCTGGGCATTTTGTGCTCCTTATGCCTCCAAAGGGAGTTACCATATTGGCTGGTGTGATTGATCCTGATTAGCAAGAGGAAATCAGATTGATATTACATAATGGAGATAAAGAAGAATATGATTGAAACGCACGACATCCCTTAGGGCATCTCTTAGTATTACCACGTCTTGTGATTAAAGTCAATGGAAAACTACAGGAACCCAATTCTGACACGACTGCTAATGGCCCAGACCCTTCAGGAATGAAGGTTTGGATCACCCTAACTAGAGATCAAAAACCAAATCCATTGCTGTCGAGTCGATTCCAACACATAGCAAACCTATAGATCACCTTAGAAGGCAAAAAAAAAAAAAAAAAAAAAAAAACCCAACCAGCTGAGGTGCTTGCTGACAGCAAAGAGAATACAGAATAGATGTTGGAAGAAGGTTGTTCTAAATACCAGTTATGACCACGTGACCAGCTACAGAAACAAAGAGTGTAGTTTTTATGAGTATTTCTTCCTTGTATGTGTGCATCAAATATTTTTGTTTTCTTCACTTACGAAATATAAGATGTATACAGGGTAGTATATTTTCGGTTTTATGAGTTTTAGTTATGTCATGTTAGGTGCAAATATGACTTTATAACTGTCTTTATTCAGAGATTATTATATACTGTTTAAGGAGATGCGTACAGGTGCCAAGTTGTTAAAGGGTAGGCTGTGATGGTTAAGGTTGTGTGTCAACTTGACTGGGCCATGATCCTCGGTAGTTTGGTAGTTGTAATGTAGTTTGGCAGCTTTTTAATGACTTACCCACCTACATAATGATACCTGACATAATGTGATCACATCCATGATGAGATCTGTGGTTGCAAGCAGCCAATCGGTTGAAAGGGAGTTTCCTTGGAGGTGTGGATTGTATCCAATATAAGTGGATTTTCTGGTAGGGCCCATTGGCTTTTGCTAGCTCCGCATCCTGCAGCTGGCTCCTGTTCATCTGATCTCTGGTTCTTGGGACCTGAACTAGCAGCTTACCTGCCAATCTTAGATTTCCTAGGTCTCGCATAACCTATGAGCCAGAGGCCTGCTATCTCATCTTCTGATCTTGGATTCGTCAACCATGTGGCTATGTGAGTCAGGAGAAGCCTCCAGCCTGACCCATAGATTTCAGACTTTCCAGCTTCTACGAACTGTTGATTCATTTCCTTAATACTAATCTGTCTATATATTTATATGCTTTACTGGGTTTTTTTTTTTTTTACTGGTTTTACTTCTCTAGAAAACCCAGCCTAAGACACCTAGTTTTCTGAGAGTTTTTCTATAATGAGTGGGTGTTGGATTTCTGCATTTATTGATATAATCATAAGATTTCTCTTCTTTAGCCTGATAAAGTGGTGGATTACATTAACTGATTTTCAGAAGTTCAGCCAGATTTGTGTATCTGAAATGAATTTCATTTAGCTATGGTGTACAGTTTTTTTTTAAATATTGTTGAATTTTGTTTGCTAATATTTTGTTGAGGATTTTTACATCTATCTTCATGAGAGATATTCTTGGTTTGTAGTTTTACTTTCTTGTAATTTCCTTATCTAGTTTTGATATTAGGGTAATTCTGGTCTCATAGGATGACATTAGAAGTGTTACCTTTAATTTTATTTTCCGGAAGAGATTGTAAAGAATTGATAACATTTCTTCCTTAAATATTTTTTAGAATTCACTAGTAAAACCATTTCGACCTGTGCTTTCTTTTTTGTGACATATTTAATTGTTGATTTAACTTTTTACTTAATATATATAGGCTTATTCAGATGACCCATTTCTCCTCGTTTGGGTTTTGTAGTTTGCATGTTTCAAGGAATTGGTTCATTTCATCTATCACATTTTGGGACATAATATTTCTTTATTATCCTTTTAATGTCCATGGAATCAGTGTTTATGACCTCTCTATTAGTCTCTCATCAGTGATGTAAGAAATTATCACAAGTTTAATGGCTTAAAGCAACATAAATTTATCCTCTTCTTGTACTGGAGACTAGATGTCTGAAATCAATTTTACAAGTCTCATATAAAGGTTTCAGCAGAACTTGTTTCTTCTGGAGGCTCCAGGGGAGAATTTGTCAGTTGCTTCTTCCAGCTTCTGGAGATTCTTGTGACCTGTTCCCAATACTTTCATCATCAAAGTGAGGTGCATGACATCTTGTATATAAAGTATTATGTAAAGGTGGGAAGAGAACCGTCTTTTATAAGGACTATTTGATTACACGAGGCCCTCCAGGATAATCTCCCTATCTCAAGATCCTTAATTTAATCACATCTGCAAAATCATTCATACCATAAAAAGTGATATATTTACAAGGTCCAAGAATTAGTACGTGGACATCTTTATGAGGGCTCGGGGGGCGCGTATCTTTTGTTCTCTTAGCCTGGCTAGAGATTTATGAATTGTATTTACCTTTTTGATGAACTAGATTTTGGCCTCATTCATTTTCTCTTTTGTGTCTGTTTTCAGTTTCACTGATTTTTGCCCCAAAGCCAAAACCAAACTTATTGCCATCAAGTCGATTTTGACTCATAGCGACCTTGTAGGACAGAGTAGAGTTGCCCCGTAGGGTTTCCAAGGCTGTAAATCTTTTTTTTTTTTTTTTAATTGTGTTTAAGTGAATGTTTACAGTTCAAGTTAGTTTCTCATACAAAAATTTATACACACGTTGTTATGTGACCCTAGTTGCTTTCCCTGTAATGTGACAGCATACTTGTCCTTTCCACCCCAGATTTCCTGTGTCCATTCAACCAGCTCCTGTCCCTTTCTGCCTTCTCATCTCGCCTCTGGACAGGAGCTGCCCATTTAGTCTCATGTATCTACTTAAAAAAAAAAAAAAAAATTTTTTTTTTTTTTTTATCTACTTAAGAAGCAAACTCTTCATGAGTATCATTTTATGTCTTATAGCCCAGTCCAATCTTTGTCTGAAGAGTTGGCTTCAGGAATGTTTTCAGTTTTGGTTTAACAGAGAGTCTGGGGCCATGTCTTCCAGGGTCCCTCCAGTTTCAGTCAGACCATAAAGTCTGGTCTTTTTACTGGAATTTAAGTTCTGCACCCCACTTTTCTCCTGCTCCATCAGGGACTGTCTGTCATGTTCCCTGTCAGGGCCATCTTTGGTGGTAGCGGGGCACCATCTGGATCTTCTGGTCTCAAGCTGATGGAATCTCTGGTTTATATGGCCCTTTCTGTCTCTTGGGCTCATATTTTCCTTGTGTCTTTGGTGTCCTTCATTCTCACAAGGCTGTAAATCTTTATGGAGCAGACTGCCACATCTTTCTTCTGTGGAGCGGCTGCTGGGTTTGAACCATCAGCCTTTTGGTTAGCAGTCAAGAACTTTTACCACTGTGTCACCAGATCTCCTTGATTTCTGCTCTAATTTTGAGTACTTCTTTTCTTCTGCTTTCTTAATATTTAAATTGCCCTTTTGTCTCTACTTTCTTACGATAGAAGCTTGGATCATTGATTTTAGATCTTTCTTCTTTTGTAATATATGTATTTAATGTTATATTTCCCTCTAAGCACCACTTTCACTGCAGCCCACAAATTGTAGTAAGTTGTATTTTTATTGTCATTTACTTCAAAGTATTTTTAAATTTCTCTTGAGACTTTTTTTCCCATGTGTTATTTAGAAGTGTGTTGTTTTATCTCCAAATATTTGAGGATTTTTTGAGTTATCTTTCTGTTATTGATTTCTAGTTTAATTTCATCGTGGTCTGAGAACACACTTTGTATGATTTCTATCCTTTTAAATTTGTTAAGATGTGTTTTATGTCCTAGAATTTGTCTTTCTTTGTGAGTGTGCCATGTGAGCTTGAGAACAGTGTGCATTCTGCCTTTGTTTGATGGAGTATGCTATAAATATCACATCAAGTTAATTGGTAGTTCTGATCAGGTCAAGTATATCATTACTAATTTATCACTTGCTTGATCTGTCAATTACTGAAAGAGGTGTATTGAAGTCTTCAACTATAAAATGGATTTTTTAATTTCTTTTTGTAGTTCTATCATTTTTTGCTTCACGTATTTTGGTGTTCTGTCTGTTAAGGATTGTTATGTCTTCTTGGAGAATTGAATCTTGTATCATTATGTAATACCACTATTTTTCCTAATCTGTTCCTGTTTTTGAAGTCCGCTTTGTCTGGAATTAAAACAGCTGCTCTAGTTTTTTATTTATTTATTTTTTGAATGAATGTCAGCATTGTATATCTTTCTTCATCTCTTTACTTCTAACTTATCTGATTGTATTTAAGCAGTGGTTTGGTTGTAGAAAAATGTGTTTTTTTTTTTTATCAACTCTGACAATCTCTGTCTTTTTTTTTTTTATAATAACTTTTATTAAGCTTCAAGTGAACGTTTACAAATCCAATCAGTCTGCCATATATAAGTTTACATACATCTCACTCCCTACTCCCACTTACTCTCCCCGTCTTGAGTCAGCCCTTTCAGTCTCTCCTTTCTTGACAATTTTGCCGGCTTCCCTCTCTCTCTATCCTCCCATCCCCCCTCCAGACAAGAGTTGCCAACACAATCTCAAGTGTACACCTGATATAATTAGCTCACTCTTCATCAGCGTCTCTCTCCCACCCGCTGACCAGTCCCTTTCATGTCTGATGAGTTGTCTTCAGGGATGGTTCCTGTCCTGTGTCAACAGAAGGTCTGGAGAGCATGACCGCCGGGATTCCTCCAGTCTCAGTCAGACCATTAAGTTTGGTCTTCTTATGAGAATTTGGGGTCTGCATCCCACTGCTCTCCTGCTCCCTCAGGGGTCCTCTGCTGAGCTCCCTGTCAGGGCAGTCATCGATTGTGGCCGGGCACCAACTAGTTCTTCTGGTCTCAGGATGATGTAGGTCTCTGGTTCATGTGGCCCTTTCTGTCTCTTGGGCTCTTAGTTGTCATGTGGGCTTGGTGTTCTTCATTTTCCTTTGCTCCAGGTGGGTTGAGACCAATTGCTGCATCTTAGATGGCTGCTTGTTAGCATTTAAGACCCCAGACGCCACATTTCAAAGTGGGATGCAGAATGATTTCATAATAGAATTATTTTGCCAATTGACTTAGAAGTCCCCACAAACCATGTTCCCCAGACCCCCGCGCTTGCTCCGCTGAGCTTTGAAGCATTCATTTTATCCCGGAAACTTCTTTGCTTTTGGTCCAGTCCAATTGAGCTGACCTTCCATGTATTGAGTGTTGTCTTTCCCTTCACCTAAAGCAGTTCTTATCTACTGATTAATCAATAAAAAACCCTCTCCCACCCTTCCTCCCTCCCCCCCTCGTAACCACAAAAGTATGTGTTCTTCTCAGGTTTACTATTTCTCAAGATCTTATAATAGTGGTCTTATACAATATTTGTCCTTTTGTCTCTGACTAATTTCACTCAGCATAATGCCTTCCAGGTTCCTCCATGTTATGAAATGTTTCAGAGATTCGTCACTGTTCTTTATCGATGCGTAGTATTCCATTGTGTGAATATACCACAATTTATTTACCCATTCATCCGTTGATGGACACCTTGGTTGCTTCCAACTTTTTGCTATTGTAAACAGAGCTGCAATAAACATGGGTGTGCATATATCTGTTTGTATGAAGGCTCTTGTATCTCTAGGGTATATTCCGAGGAGTGGGATTTCTGGGTTGTATGGTAGTTCTATTTCTAACTGTTTAAGATAACGCCAGATAGATTTCCAAAGTGGTTGTACCATTTTACATTCCCACCAGCAGTGTATGAGAGTTCCAATCTCTCCGCAGCCTCTCCAACATTTATTATTTTGTGTTTTTTGGATTAATGCCAGCCTTGCTGGTGTGAGATGGAATCTCATCGTAGTTTTAATTTGCATTTCTCTAATGGCTAATGATCGAGAGCATTTTCTCATGTATCTGTTGGCTGCCTGAATATCTTCTTTAGAGAAATGTGTGTTCATATCCTTTGCCCACTTCTTGATTGGGTTGTTTGTCTTTTTGTGGTTGAGTTTTGACAGAATCATGTTGATTTTAGAGATCAGGCGCTGGTCGGAGATGTCATAGCTGAAAATTCTTTCCCAATCTGTAGGTGGTCTTTTTACTCTTTTGGTGAAGTCTTTAGATGAGCATAGGTGTTTGATTTTTAGGAGCTCCCAGTTATCGGGTTTCTCTTCATCATTTTTGGTAATGTTTTGTATTCTGTTTATACCTTGTATTAGGGCTCCTAGGGTTGTCCCAATTTTTTCTTCCATGATCTTTATCGTTTTAGTCTTTACGTTTAGGTCTTTGATCCACTTGGAGTTAGTTTTTGTGCATGGTGTGAGGTATGGGTCCTGTTTCATTTTTTTGCAAATGGATATCCAGTTATGCCAGCACCATTTGTTAAAAAGGCTGTCTTTTCCCCAGTTAATTGACACTGGTCCTTTGTCAAATATCAGCTGCTCATACGTGGATGGATCTATGTCTGGGTTCTCAATTCTGTTCCATTGGTCTATGTGTCTGTTGTTGTACCAATACCAGGCTGTTTTGACTACTGTGGCTGTATAATAGGTTCTGAAGTCAGGTAAGGTGAGGCCTCCCACTTTCTTCTTCTTTTTCAGTAGTGCTTTGCTTATCCGGGGCTTCTTTCCCTTCCATATGAAATTGGTGATTTGTTTCTCTATCCCCTTAAAATATGACATTGGAATTTGGATCGGAAGTGCGTTAAATGTATAGATGGCTTTTGGTAGAATAGACATTTTTACTATGTTAAGTCTTCCTATCCATGAGCAAGGTATGTTTTTCCACTTAAGTATGTCCTTTTGAATTTCTTGTAGTAGAGCTTTGTAGTTTTCTTTGTATAGGTCTTTTACATCCTTGGTAAGATTTATTCCTAAGTATTTTATCTTCTTGGGGGCTACTGTGAATGGTATTGATTTGGTTATTTCCTCTTCGGTGTTCTTTTTGTTGATGTAGAGGAATCCAAGTGATTTTTGTATGTTTATTTTATAACCTGAGACTCTGCCAAACTCTTCTATTAGTTTCAGTAGTTTTCTGGAGGATTCCTTAGGGTTTTCTGTGTATATAATCATGTCATCTGCAAATAGTGATAACTTTACTTCTTCCTTGCCAATCCGGATACCTTTTATTTCTTTGTCTAGCCTGATTGCCCTGGCTAAGACTTCCAACACGATGTTGAATAAGAGTGGTGATAAAGGGCATCCTTGTCTGGTTCCCGTTCTCAAGGGAAATGCTTTCAGGTTCTCTCCATTTAGAGTGATATTGGCTGTTGGCTTTGCATAGATGCCCTTTATTATGTTGAGGAATTTTCCTTCAATTCCTATTTTGGTAAGAGTTTTTATCATGAATGGGTGTTGGACTTTGTCAAATGCCTTTTCTGCATCAATTGATAAGATCATGTGGTTTTTGTCTTTTGTTTTATTTATGTGATGGATTACATTAATGGTTTTTCTGATATTAAACCAGCCTTGCATACCTGGTATAAATCCCACTTGATCAGGGTGAATTATTTTTTTGATGTGTCGTTGGATTCTATTGGCTAGAATTTTGTTGAGGATTTTTGCATCAATGTTCATGAGGGATATAGGTCTATAATTTTCTTTTTTTGTAATGTCTTTACCTGGTTTTGGTATCAGGGAGATGGTGGCTTCATAGAATGAGTTGGGTAGTATTCCATCATTTTCTATGCTTTGGAATACCTTTAGTAGTAGTGGTGTTAACTCTTCTCTGAAAGTTTGGTAGAACTCTGCAGTGAAGCCGTCCGGGCCAGGGCTTTTTTTTGTTGGGAGTTTTTTGATTACCGTTTCAATCTCTTTTTTTGTTATGGGTCTATTTAGTTGTTCTACTTCTGAATGTGTTAGTTTAGGTAGGTAGTGTTTTTCCAGGAATTCATCCATTTCTTCTAGGTTTTCAAATTTGTTAGAGTACAATTTTTCATAATAATCTGAAATGATTCTTTTAATTTCATTTGGTTCTGTTGTGATGTGGTCCTTCTCATTTCTTATTCGGGTTATTTGTTTCCTTTCCTGTATTTCTTTAGTCAGTCTAGCCAATGGTTTATCAATTTTGTTAATTTTTTCAAAGAACCAGCTTTTGGCTTTGTTAATTCTTTCGATTGTTTTTCTGTTCTCTAATTCATTTAGTTCAGCTCTAATTTTTATTATTTGTTTTCTTCTGGTGCCTGATGGATTCTTTTGTTGCTCACTTTCTATTTGTTCAAGTTGTAGGGACAGTTCTCTGATTTTGGCTCTTTCTTCTTTTTGTATGTGTGCATTTATTGATATAAATTGACCTCTGAGCACTGCTTTTGCTGTGTCCCAGAGGTTTTGATAGGAAGTATTTTCATTCTCGTTGCTTTCTATGAATTTCCTTATTCCCTCCTTGATGTCTTCTATAACCCAGTCTTTTTTCAGGAGGGTATTGTTCATTTTCCAAGTATTTGATTTCTTTTCCTTCGTTTTTCTGTTATTGATCTCTAGTTTTATTGCCTTGTGGTCTGAGAAGATGCTTTGTAATATTTCGATGTTTTGGACTCTGCAAAGGTTTGTTTTATGACCTAATATGTGGTCTATTCTAGAGAATGTTCCATGTGCGCTAGAAAAAAAAGTATATTTTGCAGCAGTTGGGTGGAGAGTTTTGTATAAGTCAATGAGGTCAAGTTGGTTGATTGTTGTAATTAGATCTTCCGTGTCTCTGTTGAGCTTCTTACTGGATGTCCTATCCTTCTCCGAAAGTGGTGTGTTGAAGTCTCCTACTATAATTGTGGAGGTATCTATCTCGCTTTTCAGTTCTGTTAAAATTTGATTTATATATCTTGCAGCCCTGTCATTGGGTGCGTAAATATTTAATATGGTTATGTCTTCCTGATCAATAGTCCCTTTTATCATTATATAGTGTCCTTCTTTATCCTTTGTGGTGGATTTAAGTCTAAAGTCTATTTTGTCAGAAATTAATATTGCTACTCCTCTTCTTTTTTGCTTATTGTTTGCTTGATATACTTTTTTCCATCCTTTGAGTTTTAGTTTGTTTGTGTCTCTAAGTCTAAGCTGTGTCTCTTGTAGGCAGCATATAGATGGATCGTGTTTCTTTATCCAGTCTGTGACTCTCTGTCTCTTTATTGGTGCATTTAGTCCATTTACATTCAGGGTAATTATAGATAAATAAGTTTTTAGTGCTGTCATTTTGATGCCTTTTTATGTGTGTTGTTGACAATTTCATTTTTCCACATACTTTTTTGTGCTGAGGCGTTTTTCTTAGTAAATTGTGAGATCCTTACTTTCATAGTGTTTGACTTTATGTTAGTTGAGTCGTTACGTTTTTCTTGGTTTTTGTCTTGAGTTATAGAGTTGTTATACCTTTTTGTGGTTACCTCATTTATACCCCTATTTTTCTAAGTAAAAACCTAACTTGTATTGTTCTATATTGCCTTGTATCACTCTCCATATGGCAGTTCAATGCCTCCTGTATTTAGTCCCTCTTTTTGATTATTGTGATCTTTTACCTATTGACTTCCATGATTCCCTGTTATGTGTATTTTTTTTTTAATTAATCTTAATTTGTTTGTTTTTGTGATTTCCCTATTTGAGTTGATATCAGGACGTTCTGTTTTGTGACCTTGTGTTGTGCTGATATCTGATATTATTGGTTCTCTGACCAAACAATATCCTTTAGTATTTCTTGTAGCTTTGGTTTGGTTTTTGCAAATTCTCTAAACTTGTGTTTGTCTGTAAATATCTTAATTTCGCCTTCATATTTCAGAGAGAGTTTTGCTGGATATATGATCCTTGGTTGGCAGTTTTTCTCCTTCAGTGTTCTGTATATGTGGTCCCATTCCCTTCTTGCCTGCATGGTTTCTGCTGAGTAGTCAGAACATATTCTTACTGATTCTCCCTTGAAGGAAACCTTTCTTTTCTCCCTGGCTGCTTTTAAAATTTTCTGTTTATCTTTGGTTTTGGCAAGTTTGATGATAATATGTCTTGGTGTTTTTCTTTTTGGATCAATCTTAAATGGGGTTCGATGAGCATCTTGGATAGATATCCTTTCGTCTTTCACGATGTCAGGGAAGTTTTCTGTCAGAAGTTCTTCAACTATTTTCTCTGTGTTTTCTGTGCCCCCTCCCTGTTCTGGGACTCCAATCACCTGCAGGTTATCCTTCTTGATAGAGTCCCACATAATTCTTATGGTTTCTTCATTTTTTTTAATTCTTTTATCTGATTTTTTTTCAGCTATGTTGGTGTTGATTCCCTGGTCCTCCAGATGTCCCAGTCTGCATTCTAATTGCTCGAGTCTGCTCCTCTGACTTCCTAGTGTGTTGTCTAATTCTGTTATTTTATTGTTAATCTTTTGGATTTCTACATGTTGTCTCTCTATGGATTCTTGCAACTTATTAATTTTTCCAGTATGTTCTTGAATAATCTTTTTGAGTTCTTCAACAGTTTTATCAGTGTGTTCCTTGGCTTTTTCTGCAGATATCCTAATTTCATTTGTGATATCATTAAGCATTCTGTAAATTAGTTTTTTATATTCTGTACCTGATAATTCCAAAATTGTATCTTCATTTGGGAAAGATTTTGATTCTTTTGTTTGGGGGGTTGGAGAAGCTGTCACGGTCTGCTTCTTTAAGTGGTTTGATATGGATTGTTGTCTCCGAGCCATCACTGGGAAACTAGTTTTTCCAGAAAATCCGCTAAAAAAAAACAGCAGTCAGATCCCTATCAGAGTTCTCCCTCTGGCTCAGGCTATTCAGATGTTAATGAAGCCGCCTGGGGAGGGTGGGGGAGGGAACAGAGAGATAGGAGAGTAGCACCTCAGAATATAGCCAGAGTTGCTTGTCTTGCTTGGAATGACTATTATATCTGAGATTCCCGCGGGCGCGTCGCCTATGTGTGCTGGCTGTGTGGAGATTGCCCCCAGGGGGTCTGGCCCGCTGGAGTCACGGTCAGATCCTCCGCTTCCAGCCCCACGCCCAGCGTCAAGGCTCCCCTACTGGGACGGTGCACTCTCGACTCCAAAATCAGTCGCTGCCTCCCGGGGACTTCTCGTCCCTCCAGCCGCGTGGCCGTGCCGCCCCCGTGAACCAGGTGGGCCCCCTCCCGGGGTTAGTTCAGATGGGTGGAGTAGCTCCCCGTGCTTGTGCCGCGACCGAGTGTCCCGGCTGGAACGCTGTTCTCCCCGCTCCAATACCAGTCGCTGCCTCCCGGGGACTTCTCCTACCGGCTGCGTCCCAGGCCGCCCGCGCGACCCGGCTGGTCACCTTCCCGGGGTTAGTTCAGGGGGTGGAGCAACTCTCCGTGTTTATGGCGTACCTGCGTGCAGTCCAAATCCCTGCGGGACGGTTCCCCGGCTCGGATGCTGCTCTTTCTGCTCCAAGATCAGTCACTGCCTCCCGGGGACTTCTCCTAACGGCTGCGTCCCATGCCGCCCGTGGAACCGGCTAGTCCCCCTCCCGGGGTTAGTTCAGGGGGGTGGAGCAGGTCTCTGTACTTGTGCCGTACCTGACTGGTACGCTGGCTCCAGGCTCTGGAAACAGTTGCTGCTTCCCCGTATTAGTTCGTTCTCCGTCTCTAAATCTGTGTTTGTTGTTCAGGGTTCGTAGATTGTTATGTATGTGATCGATTCACTTGTTTTTCCGTGTCTTTGTTGTAAGAGGGATCCGAGGTAGCGTCTGCCTAGTCCGCTATCTTGGCTCCGCCTCCTCAATCTCTGTCTTTTAATTGCTTCATCTAGACCATTCACATTTAAAGTGATTATTGATGTTATCAAGGAGCTCTGGTGGTACAGTGGTTAAGCACTTGATTGCTAATCAAAAGGTCGGCAGTTGATATCCAGCAGCCACTCGTTGGTGGAAAGATGTGGAATTCTGCTTCTGTAAAGATGGGGCAGTTCTACCCTGTTCTACAGGGTCGCTATGAGTCAGAATCAACTCAATAGCATTGTGTTTTTGGGATCGATGTAATTCAGATAGTGTCTACACTTTTTTGCAGTTGTTTTCTGTTTGTTGTACTCTTTGTTTCTTTCTCGTCTTTTTCTACATTCTCTGGTTTTAACGGAGTATTTGTATGATTCCGTTTCTTCTTTTCTCTTAGGATATTAATTATATTTATTTATATATATATTTTTAGTGCTCTCCTGGAGTTTGCAATATACGTTTACAACTGACGTAAGTTCACCTTAAATAAATAACAATATACCGCTTCACAGGTAGTACAGTTTCCTTATAACAGTATTGCCCATTCCTCTCTCATCCCTTATGATATTTTTAGGCTATAATCATATAATCACCAAAAAAAACTGTTATTATTATGTCTTCATTCCTTTAAACAAGTAGTTATCTTTTAGATCAATTAGAAGACAAATAAAGAATTTAGTTTTATTATTTCTTTTTAATGCCTTCCTTGACCCTCTTTCTTTAGGCAGATATAAGTTTCTGACATCATTTTCTTTCTCTCTAAAGAACTTCTTTTAACATTTCTTTCAAGGAAGCTCTACTGGCAAAGAATTCCCTCAATTTTTGTTTGTGTGAGAAAAAACTTTATTTCTCCTTTACATTTGAAGGATAATTTTCTGGCTATATAATTCCAGTTTAGTATTTTGTTTTGATTTGTTTTTTCAACAATTTAAATATTTCACTCCACTCTCTTGCTTGCATGGTTTCTGAAGAGAAGACCCATGAAATTTTTATCCTTGATCTTTGATAGGTAAGATACCCTGCTACCTGGCTTCTTTCAAGATATTGTCTTTGGTTTTCTGCAGTTTGAATATGATATGCTGTCTTAATCATCTCGGGCTGCTAAAATAGAAATAGCACAAGTGAATGACTTCAACAAACAAAAATTTATTCTCTCACAGTCTAGGCTGGAAGTGTGAATTTAGGGTGCCAGCACCAGGGCAAGATTTCTTTCTCTGTCAGCTCCTAGGGAAGGTGCGTCATCAATCTTCCCCTGCTCTAGGAGCTTCTCAGCACAGGGACCCCAGGTACAAAGGACATGCTACATTCCTGGCACTCCTTTCTTGGTGGTATGAGGTCCCCCTGTCTCTCTGCTCACTTCTCTCTTTTATATCTCAAAAGAGATTGACTTGAAACACAACCTAGTCTTATAGATTGAGTCCTGCCTCATTAACATAACTGCCTCCAATCCTGCATCATTAACATCATAAAACCAAAAAATAAGTAAATAAAACCAAACTCACTGCCATCTAGTCAATCCTGACTTACAGCAACCCTACAGAACAGAGGAAAACCACCCCATAGAGTTTCCAAGGAGTGCCTGGTAGATTCAAACCGCATAGAGGTAGGATTTATAACACATAGGAAAATCACATCAGATCAAAATAATGGACAATCGCACAATACTGGGAATCACGAACTAGCCAAATTGATACACTTTTTTGGGAAATACAATTCAATCCATACATATGCATAGGTGTAATTTTTGTAGTGTTTATCCTGTTTGGCATTTGCTGAATTTCCTGGATCTGTGCTTTGAAGTCCGTCATTAATTTTGCAAACTTCTTGGCTATTATTGCTTCAGATATATCATTTGCTCTGTTCTTTATTTCTTCTACTTCTGGTATCCAAGTAAGTGTGTCTTACAACTTTTGATATTGTCCCTCAGTTCTCGGGTGTTCTACACTGTTTTCTTTCTCCTCTTTACATCTTAGTTTGGAAATTTTTATTGGCAAGCTCAATAGAACTTTAATATTTTCAAAGAAGTTTCTGTCTTTAAACTCACAAAGATTCTTTCTTTGGCCATGTCCACTCTACTGATTAGCCCATCAAAAGCATTCTTTATTTCTGTTGCAGTATTTTTAATTTCTAGCATTACCCTTTGACATCTTCTTAGCGTTTCCTCGTAGTCTTTCACGTTGTACAACTACTTCATTAGAGTTCTTAACATATTAATCACAGTATTTGTAAATTTCCCTTTTGATAATTCCAATATCTATGCCATATCTGAGTGTGGTTCTGATGTTTGCTTTGTCTCTTCATATTCTGTTATAATTTTTTGTTGAAAGTCACACATTATATACTGGTAAAGATCATTAGTGTGAGGTTTAATGTTAATCTGTTTAGAAGTCCCTGGATGCTGCAAATGGTTAAGCACTGAACTGCTGACCAAAAGTTGGCAGTTTGAACACATCAAGAGATGCCTTGAAAGAAAGACCTGGTAATCTTCTTCTGAAAACTCAGCCATTAAAAACTCTATGGAGCACAGTTCTACTCTGAAACACATGAGGTCACCACGAGTCAGAGTCGACTGGATGGTAACTGGCTTGGTTTTCTTTGCTTTGGAGTTGAACTATGTTTCATATTTGCTATAGCTGTAGGTACCAGAGACTTAAAATTTCTTTGGTGTTCTTGTTTTTGTCTCCTCTGTTGTCTTTGGGCTTTCCTAGAAATTCTTCCTTAAATAGTATCTACATCTTGCTGCGCTTTTAGATACTATGTGGATACTACACTGGAGCTTTGTTAATATGGCACTATCAGAGAAGAATTTAATAATATTATGATTAAATCTCAGACTTATATTGGGTCTGTATCCTTGGTATATGACCTACATAAGTTTTTTTGAGCTCATGTTTACCCACTTTAGGTGAGATAGGAAGGCTAGGCAGGAATGGAGTTGGGTAAATGCCCTTCCCCCTAAGTAGGATAAAACCCTGGTTAAGTCTTTTCTCCTAGAAAGTAGGTCATTTTTATGAAGAACCCTCTGGGCAGTTTTTAAGATGCTTATGTTTTCCTCTTCCCACATCAGAGTCATGAAAGGACCTTTCTTGGCTCTCCACCAAGAGAATCCTATAGGGTTCTAAAGGCAAAACCCAAAAAACTGTCTGAGCCTTCCTAATTCTGTGGGCTCTAGGAATTTCTCACTCTTAACACTAGTCCGCAGTCAGCATCCAGAAACTTGTCAAAATAGCCATTCAACTGTTTCTAACAATGTATGGAGGAGCTCTGGTGGTGCAGTGGTGAAGTGCTCAGCTGCTAACAGAAAGGTCAGCGATTCAAACTACCAGCTGCTCTGTGGGAGAAAGACGTGGCAGTCTGTTTTCATAAAGATTTACGGTCTTGCAAATCCTATGGAGGCAGTTCTACTTTGTCTTACAGCATCATTAGGAGTTGGAATCGATTCTATGGCAGTGGATTTAGTTGGGTTAACAATGTATGACTCTAGAAGCTTTTGCTTCAGGTAAGCAGGCCTCAGCTGTGATGCTCTATATCCACCTGTCTGCAGATATTGAGGTGTTTGCTCTGAACCTCAATTGTACAGTTTCCTTATAACAGTATTGCCCATTCCTCTCTCATCCCTTATGATATTTTTAGGCTATAATCATATAATCACCAAAAAAACTGTTATTATTATGTCTTCATTCCTTTAAACAAGTAGTTATCTTTTAGATCAATTAGAAGACAAATAAAGAATTTAGTTTTATTATTTCTTTTTAATGCCTTCCTTGACCCTCTTTCTTTAGGCAGATATAAGTTTCTGACATCATTTTCTTTCTCTCTAAAGAACTTCTTTTAACATTTCTTTCAAGGAAGCTCTACTGGCAAAGAATGGATTTTCATTTTGTTCATTTTTTTTTTTTTTCTGTTTTAAGGAACAGAATGACAACTTCCAAGTGGTTTACATATCACAGCTAAAACTGGAATTTCAAGTAATTAATTTTTTATTGTATTTTAAGAAGTAGTGGTCCAAAAAGGATTGGAAATTAAAGAAAAAAAAAAGAAAAGAAGAAGAAGCTGTTCCTTTACACCAGTCAGTTTGAGAAGTACTGCTATAAACACTATCAGAGCTCCATAAGGCGGGTTGTTCACACCATTAGACTGGGACCAGTGGAATGTATAGCGTGTGAAAAAAAGAGTACCATCAGCCCCAAATTCAAATCTTCCAAGTCCAGGGCCCACATTCTCACCACAAATATACTGGTAGGAATTTACATTTTGCCATTTTCCCCAAGGCCCGACAAAAATCGGATATACGCAAGATGTACCATATTTCCTTCCCTACCCATTTCTCTTCCTTAGATCTGGCTAAAAGCATAAAACACACAAGACAAACAACTTGAAGAATAAAATTGTTATTATTTCTGTCTGAGTACTTAGGCCATGAAATGCAAAGAAAACCATACAATGAGGGTGGGAACGAGGGATGAGAAGAGAGGATCAGAATGAAGAAAGCAAGTTGAGGACGTGGAAAATATTCTCTTCCTGGGTAGGTCTTCACACTAGGTCTCAAGTCCACGGTGATCACACTAGCCCAAATTGCTCTCCTTCCACCTGTCCTAGTTCTTGAACTGGCAAACATAGGGTAATCTCTGATCACAGTTATAGTCTTTCCATTTCAGGAATCCTGGAGAGACAGAGAGGTAAGGTGGGTGGGCTGGTGGAGACTGTGAACTTAATGTGGAGACATTCCAGATTCTAGCCTAGGATTCAAAGCCACATCCTCATCAGTGCCCCAATCTAGGTGAAGGAGACACAAAGAAAGCAGAGAAGATAGAAGATGGGAGAAGAAAAAACAGCATTGAATTTAGTAGTTTAGAAGAAATCTCTGAAGGTCAGACCCAGAGAAGAGGAATGATGGGATGGGGAAGGCTGGGAAAATAGTGACTCTTATATTTATTACCTGTGTTTCGAGACAGGCTCCCACAATGGCCAGAGTTTAAGACGGTGGAGGGATCTCTCTCCCAGGCAAAGTAATTTAGCACATCCCAGCTACTCCACTCCCATCCACCTGCATTGGGTTCCAAGCCCTATAGAGTAAAGGATGGAGGCAGATGAGAGAATGGCCAGTACAAATCTCTGTGCATGATCCCTTTAGCTGGAATATCTGATCCCCACCCTATCATCATAGACCTGGTCTGCTCTTCCAGATGCTCCATGAGAAAAATTCTAGAAACTACTCACTTAACTATTTGCTCCTTTTGGTAAATTCCAAAGCCACAACCAGCAAAGTCACCCAAAGTAGCATGTCACTGGTTAAACAACAGTTGGTGATTACCCTCTGAGCTGTAATAACTATGTCTGTTCTACAGGGGGCAAAAACAGGTATTCATTTAGGATCCCCACAGCACAAATTAAATAGAACTGTGAAGCTCAGAGAACTGAATTACAAAAAAAAAGAAAAAGAAAAAACCCCAGGAACTGTGTAAAAGCTTCACAAAAAGCAGGTTAGTTTCAGATGTACACCAGAACCTCCACAGAAGTCAGCTCTCCAGTTGGCCTCAAGTCCCTCCCTTCCCACCAAATATTCCCAGGATTCCTGAGCTCCAGGGCTCCATAGAGTGACTTCCTGGGCAGGCACGGTAGACAGAGACTGAGGCTGTGTGACAACAGCTATTTGAGAGTTAAGAGAAAGGAGAGAATACAATCACACCAGCGTGGGGTCATGGAGCCCAATCCAGACGTTTGTGTAGGTGTTTGAAGTGCTCTTCACCACAGAAGCCACAAAGGATGCCTCAGCCACACTAAGCACAGACACGAGGTGTCCTGAGGACCGCTTCTGGCAGGCTATCTGTGTGGGAATGAAAAGACAGAGTGGGAATTGAGACTTCACTGGGAGAGCATAGGGGAAAGGTAGGCAAGAAGGGGGGTGTGCGAGTGATGTAGGAGCACATTCTCAGCCCATGTCACTCTGGAGAATGGAGGCGTCCCCTCTCTCCTATGGTCTCTTATGTACTTTTCCATTAAGACCCCCCATCTGCACATATACTACATACTTCAGCATCCACCCAGGTTTTTGGTGTTAGAAACAAGGCATAGCAGTAGGAGCCATAGGCGTTGGAGCCTCCTGGACACTTGATCCGAGCAGAGGAATGTTCCTTTGGGGAGTCTTCTTCACCTGTGGTACAAGGAAAATAAAGTAGAGGAACATGGTGAGATGGAGAGTGGTAATTGGGGAGGGAAAGATGGAGAGGCCACATTGGAGGAATGTCTGTGGGGCCAGTGCTTAGGGAGTGATGCCACGCTCCTCACCACTTCTCTCCTTTGCCAACTCTTTCAGGATTTCTTGATCTTGAAGTAGTCACTCTGAACTTTCCTTTTTTTTTTTTTTTAACCCTTCCCTCTTCTTCAATGTCCAACTCTTCCTGGATGACAGTCCCTACACTGGGGCCTCTCTATAACTCATCACTGACCCTTCATACTCTATCTCTTCAACCTCCCAACACTAACTAGAGTTCATGGACAAAATGGGAAGTCGTCTATTCTCTGTTATTCAACTAAGAGATACTGCTGCTAAAGAAACTGTCGGCAGTTGGAACCCACCAGCTGCTCCTTGGAAGCACTATCGGGCAGTCCTACTCTGTCCTGTAGGGTCGCTATGAGTTGGAATCGACTCAACATCAACAGATTTGGTTTTTTGGTTTGGTTTGATGCCTCCGACAACTAGTGGACCTAGAGGAAGAAGTAATGATGGGGGAATTGCAGGCTGTTTGATTATGTGGGAATATACCTCACCATTACCGCATGTGCCACACAGGTAATTTTCTCCTTGGTTCTGAACATTCACAAGGAAGCCAGTTTGAGAGGCAGAGAAATCTCACCTTGAACCTGGGATAGGAGCATCAGGCAGGAAAGCAGCATCCCGGACATGCAGAAGAGGGCCATGGGAGGCAGCATCTTGTCTATGAGTGGAGGAGGCAATCAGAAATCATGAAGGGGAAGGGTGATCAGCCAGGGAGTGCATGGAGAAAGCTCCTCTGCCCTACCTCTTGTCTTTTCCTTTGAACCCCTGGAAATAAACTGACCTTGGTGACATCCATTCCTTTCTACAGTTCTGGAGAGAATTGGGAACTCTGTATCCCTAATGCCCCTAAGCCAACCCTTTACTGAGTCTGAACTGCTATGTTCTTTGAGGCTGGGGTCCTCCTGTACCTTTCCCGGTAATATGTGAGGGAAAACCCTTGTTGTGGGTCTCATCTTTCCACAGCTCCCACCTACCTGTCTTGCAGGGTTCTGGAATGGCTTCTCAGGCCAGGGAAGAGTTGGCTTTTATAGGAGGATCTGGAGGAGGAGCATTAAAATCAATACCAGGAAGGTTTAGGTGGTATAGGGGTCATGGGATAGAACTTGGCATAGGTTCAAGGATATTCCTTACATGGGGAGGAGATTTTTCCCAGCAGAAGCTGGGAATTGCACAGATACTGCCTCTTTCCTGTTAACATGCAAGCACTTTCCCCAGAAACAGGTGAAGTTTGCCCTTTTCCTAGCCTCTCCCATAGGATCTGTTTTGATAAATTAAAGGAATTATGGTGGCCCTGTGGCACAGATTGTGCTGTGTCAGATACTTAGGAAAAAAAATTGTAGCAATGGATAGTTAAGAAAAAAAAATCACAAGAAGTGTACTTTATTTTTGATCAATCTGTGGAGAATTCACTCCTGTTGGCATATATATGAATTTCTTTCTACCTTTTCCTGTAAGATTAAATAAACACAAGGTAGTATGTAAAAAGAGAATGGTACAGGAATTGAAGTGTTGGTGAGGGGAGAGTGTTAGTTGAGTTGAGGGAAAGAATTGAAGCCAAAAGTAGCAGCAATGGTTCAGAGTTGATGCTGAAACATAACAACAAGGTGTGAAGGAAGCATGAAGTAAACTCTTAAGTCAATAGGTGATCCAAGATGGCACAGAACAGCAGATAAATAAATTTGGCTCCTAGTCGTCTAGGAAATAAAGTTTCACTGATGTATAAAGCTAATGAAATAAGATGAGACAAAATAAAGGAGACCAAAGTATAATTAGAACAATAGTTGAATGATGCAAAGAAAAGAAAGAATAAATCACTCATAGAGAATAGACATAGTTAATGGTGGTGGAAGAGTAGATGTGAGCCTATATTGCATATAGGACAAACCCTCCTTTACATTGTTCACTGCTCCATGCTTCACATTAAGTTCATTGTAAATCTGCCATGTGGTTGCAGTATGAAAGCCATCTCTGTTGCCTTGGTACTGAAGACTGTGGCCACCTCCATGAGGGGAGACTGAGAAATAGTTCCTCATTCAGTGTAAATCTGATTTGGGAATTTGATACCTCAGAGGCACAGTCTTAGACTATAATCAGCTGATTAATGGAAATCCTCAAACCTTTTCAGCAAACAAGGTTGTGTTACCTGCTTATTTCATGTTGTTAATGAGTCTTCCTCAGATCCTGATGCTGGGTTCTTCTACATATAGTCCAGTTTCTCAGATTATTTGCTCGGCATACAGATTTAATAAGTATGGTGAAAAGATACAACACTGATACACAGCTTTCTTGATTTAAACAGGATAGCATTGCCTTTCTCTGTTGGAACCACTGCCTCTTGATCTACATATAGGTTTCACATGAGCACAACTAAGTGGTCTCTAATTCTCATTCTTTGAAGCATTATCCATAATTTGTTATGATCCACATGTCCAAATGCCTTTACATAGCCAATAAAACTCTGGTGTTCTCTGCTTTTAGCCAAGATTCATTTGACAGCAGCAATGATATCCCTCGTTCCACTTCCTCTTCTGAATCTGACTTGATGTAGTGCTGGAACTGATTTTGTACTATCTTCAGGAAAAATTTCACTTGGGTGTGATATTAATGATGTTGTTCAATAATTTCCACATTCTGTTGAATCGCTTTTCTTTGGAATGAGCACAAATACGAATCTCTTCCAGTTGGTTGGCCAGGTAGCTGTCTTCCAAATTTCCTGGCATAGACAAGTTAGTGCTTCCAGCATTGCATCTGTTTGTTTAAACATCTCAATTGGTATTACATCAATTCCTGGGGCCTTGTTTTTCACTGATCCCTTCAGTGCAGCTTGGACTTATTCCTTCAATGCCATCAGTTCTTGATCATTTACTACTTCCTGAAATGGTTGAACATTGATCAAATCTTTTTGGTACAGTGACTGTGTATTCTTTCCATCTTCTTTTGATGCTTCCTGTTTTATTCCATTTTTTGCCCATAGAATTCTTCAATATTCCAACTGATGGCTTGATTTTTTTCTTCCTTCTTTCAGGTTGAGGAATGCTGAGTGTGTTCTTCCTTTTGGTTTTCTAACTCCAGGTCTTTGCATTTGTCATTATAATACTTTATTCTGTCCTCTCCAGTCACCCTTTGAAATCTTCTGTTCAGATCTTTTATTTCATAGTTTCTTCCATTTGTTTTTGTTACTTGAAATTCAGATGCAAGTTTCAGAGTATCTTCTGACATCCATTTTGGTCTTTTCTTTTTTTCCTGTTTTTTTAATGACCTACTTTCTTCATTTATGTGCTTGATATCATTCCATAACTCATCTGGTCTTTGGTTGTTTATGTTCAATATGTCAAATCTAGCAGTGGTTTCTAAATGCAGGTGGGATATACTCAAGGTCATATTTTGGCTCTCGTGTCTTTGGTTTAATTTTCTTCAGCTTCAACTTGAACTTACATATGAGCAACTGATGGTCTGTTAGACTGTCAGTCCCTGGCCTTGTTCCAACTGATGATATTGAGCCTCTCCATTGTCTCTTTCCACAGAAGTATTTGATTTGAATCCTGTGTATTCCGTCTGGCAAAGCCTCCATGTATGGTAGCTGTTTATGTTGTCAAAAAAAAAAGGTATTTGCCATGAATAAGTCATTGGTCTTGCAAAATTCTATCATGCGACCGCTTTTCTATCACCAAGACCATATTTTCCAACTTCCAATCCTTCTTTGTTTCCAGCTTTTCAATCCAGTCACCAGTAATTATCAATGTGTGTTGATTACATGTTTGATCAATTTCAAACTGCAGAAGCTGACAAAACTCTTCTATTTCTTCATCTTGTACCTAAATGGTTGTTGTGTAAATTTGAATAATAGTCATATCAACTGGTCTTCCCTGTAGGCGTGTGGCTATCATCCTATCACTGAGGGTGATGTACTTCAGATAGATTGTGAAATGTCCTTTTTGACCATGAATGCGACTCCATTCCTTTTCAATTTGTCATTCTGGACATAGTGAACCATATTATTATCCAATTCAAAATGGCCAATACCAGCACATTTCAGCTCACTAATGCCTAAGATATAGATCTTTCTGCATTCCATTCATTTTCGATGACTTCAAGGTTTCCTAGATTCATACTTCATATATTCCACATCCTGGTTATTAATGGATGTTTGTAGCTGTTACTTCTCATTTCAAGTCAAACCACATCAGCAAATGAAGGTCTCAAAAACTTTAGTCCATCCAACTCATTAATGTCAACTCCACTTTGAGGAGGCAGCTTCTCCCCAGCCATATTTTGAGTGCCTTCCAACCTGAGGAACTCGTCTTCCGGCACTATATCAAACAATGTTCCATAGCTCTTCACAAGGTTTCCTCTGGGCAATTTTTTCAGAAGTAGACTGCCAGGTTCTTCTTCCTAGCGTGTCTTAGTCTGGAAGCTCAGCTGAAACCTGTTCACATTAGTTGACATTGCTGATATTTAAAATACTGGTGGCATAGCTTCCAGCATCACAGTAACACATAAGCCACCACAGTACAATAAACTGACAGACAAGTACTGGTGGGCCAAGGGACACCCTGGAAAACAGAGTTTTTTAGAGTTACTGCTCCCATACTAAAATGTCAGACAATCTTTGGGAAATCCATCTTCTTAACTTATTACATCAGAGGGATCATTTGTGAGCAATCTTTGGTAAAAGTAAACTATCATGAAACCAGTCTGTAAATAGAACCATTAGTGATAATGTTAACTCTAATGATTTCGTCTTGGCTATTAGAAAAAAATAAAATAAAAAATAAAAATTTTTATTAGAAAAATAATGGTTTATTAGAAAAATGACTTATTTCCAAAATAAGAACACAAGTACTCATTGGTCTCTCCTTGTAAAGAATGAATATTTGAAGAAATCAAATGTACTTTATATCATATAATACTTTAGAATAAATAACATTGTTTAAAGAATGACTGTTAAGCTCTGTGAGCTCAGCCCTATGGGACTTTAGAAAGAAGAACTCTTTGATTACAAGACTTAACTTCTAAACATGGCAACTATCATATATATGAGATTACCAGGGGAGAATCTAGTCACTAAAGGGCCACATTTTCTAGAAAATCTTTAAAAAATTGGTAGAGCTTAACGAGTTTTTTTTTTTTTTTTTCCTGATAACTCCTTGTTCTAGGGGCCATTTGACCCAGTAGAAAGACCAAACATATATAATAAACCCAAACCCATTGCTGTTGAGTTGATTCTGACTCATAGTGACTCTATAGGACAAAGTAGAACTGCCCCATAGAGTTTCCAAGGAGTTCCTGGTGGATTTGAACTGCTGACCTTTTGGTTAGCAGCCGAACTCTTAACCACTATGACACCAGGGTTTCCAAGCATATGTAATAAGACACTGAAATTTGGGCTAAATCAAAGAGCAGAATACCAACTGCTGGTCAATGCGGATATATATCCTATGTAGGATGGTACTCTGAAGGTCAACATTTTTAGAGACCAGATTTCTAAAAGAAAAAAATAAATAAAAATAAGGAATCAGGAGCAGGAGAAATACAGATCAAATGATTGTAGGACCCTCAATATATCTGATCTTGTGGGTTGGTTAGAGTTAAAAACTCAGAGTAAAGGAACATTTGTTTTTTGAGCCTCACGTTTCTTGACCTGAAGTGGGAATAATAGGAAGTAAAGAAATTGCACAGAAAATACTTCTCAAAACGTGGCATATGACGTACAAGATTTTCCTTTTTCACGATTCTCTCCTCCTCTTTATGTTTCTCAGATCAACCTTAACTGCTTAGTGGAGAATGGTGATTTCAATAAGATTCTATTGTAATGGAAGGGAGGACCAAGAGTTAAGTCAGAAGCAAAACGGGGACACCAGCCTGAGGATGAGACAGAAAGAGAACGTTAGGTAAGGGAGGTCACTAAGTTGTAGTAAGAAAAGGAATGGTGGAGGCAGGGCCAAGACGGCAGAGTAGTCAGATGCTTCTTGTGGTTACTCTTACAACAAAGACCCAAATAAACAAGTGAATAGATTATATATGACAACCTAAGAGCCCTGAACATCAAAGACAATGTTGAGGAATTGGACTGAGGAACAGGCAGAAAGAGACACTTTAGAAGCAGCAAAGAAGTACCAGACATGGCCTAGCTGGCACCCTGAAGTTTGGACCATTTTGAGCATGTGGGCTGAAGTAAGCAGTAGCACTCGGGGTGCATTTTTCCCACGTTGAGAGAAACTGAACGGTGGAGAGTCTGCATAAGCCTCCAGAACCAGGAGGAAGTGGCACCAGATATTTGAAAGTTAAGTGTAAGTGTCTAACCTACCATGAGGGATCAAAACAACACTTCCCCCTCTGAGAAGTGCCTCTCTTCCCCTCACCTACCCCCTTCCCACTCTGCCCTGGTGCCAGTATTTGATAAAGGACCAAAGTCCATTAAATGGGGAAAAGACAGTCTCTTTAACAAATGGTGCTGGCATAACTGTATACCTATTTGCAAAAAAAAAAAAAAAAAAGAAGAAAGAAGACCCATATCTCATACCATGTACAAAAACCAACTCAAAATGGATTAAAGACCTAAATATAAAATCAAAATGATAAAGATCATGGAAGAAAAAATAGGGACAATGCTAGGAGCCCTAATACATGACATAAACAGAATACAAACCGTAACTAACAATGCGGAAACACCAGAAGAGAAACTACATAACTGGGAGCTTCTAAAATTCAAACACTTATGCTCATTAAAAGACTTCATTAAAAGAGTAAAAAGACTACCTACAGACTAGGAAAAAGTTTTTGACTATGACATATCAAACACGGGTCTAACCTCTAGAATCTATAAGATACTGCAACACTTCTACAACAAAAAGACAAATGATCCAATTAAAAAATAGGCAAAGGATATGAACAGATACTTCACCAAAGAAGACATTCAGACAGCTAACAGATACATAAGGAAATGCTCACAGTCGTTAGCTATTAGAGAAATACAAATCAAAACTACAATGAGATACCACCTTACCCCAACAAGGATGGCACTAATCCAAAAAACACAAAATAATGAATGCTAGAGAGGTTGTGGAGAGACTGGAACACTTATGAACTATTGGTGGGAATGTAAAATGCTACAATCACTTTGGAAATTGATTTGGCACTTCTTTAAAAGGCTAGAAATAGAACTACCATACAATCAAGCAATCCCACTCCTTGGAATATATCATACAGAAATAAGAGTCATCAGATGAATAGATACATGCACACTCATGTCCATTATAGCGTTGTTCACAATAGTAAAAAGATTGAAACAACCTAGGTGCCCATCAACAGACGAATGAATAAATAAATTATGGTCCATACCCACAATGGAATACTATGTAATGATAAAGAACAATGAAGAATCCTCGAAACATCTCACAATATGGATGAATCTGGAGGGCATTATGCTGAGTGAAATTAGTCAGTTGCAAAAGGACAGATACTGTGAGACCAGCATGATAAGAACTCAGTAAAAGATGTAACCTCAGAAGAAAACATTCTTTGATGGTTATGAGGATGGAAAGGGAGGGAGAGGGGAATTCACTAACTAGATAGTAGGCAAGAATCATTTTGGGTAAAGGGAAGGACAACACATAATGTAGGGGAAGTCAGAACAACTGGGTTAAACCAAAAGCTAAGAAGTTTCCTGAACACAACCAAACACTTCGAGGGACAGAGTAGCTAGGGTGGGGATCTGAGGACCATGGTTTCAGGGGACCCAAACCAAAAACCCACTGCCGTCGAGTCGATTCTGACTCATAGCGACCCTATAGGACAGAGTAGAACTGCCCCATAGAGTTTCTAAGGAGCACCTGGCAGATTCGAACTGCCTACCCTTTGGTTAGCAGTAGTAGCACTTAACCAATTGACATAATAAAGTTTATTAAGAAAATGTTCTGCATCCCACTTTGGTGAGTGGTGTCTGGTGTTTTAAAAGCTTGCAAGTGGAGGAAGGCGGAGCCAAGATGGCGGACTAGGCAGACGCTACCTCGGATCCCTCTTACAACAAAGACACGGAAAAACAAGTGAATCAATCACATACATAACAATCTACGAAACCTGAACAACAAACACAGATTTAGAGACGGAGAACGAACTAATACAGGGAAGCAGCGATTATTTTCAGAGCCTGGAGCCAGCGTACCAGTCAGGTACGGCACAAGCACAGAGAGCTGCTCCACCCCCCTGAACTAACCCCGGGAGGGGGCCCAGCCAGTTCGCGTGGGCGGCGTGGGACGCAGCCTGTAGGAGAAGTCCCCGGGAGGAAGTGACTGGTCTTGGAACTGGGAGAGCAGCGTACCAGCCAGGGAACCATCCCGCCGGGATTTGGACTGGACGCAGGTATGGCATAAACACGGAGAGCTGCTCCACCCCTCTGAACTAACCCCGGGAGGGGGCCTAGAAGGTTTGCGCGGGTGGCGTGGGACGCAGCCGGTAGGAGAAGTCCCCAGGAGGCAGCAACTGGTATTGGAGCGGGGAGAACAGCGTCCCAGCCGGGACACTCGGTCACGGAAAAAGCACGGGGAGCTGCTCCACCCACCTGAACTCACCCCGGGAGGGGGCCCAACCGGTTCGCCAGGGCGGCACGGTGCACGGCAACGTGGCTGGAGGGACGAGAAGTCCCCGGGAGGCAGTGACTGATTTTGGAGTCGAGAGTGCACAGTCCCAGCAGGGGAACCTTGATGCTGGGCGTGGGGCTGGAAGCAGAGGATCTGACCGTGACTCCAGCCAGCCAGACCCCCCGGGGGCAATCTCCACACAGCCAGCACACATAGGCAACGTGCCCCGTGGGAATCTCAGATATAATAGTCATTCCAAGCAAGACAAGCAACTCTGGCTATATTCTGAGGTGCTACTCTCCTATCTCTCTGTTCCCTCCCCCACCCTCCCCAGGTGGCTTCATTAACATCCGAATAGCCTGAGCCAGAGGGAGAACTCTGATAGCGATCTGACTGCATTTTTTTTTAGCGGATTTTCTGGAAAAACTGCTTTCCCAGTGATGGCTCAGAGACAACAATCCATATCAAACCACTTAAAGAAGCAGACCATGACAGCTTCTCCAATCCCCCAAACAAAAGAATCAAAATCTTTCCCAGTTGAAGATACAATCCTGGAATTATCAGATACAGAATATAAAAAACTAATTTACAGAATGCTTCAAGACATCACAAATGAAATAAGGCAAACCGCAGAAAAAGCCAAGGAACACACTGATAAAACTGTTGAAGAACTCAAAAAGATTATTCAAGAACATAGTGGAAAAATTAATAAGTTGCAAGAATCCATAGAGAGACAGCATGTAGAAACCCAAAAGATTAACAATAAAATTACAGAATTAGACAACGCAATAGGAAGTCAGAGGAGCAGACTCGAGCAATTAGAATGTAGACTGGGACATCTGGAGGACCAGGGAATCAACACCAACATAGCTGAAAAAAAATCAGATAAAAGAATTAAAAAAAATGAAGAAACCCTAAGAATCATGTGGGACTCTATCAAGAAGGATAACCTGCGGGTGATTGGAGTCCCAGAACAGCAAGGGGGGACAGAAAACACAGAGAAAATAGTTGAAGAACTCCTGACACAAAACTTCCCTGACATCGTGAAAGACGAAAGGATATCTATCCAAGATGCTCATCGAACCCCATTTAAGCTTGATCCAAAAAGAAAAACACCAAGACATATTATCATCAAACTTGCCCAAACCAAAGACAAACAGAAAATTTTAAAAGCAGCCAGGGAGAAAAGAAAGGTTTCCTTCAAGGGAGAATCAATAAGAATAAGTTCAGACTACTCAGCAGAAACCATGCAGGCAAGAAGGGAATGGGACGACATATACAGAGCACTGAAGGAGAAAAACTGCCAACCAAGGATCATATATCCAGCAAAACTCTCTCTGAAATATGAAGGCAAAATTAACATATTTACAGATAAACACAAGTTTAGAGAATTTGCAAAAACCAAACCAAAGCTACAAGAAATACTAAAGGATATTGTTTGGTCAGAGAACCAATAATATCAGATATCAGCACAACACAAGGTCACAAAACAGAATGTCCTGATATCAACTCAAATAGCGAAAGCACAAAAACAAACAAATTAAGATTAATTAAAAAAAAAAAATACACATAACAGGGAATCATGGAAGTCAATAGGTAAAAGATCACAATAATCAAAAAGAGGGACTAAATACAGGAGGCACTGAACTGCCATATGGAGAGTGATACAAGGCGATATAGAACAATACAAGTTAGGTTTTTACTTAGAAAAATAAGGGTAAATAATAAGGTAACCACAAAAAGGTATAACAACTCTATAACTCAAGATAAAAGCCAAGAAAAACGTTAACGACTCAACTAACATAAAGTCAAACACTATGAAAATGAGGATCTCACAATTTACTAAGAAAAACGCCTCAGCACATAAAAGTATGTGGAAAAATGAAATTGTCAACAACACACATAAAAAGGCATCAAAATGACAGCACTAAAAACTTATTTATCTATAATTACGCTGAATGTAAATGGACTAAATGCACCAATAAAGAGACAGAGAGTCACAGACTGAATAAAGAAACATGATCCATCTATATGCTGCCTACAAGAGACACACCTTAGACTTAGAGACACAAACAAACTAAAACTCAAAGGATGGAAAAAAATATATCAAGCAAACAATAAGCAAAAAAGAAGAGGAGTAGCAATATTAATTTCTGACAAAACAGACTTTAGACTTAAATCCACCACAAAGGATAAAGAAGGACACTATATAATGATAAAAGGGACAATTGATCAGGAAGACATAACCATATTAAATATTTATGCACCCAATGACAGGGCTGCAACATACATAAATCAAATTTTAACAGAATTGAGAAGTAAGATAGATACCTCCACATTTATAGTAGGAGACTTCAACACACCACTTTCGGAGAAGGACAGGACATTCAGTAAGAAGCTCAATAGAGACACGGAAGATCTGCTTACAACAATCAACCAACTTGACCTCATTGACTTATACAGAACTCTCCACCCAACTGCTGCAAAATATACTTTTTTTTCTAGCGCACATGGAACATTCTCTAGAATAGACCACATATTAGGTCATAAAACAAACCTTTGCAGAGTCCAAAACATCGAAATATTACAAAGCATCTTCTCAGACCACAAGGCAATAAAACTAGAGATCAATAACAGAAAAACTAGGGAAAAGAAATCAAATACTTGGAAAATGAACAATACCCTCCTGAAAAAAGACTGGGTTATAGAAGACATCAAGGAGGGAATAAGGAAATTCATAGAAAGCAATGAGAATGAAAATACTTCCTATCAAAACCTCTGGGACACAGCAAAAGCAGTGCTCAGAGGTCAATTTATATCGATAAATGCACACATACAAAAAGAAGAAAGAGCCAAAATCAGAGAACCGTCCCTACAACTTGAACAAATAGAAAGTGAGCAACAAAAGAATCCATCAGGCACCAGAAGAAAACAAATAATAAAAATTAGAGCTGAACTAAATGAATTAGAGAACAGAAAAACAATTGAAAGAATTAACAAAGCCAAAAGCTGGTTCTTTGAAAAAATTAACAAAATTGATAAACCATTGGCTAGACTGACTAAAGAAATACAGGAAAGGAAACAAATAACCCGAATAAGAAATGAGAAGGACCACATCACAACAGAACCAAATGAAATTAAAAGAATCATTTTAGATTATTATGAAAAATTGTACTCTAACAAATTTGAAAACCTAGAAGAAATGGATGAATTCCTGGAAAAACACTACCTACCTAAACTAACACATTCAGAAGTAGAACAACTAAATAGACCCATAACAAAAAAAGAGATTGAAACGGTAATCAAAAAACTCCCAACAAAAAAAAGCCCTGGCCCGGACGGCTTCACTACAGAGTTCTACCAAACTTTCAGAGAAGAGTTAACACCACTACTTCTGAAGGTATTCCAAAGCATAGAAAATGACGGAATACTACCCAACTCATTCTATGAAGCCACCATCTCCCTGATACCAAAACCAGGTAAAGACATTACAAAAAAAGAAAATTACAGACCTATATCCCTCATGAACATAGATGCAAAAATCCTGAACAAAATTCTAGCCAATAGACTCCAACAACACATCAAAAAAATAATTCACCATGATCAAGTGGGATTTATACCAGGTATGCAAGGCTGGTTTAATATCAGAAAAACCATTAATGTAATCCATCACATAAATAAAACAAAAGACAAAAACCACATGATCTTATCAATTGATGCAGAAAAGGCATTTGACAAAGTCCAACACCCATTTATGATAAAAACTCTTACCAAAATAGGAATTGAAGGAAAATTCCTCAACATAATAAAGGGCATCTATGCGAAGCCAACAGCCAATATCACTCTAAATGGAGAGAACCTAAAAGCATTTCCCCTGAGAATGGGAACCAGACAAGGATGCCCTTTATCACCACTCTTATTCAACATCGTGCTGGAAGTCCTAGCCAGGGCAATTAGGCTAGACAAAGAAATAAAAGGTATCCGGATTGGCAAGGAGGAAGTAAAGTTATCACTATTTGCAGATGACATGATTATATACACAGAAAACCCTAAGGAATCCTCCAGAAAACTACTGAAACTAATAGGAGAGTTTGGCAGAGTCTCAGGTTATAAAATAAACATACAAAAATCACTTGGATTCCTCTACATCAACAAAAAGAACACTGAAGAGGAAATAACCAAATCAATACCATTCACAGTAGCCCCCAAGAAGATAAGATACTTAGGAATAAATCTTACCAAGGATGTAAAAGACCTATACAAAGAAAACTACAAATCTCTACTACAAGAAATTCAAAAGGACATACTTAAGTGGAAAAACATACCTTGCTCATGGATAGGAAGACTTAACATAGTAAAAATGTCTATTCTACCAAAAGCCATCTATACATTTAACGCACTTCCGATCCAAATTCCAATGTCATATTTTAAGGGGATAGAGAAACAAATCACCAATTTCACATGCAAAGGAAAGAAGCCCCGGATAAGCAAAGCACTACCGAAAAAGAAGAAGAAAGTGGGAGGCCTCACTCTACCTGATTTCAGAACCTATTATACAGCCACAGTAGTCAAAACAGCCTGGTATTGGTACAACAACAGGCACATAGACCAATGGAACAGAATTGAGAACCCAGACATAGATCCATCCACGTATGAGCAGCTGATATTTGACAAAGGACCAGTGTCAATTAATTGGGGAAAAGATAGCCTTTTTAACAAATGGTGCTGGCATAACTGGATATCCAGTTGCAAAAAAATGAAACAGGACCCATACCTCACACCATGCACAAAAACTGACTCCAAGTGGATCAAAGACCTAAACATAAAGACTAAAACGATAAAGATCATGGAAGAAAAAATTGGGATAACCCTAGGAGCCCTAATATGAGGCATAAACAGAATACAAAACATTACCAAAAATGATGAAGAGAAACCCGATAACTGGGAGCTCCTAAAAATCAAACACCTATGCTCATCTAAAGACTTCACCGAAAGAGTAAAAAGACCACCTACAGACTGGGAGAGAAAGAAAAAAAAAAAAAAAAAAAAGCTTGCAAGTGGCCATCTAAGATACATCAATTGGTCTCAACCCACTAGGAGCAAAGGAGAGTGAAGAACACCAAAGACACAAGAAAATATTAGCCCAAGAGACAAAAGGGCCACATAAACCAGAGATTCCATCAGCCTGAGACAAGAACTAGATGGTGCCTGGCTACCACAAATGACCACCCTGTCACCAGGGAACACAACAGAGAGTCCCTGACTGAGTGGGAGAAAAGTGTGGAACAGAGTTCAAACTCACGTAAAAAAGGCCAGACTTAATGGTCTGACTGAGGTCATGGCCCCGGACGCTATGTTAACCTGGAACTAAAACCATTCCTGAAGACCACTCTTCAGACACTGATTAGACTGGACTATAAAACTTGAAATAATACTCATGAAGAGTATGTTTCTTAGTTCAAGCAGATGGACAAGACCAAATGGGCAGCTGCTCTCTGGAGGCAGAATGAGAAGGCAGGAAGGTACAGGAGCTGGTTGGATGGACGTGGGAATCCCAGGGTGGAAAAGTAGAGTGTGTTGTCACATGGTAGGGACTGCAGCTAGTGTCACATGACAATACGTGTATAACAATTTTATTAGAGATTTTTAAAAAAAGGAATGGGGTATCTCAAACATGGGGTTCATACAAGACACCAAGGGAATGGCAAGGTTAAGTAATGTGCTTCATCAGGGAGAAGAACACTTCTAAGAAAATTCAAGTGGACAATATTCTCTGAGGATATGGTGAGAAGTGTCAGCTCCGGTTGTCAGGTGGCACTTGGAATTAGTTGACAGGATTAGAGTAGGGGCTGCGGGTAGAAATGGAGGACTAATCATAGGAATTGGAATTCCAATAGGATTTCTGTACTGGAAACTGTCTAAAGAAGCATAGATGATTTAAGTCCTCGTAGTCTCTTTCCTACTCATGGTGCCTTGTTCAGCCTCTGGATACCCATTCCCATGCACAGTTGTACCCCCGCTGGCCTAAACAATGGACCAGCAGAAGGGAGAAATAAGTGAGCCATAATGATTAACAGTCAGAGCTCTCAAATCTGGCAGACTCGTTTCAGAAGGTTGTGATAAGAATTAAATAAAACAAAAATAATGGATATCTTTAAGAATATCACCTAGCATGTACTGATCCCACAATAGATGACAGCTAATAGTAATAATAAAATATTCAGTTCCTGAAACATAAGAGATACTAGATAATTTTCAGTTGAATGACAGAAATAGGGTCTTCAGGTAGGTGGTTACCAGAATAATTTCTGTAGCTTACTGAGCCACTAGTTGCAGTCATTTTTATCTTTTCTTTAACCTTTAACAAAGTTCCCTGGAGGACATTGAGCAGGCAATGCTTGCTCGGCTTTTTTCATGCTTTCTATATATGGTTAAATCCGATATAATAATCTTTATTTATGAAAGATAATTAAGATATCATTAATTTAGAAAGTCACTTTATTCATAAATTCAGCATTATCTGGGACTTGCCAAACAATTTGTGCATGAACTCTTCTGTGTATAACTACCCATTATGCGCCACTAACCTTGTGCCAGACACTGTGGGAAGAGCACTGCATAAATTATCATAGTTAATCTCCAGAGCATCCTTATGAAACAGCTATGCTTAGCCTCATTTTTTCACACAAGGAAATGAAAATGTGGAGAGGTCAAAAACCTTGGTCACAGTTCCACAGAAATAACAGAAAGGGAATTAAAACCCAAACACCAAACTTACGCTCTCAATCACCGTTATCTGCTTCTTTTGAAGGGAGGAGATTGGGAAATAAAAAAGAAATAGAGTATTAGCCTTTGCTGCAAGGCCATTTACTTTTGTACCAAGAGAAAGGATATATTTTTTCTTAGGTGTTTAATTTACTGTTGAAATGGATCTGACGTTTAGAAGACCTGAGCCCAGAAAATCAGATATCTGTTATACATGGAGAGGATTGAAAACACCAGGGAAATTCTGTGACCAACAGCCAAGATGGTTATTTGCTAAGCTTCATTAACCTAATGGACACTAAGGAAATGAATGTGCTCGGTGGAGTTATCAGCTTTCTTTTACTTACTCAAATACAATACCGTCAATTCCTTGTTTCTAGTAAATGACTGACATTGTTCCTCTTTTCCTTATGACAAGTCCTTTAAATGCCGCGAGCTCCAACTTCCATTTGATTAAGACTATATCTAAATTGTCAACACTGTCCATTATTTCCATCGATCCTTAAAACTACCCTGTGCATTTGGCAGGGCAGGTGTTATTAACTCCATACTGCAAAGAAGAATTTCAGGACCAGAGAGAATGTCATATTACAAGTTAGTGGCCAAGTCAGGCTGAGAGCTGAATTATATTCCTGAGTTCCTCCTTCTTGATACTAGACCCCACACTATGTTATTGGAATTAAAATTCCTCAGGTATTCAGCAGCAATGACATATTCTGTGAAAAAAAAATTAATTACTCCTTGACATGGTACCCGAAAACGCGCTGCCGTCACGGTAGGTGTTTGAAATGTCTCACCCCAGTTGATGGATTCATTAGTTTTAGAACATCTTATTTGCTTTCTGTTAATGGAATTTTCAGCAGGTGATTGGTTAGTTACCAATATCATTTCATACACAGATATTTACTGCATGGAATTTTGTTCTAATTAGTTTTTTGAGAGCAGATAGAAATTGCTCTAAGTCATTTCTGCCTGGAGTGGCACCAAGAGCCTTGATTTGTCATCGGGATGTCTTGACTTATGTGTAGGTGCTCCAGTGTATGAAATTAGGTGCATGTGTATCTGAGCATAGGTCCAGATGGTGGTTTTTCCTAAGGAAAATCAAGTCATTTAGTTCAAGATTCTGTCAGGTGGCACTTCTCTCCTCAGTTGTATCAGCTCTAGGTAATACAAGAACTTAATTACAGTTCATACTGGGAAATCTCTCTGGGTATAGGGAGGGAGCCCACAGGACTGTGTGAAACCAGGATGCCTAAAAGGGCTCAGAAAGTGGAGAAAGGACACCATTCATCCAAATCTAGGACAGTAATACCTAGAAATGGGTACAAACCACTCTCCGTTAGGTGTAGCCTTCTTTATCCTAGGGCCTGATTTAAGGATAAATGTCGAGCCCTAGGGGCTGCAGTCATTTTAGCCCTCAGTAATTGGATATAGAATACCGACTGTCTTAGGGAAGGTGCTATCAGAAACATAAAGGATGGATTTTCAAAACTGGATCGTATGCCACCGTTGGTGCAAATCATGAAAGCAATGCAGAAACTTGAGCTGACTAAATAGACTAACAGTATGGGCAAGATTAATTTGGCTCTAGGGCCTGAGAAATTCAGGATTTAATCCATGTTCATTGACTCCTAGGCTGGGACCTGGAAAAGTAAATTGAGAGTCCAACAGTTAGAGAGTAGAGTTACTGAAACAATGGGTACCTTTGTTTGGATTGGCCTGAATCTGGAAGGTTGGAAGAGTGTAGAGAAAATGGTGCTTTGAGCCTGCTGTCTTCAATCCATCTTTAAGCATTTGGCACAAGCACTTTCCTCTGTGTGAAATACTTTTTTCATCCTTTCCCCAGCTCACTCCTAATCATTATTTAGGTCCCAACTTAAACATCACTCACTCAGGAAGACCTTTCCTGGAGCTGTGTCTAGGTAAGGTTCTTTTGCAATGTGCTATCATATTTTGCACTTCTCCCATCAGTACTCCCTGCCCTTTGTTGCAATGATTTAGTCAGTGCCTGATTTCTCCTCTAGGCTGGGGCTCAGTAAAGGCAAGGACTGAAGTTTTGTTTACTGCTATACATTTGTCCTCGGCATTCAGTTGTGTCTGGCATTGAATGGGCATGTAATGTTTATTTATAGAATGAGTGAATGCCTGCAAGAGTAAGGGAGTGAAGAGGACAATATCAGTGCCCACCCAGATCCCTCTTACTACTTCTGCTTGCTGTGGAAAGGGTGTGCCTTAGAAGGGTCTGACCTTTGAGGGCCCAGGAGGATGACTCCCTGGGAAGGATTATCTGGTTCTAAGCACAGGAATCTGTGGGCTCAGGCTGTAAAGGAATTGCTTCCTCAAGAACCAGGAGAGAGAACAGAGCTCACAAATAAAAGGCTAAGGGAGCTACTGAGTGGAACAACACAGGTGCTTTGGCCAGGAGGATCCCATGGCCTGAGATTCTAGTGAATACGCTGTTCTTCTATTAAATTGGCGGTGGTGGTACTAGATTTCTAAACCCCTAAGTTATAGGGGACAATTATTGGAGTCATTTATCATAGCAGTAGTAGCCACAACCCAGCTAGGCTGTTTTAGCACTGGGAAGCTTGCTGGGTTGCTTGTATTCTTATCTACATACTAGTGGTTATTTAAGCTCCTATCTATTTCTGAAGCTAGTCCTCCTGTTTCTTCTAGATCAGAGTAGTCAAAGGTGGCTCTTGCTTTTAAAAACTGATCTACCTTATAAAAGGTCCAGCGATTACCCTCAGATTCTGCTCGGTTGTCTTATGTAGGATATTGTGTGATATTACCTCTGCAGCTGGAAGAAAGGGCCTTGACCCAGGACCAGCAATCCCCAGGCTGGCCAGCTACCTGTGGCCTCTGCAGTATAGCTCAAAAACATTAGCTGAGCAAATCAGATTCCCTTATCCAAAGTTTTACCTAACAAAAGCAGAAGCAACAGGCCAAGTCATGGGAAAATTGCAGCTAGAGGTTCATGTGTTGAAGGGTCAGAGCCAGGCAAGGCACCTTTAGGTCAAATCTATGAGTGAAGCCATACTGAAGCAGAAGGAGCCAATGAACGGAAAGGAGAGAGGAACAAAAGACAGGAGAAAAAGAGGCAGAGCTGGAGAGAAGAGGTGGCCCTCAGAGCTACCTCCGTGTGCTGCCAATTTTCTATCTGGGTCTAGTACATACCCTTAGAATAAATCTCACTTCTCTTGCAATAACTTCAGTGGGTCTCTGTTCTTTTTAACCAGAAAAGCTTAAATACAAGACAGCTTAAATTTCCCATTGTTAGGTCAGAAGCCTCCAGAATAATATATAATTTGACAGCAAAGATAAAAATATTGTTTATACTTGCCTATTCTTTCAGTTGTCACCTAAGTGATCTTCCTGCCTTCTAGGCAACTTTCTTTAATGGACAGGTGGATATGTGCTTTGTAAATCAGGCTATATGGATTTTATAGGAGGGTGTGAAATCCAAGGTGGGCTTTTCTTCTTCTATTTCCTCTGGTTCTTTGTTTTATCATAAAGCAGTTATCCCATCAGAAGAGAGCAGCTTTGGAACGAGATTTTGATCCTTGGATCATGCTACAGCTGGGTTTACATCAAGATTTTACCACTTTATCTTGTGATTTGAATGACTTATAAAATGTGTTCGTCTTGGTTTCCTCATCTGCAAATTGGAGATATCAGTAGATCCTACCTCATACAGTTGTCATGATGTTTTACCATGGCATAATCCTTGGATTATAGAGCCTAATGGAGCAGTGGAAACCCTGGTAGTGTAGTGGTTAAGAGATACAGCTGCTAACCAAAAAGGTCAGCAGCTGGAATCCACCATACACTCCTTGGAAACTCTATGCGGCACTTCTACTCTGTCCTATAGGGTTGCTATGAGTTGGAATCAACTGGAAGGCAACGGGTTTGTTTTTTTTTTTGGTTTAATGGCACAGTGGTTAAGCATTTGGGTGCTAACCAAAAGGTCAGCAGTCCAAATCCACAGCTGCTTCTTGGAAACCCTGTTGGGTAGTTCTACTCTATCTTATAGGATTGCTATGAGTCGGAATTGACAGCAACGGGTTTGAGGTTTTTTTTTTTAATCCTTGGAAATCATATTGAACAAATTCCTTATTCATAGTAACTGCTCAAAAATATTAGTTGTTTTTATTATAATGATAATAGAGATCATGCAGTTATAACTTTTCATATGTTTTTGGGCATTCTTTAATAGCTTTATTGAGATATAATTCACATACCAGTACACCAAAGAGTACAATTCAATGGTTTTTAATATATTCACAGAGATGTGTAACCATATTGTTGTGCTGTTGGGTGTCATAGAGTCTGTTCCAACTCACAGCGATCCTATGTACAAAAGAATAAAACATTGCCCGTTCTTGCGCCATGCACACAATCATTGCATATTCACAGAGATGTGCAACCATAGCAACAATCAATTTTAGAAAACTTTCATCACCCCAAAAAGAAACCTCACACCCATTACCCATCACCAGTCACTTCCCATTTCCCACCAACCCTCAAGCCCTGACAGCCACTAATTTACTTTTTGTCCCCGTAGATTCACCTATACAGGACATTTTATATAAATAGAATCATACAACATAAATAGAATCATATAACAAGTGATCTTTTGTGACTGGATTTTTTTTTTTTTCATATTGTATAATGTTTTTAAGGTTCATCCGTATTGTACCATGAATCAGTACTTTATTATTTTTCTTGGCAAAATGATACTCCATTGTATAGGTATGCAACTTTTTTTTTTTTTTAATTCATGAATCAGTTGATGGGCAGTTGGATTGTTTCTACTTTTTTACTATTATGAGTAATGCTGGGGACATAAGTTTTCATCCCTCGTGGGTATACACCTTGGAGTGTAATCGTTAGGTCAAATGGTAACTCAATGTTTAATTTTTAAGGGAACTGACTGTTTTCCAAACTGAGTGTACCAATGTTACTTTCACAGTGCTTGAGGCCTCTAATTTCTTTATATCCTCACCAACACTTGCTGTTATCTGTTTTTTTGATTACACGCATCTAGGTGGGTGTTTGAAGTGGAATTTCATTGTGGTTTAGATTTGTATTTCTCTGACAGACAACGATGCTGAGCATCTTTATGTGTTTAAATTGATCCAATGTGTATTTTATTTGGAGAAATGTCTATCCAGATCCTTTGCCTGTTGTTAAAATGGGTTATCTTATTATTATTAAGTTGTGACAGTTCTTTACATTGTTCAGATCAAGTCCTTTATCAGACATATGATTTGCAAAAATTCTCTCTCATTTTGTGAAGCATGTTTTCATGTTCTTGATGGTGTCCTTTGAAACATAAAAGGTTTTCATTTTCATTATGTCCAAGTCATTTATTTTTTGTTTATTCTTTTGGTGTCATAACTAAAAAAAAAAAAAATTAAAAATGGACAAATCCAAGGTCACAAAGTTTTATGCCTACATTTTCTTCTCTGATTGTTAAGGTTGTGTATCAACTTGTCTGGGCCGTGATTCTCAGTGGTTTGGCAGTTATGATGCAGTTTGGCAGTCATATGATGATGTGATCACTTCCATGATGAGATTTGTTGTAATGCGATCACCTCCATGATGGGATCTGTTGTGAGTAGCCAATCAGTTGAAAGGGAGTTTCCTTGGGCATGTGGCCTGCATCCAAGATAAGTGGACTGTCTGGCAAGGCTCGTGGGCTTTTGCTTGCTCTGAATCCTGCAGCTTGCTCTTGTTCTTCTGACCTCCAGTTCTTGGGACTTGAGCTAGCAATTTACCTGAGGTCTAGCCTGCCAATCTTGGGTTTCATCAGTCTTCCCAGACTGTGAGCAAGAGCTCTCCGGTCTTGACCTGTTGATCTTGGGTTCACCAGCCACTGCGGCTACTTGAATCAGGAGAAGTCTCCAGCCTGACGTATGGATTTGGGACATTACAGCCTCTACAACCCTGTGAGCCATTTCCTTGATATAAATCTCTTCATACAGATATTTGTATGCTTTACTGGTTTGGCTTCTCTAGAGAACCCAGCCTAAGACATCTTATAAGAGATTTGTAATTTTAGCTTTTAAATTTAGCTCTTTGATCCATTTTGATTAAAATTTTGTACAAGGTGTAAAGTAGGGGTCAAACTTCATTCTTTACATGTGGATATCCAGTTGTCTCAGAGCCATTTGCTGAAAGGATGGTTCTTACCCCACTAAATAGTTTTGGTACACTTGTCAGAAATAAATTCAATGTGTATGTGAAGGTTTATTTCTGAACTCACAATTCCATTCCATTCATCTACATGTCTATCCTTATGCCAGTATGACACTGTCTTGAATATCAGAGATTGTAAGTAAAACTTTTTGCAGTTTTGAAATATTGTCCTGCCTTTCCTGAGGACCCAATGGAAACCTATGACATCCCTGTGAGGGAAAGGGAGAAACTGATTAGATTGCTACCCTCAGCTTCAATGGAGTCTGAGGCCACTGAGACTCAGGAATTGAGATTTTTCCCAAAGTCATATGAATATCATTGTTGTTCATGGTTATATCATAATGTAGATTCCGGGAATCCTGAGTTCTAACTAAGTGGCGTTTTGGTGTAGGTAACAGAAAGAATTCTGCAGTGGGAAGTTGATATTCTAAATTCAGATTCACCATTTGGCTTGGACAATCAATGTGCTTATACTTGCTTAACTTCTCTTATTTCATTTGTCCACTTCTAAGAAATGGTTCTCTTTTGACCTTTTCTAGCTCAGAGGTTGATACGAGAATCTAGTGAGACCAATGATGCAAGAATGCTTTGGGGGCATTATGATATAACCATATAACCATGAACAAGCATACGAATGACATTATTCTTTTCAAAGTGCTTTGTATCTCAAGGATCACCCCACTACTATGAGGTCAGCTGGGCTGGGATTTTTAGAACTGTTTTGTTTTTTTTTTCTTTCTTTCGATAGATGAACAAACTGATGTCCAAGCAAGTTCAGGACTTGCTCAAGGTCAGCAGCAGAGCTGCGATTGTCTTCTAATTCCTTCAAAAAAGTTTTTCTTATATAACATTTTAGCAGAACTCATTGTGGGGAACATTTATATATTTTCCTATTAAATGGAAGGAGGTAGTCAGCACCACTTTTTTTCCTATTATTAAGGAGAGAGACCAGTGGGACTTGAGTCCTTGGACATTTATTTCTTAGCCTCCTGTGGTTTAGTTCATTTGGTCTGAAGAAAGCCTAGAATCTGACCTTGTATCCCACCAGCTGGCTCATAAAGGCAGAAAGTGTGCATGACTCAATGAAGCTTTCCCCTCTGCTGTGGACATGACTCACAGTTCAGCACTGTTAATGGAGATTAAAGGGCAGCCAGGGACATTGCCTTCAAATAAAGAAGGCAGCAGAAAGAGTTCCAAGTGTTTGAATTACTTAACAGAGCATGCTTACCTTGGTGTTTTTGGCTTAAGCTCAAGGCGAAAGAAGAGATTCTCGAAGCAGTGATTAGAAACATTAATCAGCCCTTGCCTCACCATAAGCAACATCTGAGTGTTACTCTAAAATGAGTTTTAACCCTGTCACAGTGATGATTTAAGTCATTTTGTTCCTCTAGTTATACTTTTTAGTTATATGTGCTTTAAGTGGAGGCTTGAATTCTTTCTTTTAGTCCATCCAATCATGGATGCAGCAAGCAGGGCAGCCATGGACTGCTATTTAGGAGCATGTTCACTACTTATTTCCAACCTGCAAGTGATGTAATGTTATTCTCTGGGGGAGCAGCCTAATTTATAGGTCCTACCCAAGGTTTGAAGAGGAGTAAAGAACTGAGTTGAGAGATCAGAAATATTTAAATATTAATTTTGACAGTTTCTGCTTGTGTAAGATTCAGCACACTTCTGTTTTATCAGTGGTAAATTGGGTGCAGTATCTCAAGATCCTTCTGAGAATCAAAGAGAAACATTTATGACCTTCTTACCATAGCACATTGCAGATGTCGTTATAATACTTTACTTTGTCTTCTCGAGAGGCCCTTTGAAATCATCTGTTCAGTTCTTTTACTTCATCAATTCTTCCTTTTGCTTTAGCTGCTCGACGCTCAAGGGCAAGTTTCAGAGTCTCCTCTGACATCCATCTTGGTATTTTCTTTCTTTCCTGTCTTTTCAATGAGCTCTTGCTTTCTTCACGTATGATGTCCTGAACATTAGTGACCAATGGATTCTCTTTAGTATCTTCACTGAGGCACCTCGTAATACCAGAAGGATAACTTTAAGATACTAAAAGATAAGCTTCAAAGTTAAAAAGTAAACAAAAGGGCAGAATGTATAACCTGAGAAACCTTAGCAGTGGAGAAATCTTTACCCTGCCGTTCAATTCAACTTTTCCTCCATGTAAGAATCTCTACCTGGAGAGTTGTCAGTTACACATTGGAACACTAACAATCACAGAGGTCATTGCCTCTGAAGACTTTCCATTCCAATTTTTGACAGTTCCAACAGTTAAAAAGTCCTTCCTGCTGAATTGAATTTTACATTCGTATAACAATTTTTACCACCTGTCAGAACAATACAAGTTGAAACTATTCTTTTTGCTACATGAAAGTCCTTTAAATAAAGATTGTTACCAGGGCTCCCATAAGATTTTTTTCCCTATAAGCCAAATATCCCCAGTTCCATCGGAGATTTTTTTTTTTTTTTAATTCCACATAAATTCTCTGATTGCCTTCTTCTTGGCTGTGAATGACACACTCACGGTGCTACACTCTGATGTAAATTGAAAAGCACAGTATTAAATATGACCTTCAGCTTTCTTGGGCCTGACATCAACTATAGGTAGGATTTGCATGGGCCTGAGCAATTGCAAATAGATCCTGAGACACATCTGAACCCAAGATACAGACACAGCTTGGGCTCAATCTGAAACTTGGGGGGTAAAGTTGCAACCTAGAATCCAGGATAAATTTTACATACTTGCCTTGGTAGAGGAATGGCAGAAATAGGAATTTAAATGCAGGGAGAGCTGCTAGAGAGGCAGAGACCAGTTAGGAGTAAAAATGCTATACAGGCAGGAGAAAATGTCTATCTAAAACCTCACAATAATATTAGTGATACTTGGTATTTGCACTTCATTTCGTTATTTCTTTTTTCTCATTGATTCCTTACAATACAAATAAAGGACCAATATAGTCAATTGGATTTAGTAGTCCAGATTTATACATGAAGAAGCCAAATCTCAGAAAAGACACATGACCTATTCAAGTGCACATATCTGGTGAGATACAAAGCCTAGTTAAGATCTAGGTAACAATAATATTTGTACTTAGAGAACAATTTTGATTATGGGAAGTGGAGGTAATTTTGGTTTTGGATTGATTAAAGTTTCCACTTTTCTAAGTGGAAATGTGAAACTGAAGCTTAGGAACAAGTTCAAGTTTACAGTTTCAAGCACAGTTCTTTATCTTAGATGATTCCTGAATCTGTTGTTGTGCGGTGAGAAAGAAGGGAACTAATCAAGAGTAGTGACAATGTTGGACTTTAGCCAACCTCTGTGATCCTGGAAAAGAGGGAAAGTTATGAACGTGTTCTACCCTCTACCCTCTTGTATTCTGAAAAATAGCTTACTGTAAAGAACCACCCTTTCTTGTAAGACTTAGATAATTTTCAAGAGATGCCTCCTTGTCCACCTATGATAAGGCCAGGCTTGACAGGTCCTGCAAATTCCAATTCTTTGCCTCATCAGTGATCACCTAAACTGCTTATGCCCACTGGCCAGTCACAACAAAGTGGATGTTAAATAAACTCTAGTAAGATTCTCTCCTTCCCTTGGGTTCATGAATTCTGGTCAGTATGCAACCTCTCCTTAATAGCCCCTCCTGAGAATATGCTGGCCTCAGGGTAAAACATTTTCTGACCTACCATCCCATCTCACCATGCTTTCATCCCACTTCCTTGAGCCCATTCTTTCTAGTCTTATTTAATTCTCTCTATAGAGAAAAACTATTTTTGTCTAACCCTCAAGACACTTGGCAGATCTTATGATCTGAATCTTCTCCCTGTTTTAAGAGTCCTCTTTCCCTGTTGCAATAGTCTCCCTCCCACTGTGGCTGTGGTTCTTTTCCCTTCTTGAAATAATTCCTTTGAATGAGTCTCTCCTTACTAAATTTGGATTTGTATTTTATTTGACAGTATTGGAATAGCCCCACCATCCGCCTCTCGGTTTGTTATATAATGGTGGCTTGCATATGGCTACCATGCTGGCAGCTGTGCCACTGGTATTCCAAATACCAACATGATAGACAAGTTTCAGCAGAGCTTCCAAACTAAGACAGACCAAGAAATTAGCCAATGAAAACCCTATGTATCACAATAGAACATTTTCCTGATATAGTGCTAAAAGATGAGCCTCCTAGGCTAGAAAGCATTCAAAATACACAGTGGTTGCAAAAATGCACTCTAGCATATCAATGATAATGAAGACGGAACAGGATAGAGCAATGTTTTATTCTGTTGTATATGGGATCACAGTGAGTTAGAACTCACTCAAAGGCAACTAACAACAACAACAGTGAAACAACCAGGGTCCTACAGTCAGTGAGAAGGTATGGAAGATGATGATGGTGCAGGCTGAAGGGCTGTTTGTATTCTTCTCTTCCACATTTATACTGTGTTGTTAATAATTTCACCTGTTCAGGTCTCTCTAACTCCACTATGACTTTTCAAGTACAGGGACTGTGTCTTTGTCTTTTATATATGTCACAGTGACTAGCATCAGGTTGGGTATAGAGGACTTCAAAATAGGGAAAATAGAAGTCCTGGTAATTCCTGGGTCCCTGGAAATTCTCTGTAGATACAACTGTTTGTGACACGTAACGTAATGTACGTAATGTAAATATGTTTAAAGGCTGTGTGATTTATTGCTCCTGTCATGCTCTGCCACAAAAATCATATATATATATGAAAAAAAGAGATGCTAGCCTGCAGCAAAAATGCAGAAATACAATGAGAGCTTGAAGAAGGTGGACTGTTAAACTCTTAGCAAGGGAGGTGGAAAAAAATCCCAAGGTTCTTACACTGTTATCAGTATGTTCAGCTCCAGGCTGCATTTACTTGGCAATTTACTGACCTTTGAAATTACATTCAATACCTAAATATTTCCTGGCATAGTTGTCTTGATTGAGTCCTACTATCACAGATGCTTATTTATAAGCCTGGGTTGCTGCATTTTTTTTTTCTTTTTTTTTACTCCCTTGAGACTCAATTATCCTGGAACCAGGAAGAGATACCTCCACAGAGGTGGAGGTGGTCATCTCAGTAGCTATGACAAAAGGCAGAGGGAGTGAGGACCGGGCTGGGGCCACCACTGGGGAGGAAGGTCTAAAAGGGGTTCTTTCCCCTGCAGAGACTCCTTTTGTCATAGAACCATTGACTCTTAGTTACCCTAAATTTCATGTAAATTAACTCTGCCCAAAAACCTGAATAAGGAGCCCTGGTGGTGCAATGGTTAGCATTTGGCTGTTAACTGAAAGATCAGTAGGTTGAACTCACCAGCAGGTCCACTGGAGAAAGACCTGGTAGTCTGCTTCTGTAAAAATTATGACTTGACAATCCTATGGGGCAGTTCTACCCTGGTCTATAGGGTCGCTACGAGTCATGTTCTACTCAATCACATACAACAACAACAAAGCCTGTAATGGGGGGAGGGAGAGAGCAGTGGTGGTTCAGTGGTAGATTTCTTCCATGTGGGAGACTAGGGTTCCATTCAGGTCAATGTTCCTCAAGTGCAGCTACCACTCTTCTATCAGTGGAGGCTTCAACGTTGCTATGAACAAGTTTCTGTGGAGCTTGCAGAGTAAGATGGATTAGGACGGCCCTGTGATCCATTTTCTGAAGAAACCAGCCAATGAAAACTCTACGGATCACAATGGTTCAAACCTGTTGGGCATGGGGTCCCCATGAGTTAGGAGCCAACTCAACAACATCTAACAACAACAGCAAAGCCTGAGTATCTCCATTGATAAGGAACTTGCTCTCTCACCTGAGCCAAGTGTTCTGATTCCTAGTTCTAACTTTTAGCTGCCCCCCAGTCTGGGCTAGCCCATTACATTGGAATAGAACACCCGGAGTAGGAGTACTGGCTGGGGATGAAGGACACAGAGGAATGACACTGGGAAGGGATGACTACAGCCCAGTCTTAGACTCTTCACAGTGGATGGTGGCAGGACGTATCAGGTGTGCTGGAGAACACACGGCAAAGCGTCTCCGCTCAGAGTCTGTTGTTGCAGCAAAATGCAGGACGTGAGTAATTAATCTCTGTCAAGCTTGGGGAAGGGAGGAGAGTTTGAGGCAAAATAACCAGGCCACCAGCTCAGTTAAATTATTTTCTCTGAAAAAAAAAAATTATTATTTTTATTATTTTTAACAGCAGAGCTTCCTTTATCGATGCATTTTGCCTCATTGCCCCTCAGCACCCCTTACCAGGCATGAAGATATCTTCTGAGCCCTCTGAGGGAAACAAGATTTCCTTATCTTTCCATCTGTCTCTGTTTCTCCAACTTAAAAAATGAAATAATTCTTTAAGGGAAAATAACGTTTTAGAAAAAGAAGGAAGCTCTGTGTTGAAATATGCCTGTCTGAGACCTACGTCCAGTGCTTTAGCAAAACAGATGGTACTGTCCTTGGATTTTTACACCAAGGGAGAGTTTTATCATTATTGGACTCAAGATCTTTTTTTTTTTTTTTTTTTTTGCCACTAGCTGTGTGATCATGAGCAAATTGCTAGCCTCAGTTTCACTTTTTTGTAAGATGGGGTAATGATCAATACCATGCAGGTTTAATGGCTACAAAAGCACTGTCCAACAGAAATATAATGTGAATCACACATGAAAACTTCAAATTTAAATTTTAAAATGTCTTGTAGCCACGCTAAAAAAGTAAAAAAGAAACAGTTAAAATGTATTTTAGAAATATTTTTTATTTAATCCAATGGACCCAAAATATCATTCATTATGAAATCAGTATAAAAATTATTAATGAGACTTTTACAATTTTTTTTACACAAAATCTTCAAAATTCAGTAATTTATACTTAAAGTACTTCTCAATTCAGCCTAGCCACACTGCAAATACTCAGTAGTCACATGTGACTAAAAAAAAACTAGTGGCTACAATATTGGACAGCACAGCTGTATATGATTATTAATTCTACTTTTTTTTTTTAATAGCAGAGGCCCAAACACAGATATAAATTTGACAAAATCAGGTGGCTATTATAAAAATTTAAAAAAAAATGTAAAATGGAAAATTTCTTTCTCCAACCAGATGAGAAATTCCTCCACTGAGGACTAATTCATGAGTTCTCATTGTTGTTAGGCAGGGTTTAATTGGAAACCCTGATGGCATAGTAGTTAGTAGTTTAGCTGCTAACCAAAATGTTGGCAGTTTGAATCTTCCAGGCACTCGTTGGAAACTCTATGGGGCAGTTCTACTCTCTCCAATAGGGTCTCTATGAGTTGGAATCGACTCAATGGCAGTGGGCTTGCTCTGGCTTGGTCTAAGGGTTTAACTGGCTGATTTTCAGAGGTAGATGTCTTAGCCTGGAAGCTGTACTGAAACTTCCTCAGCATAATGGCAACACACAGGCCTCCACTGAGAGACAGGTAATGCCTGTGCATGAGGTGCATGGGCCAGGAATCAAACCCAGGTCTCTCATATGGATAATAAGAATTCTGCCACTAAACAACCACTGCCCCTTAAGAGGGACAATATATTAAGGATTGTTGTTGTGTGCTGTCAACTTGACTCTGACTCACAGCCCTATAAAACACAGTAGAACTGCCTCATGGGATTTCTAGCCTGTCATGGAAGAAATACAGCCAGAGCGCTCCTTGGAAGCAAGGATGGTGAGACTTCATCGTCTCATGTTCTTTGGACATGTTATCAGAAGGGACCAATCCCTGGAGAAGGACAACATGCTTGGTAAAGTAGAGAGTCAGCAAAAAAAGGAAGAAACTCAACAAGATGAATAGACAGTGATTGCAACAATGGGCTCAAACATAAAAGCAATTGTGAGGATAGTGCAGGACCTGGCAGTGTTTAGTTCTGTTGTACATAGGGTTGCTATGAGTCAGATCTGACTCGATGACACCTAGCATTAACAACAACAATCTTCATGGGAGTAGAAGTACCTCTTAACTCCTTATGGAATTAGCACCTCAGAGCTCTTCCTGCAAATGGGTTTTGAGGGACAGAAAGGTTGTAGAAAGGGCATATAATCATAAATTCCTAGAGGAGAGAAAAGCCTGTAGGTGGAATGAATGGAGAAAAAAGACAGGTTGGAGAACACAGCAAGGAACTCGCCAACACCACGATGTTGACAAATCTGTGATATTTTGCAAAAACGGCTCTGAAGACCCAGTTACCTTTGGCTGAGGACACATTTTTTCTCCAGGGAAGAAGAGGAGGAAGTGAGTGGCTTAGCCTTGGCCATAGCCCATGGAGGTTCCTGTCCTGCTTGAACTAAATGCCCTGCTTTACCCCATCTCCAGGGCCAGATCCCTAGAGTCCTTGACTGCACCTGGGGTCTTGATTCTGGCCTTTCAACACAGTTACAGCTCCTTCTAGGGTGGTGGACCCACTTCTCTGAGGCCATAAAAGTAAGACACAGGTGTGGGTAAAAAAAATTTACCCAGAGCATGGGCTGACAAGAAGTTATAAATGCAAAAATGTTATCAGGGTTAGGTAGCAAAGTCCATTTATTTTTGAGGAAATTGAATCAACCAATGTTCAAACAATAGTAGGTAGTAATTGATAATAATTAAAAAGCAACAATAATGTGTTTAATGTACTCCTGACCTCATCAACCTGAAATTTAACGGTGTTATTGCAGTGATGGGTCATAAAAACATACTCTCAGTTCCCAAATGAGTCTCCTGGTCTCTCTCTGAATTTATATTATTTATGCCTTTTATGCACCTGAAATGTTGCAGGCTGTGTTTAACCTAGACTGTTTTATAGTAATGCAACATCATTTGATGATGGTTGCTTGTGTTTCTAACACATTGCTTCATCTCTCCTTCTCTTTCTCTCTAAATGGAGAGGAGAATGTGGGAGGCAGGAATAAAGCAGTGATTTTAAACTGGAGTCCATTCTCTGCACCAACACCCCCCACCCCGATATTTGACACTCTATGGAGATATTTTGGTTGTCATGACTTGGGGGGTATATCAAATATACCATGGACTGCCAAAAGAATGAACAAATCTGTCTTGGAAGAAGTGCGGCCAGAATGCTCCTTAGAGGCAAGGATGGTGAGACTGGTCTTACATACTTTGGACATGTTGTCAGGAGGGATCAGTCCCTGGGGAAGGACATCATGCTTGGCAGAGTACAAGGTCAGCGGAAAAGAGGAAGACCCTCAATGATGTAGATTGACACAGTGGCTGCAACAATGAGCTCAAGCATAACAACAATTGTAAGGATGGCGCAGGACCGGGCAGTGTTTCGTTCTCTTGTGCACAGGGTCGCTATGAGTTGGAACCGACACGATGGCACCTAACAACAACAACAGTAACACTGATGTCTAGTGGGAGGAGGCCAGAGATGCTGCTAAACATCTTAAAATGCACAGGATAGTGCCTCCTCAACAAAGAATTATGGAGCTCAAAAGGCCTATAGAGGGAAACCTTGGAATAGAGGGTGGCAGAGTGCTGCAAGAAGAGAATAAAGGAGAGGAAATAGGTCATAAGAAAGACCGGGTTTGAGATTCGTGTTAAGATTTTTGTCCAAGACAAATACTCTGGCCTAGGCTCCAGTCCTGATCCCACTCTACAGTAGTGGACAGTCACATCCATTACACTTCTGGCCGAGATGTGAGGAGAATCTGTGAAGTGGAAGATTGCTTTCCATGGGGAAGAGGGAGTAGTGAGCAGAGGTATTACTGTATTTCCCCTGATGTTTTGTTATGAACTCCTAAGTCAAGTTATGGCTAGAAGCAGAGGGGATGGTTCAGTATGAGGCACTCTGATTCCATTGAGTTGATCCTTTTTTTTCGAACAACCATTACGTGTGCCCTCTTTAGGTTTGAAAATTATAGATTCAGTTGTGCATTAGAGAAACACTCTACCCTGGAGAAGTTCACCACTTCACAATAAAATCAAGCAATAGCCACAGAGGAGAAGCGCATAGGGTTGTGGGAGCCCTGAGTCTGGTGTCTTCCCCGAGAGAAAGCTTCCTGGAACTGATGGTATTGAAAGAAGTCTTAAAGGATAAGGAGTTATTTATCCAAAAAAAGGACCGGGCAGGGAGATTTTTCAAGCAGAGAGACTTCTGGAGCACAGGTAGGTCTGTGTACGTGGCAACAAGCAGTGTGCTGAGGCTGAAATACACAATATGAAGTTCCATCAGTTGTCATTTAGCCTAACTCAATCCTTTCCAATTCCAGTTCAGTCTGGTTCAATTCCATCCCAGCTATGTCCTTTAAAAAAAAAAAAAAAAAATGTCCTTTAGGCTTCCTAAATGCCTAATCCTGTGCTAAACTCGGAGTCCCTCTGTAGCCAAAAAGGTTAAGCACACTCAACTACTAACTGAAAGGTTGGTGGTTCAAATTCACCCAGAAATGCCTTAGAAGAAAGGCCTAGTAGTCTACTTCTGAAAAATCAGCTATTGAAAGCCCTATGGAGCACACTTCTACTTTGACAGATATGGGGTCACTGTGAATCAGAATTGACTAAATGGCAACTGGTTTTTTGTTTTTTTTTTTTCCCAGGCTAAGTCCTATGGGGGAAAATGTCAAATACATGAGATGATTTCTGTCATGGGGTGTCTTAAACACATGCAGAGGATCAAGACATGATCTGGCCCTGCCCAGCCCTCTGACCTGACATTCGTCCACTCTTCCCACCACTCAGCAGGCTCCTAGAACAGAAACACTCTGAACTTAACAGAGGGGTTTCTTGCTATCCCTATGACTCCCCCAGAGCTGTGCTCCATAGTTCCTTCTCAACTAAAATGGCACTGCCTCATCCCACCCTCTGCCTATCACATTTCCCTGTTTCCATTATAGTGTCCATCACTATCTGAGATCATCTTTACTTGCTTGCTTGTTTATTTATGGCCTGGGGACCACTAGAGCATGAGCTCCTCCATGAGAGCAGAGACCTGTCAATCTTGTTCACTGTGGTATCACCAGCATGGACTGTTATGGCTTGAACTTGCCGACAATAAGTATTTATATATACTTAAAGGATTTATCTAGGAAATAATCAAAGAGTGATTAGTAACACATTTCCTGGCAAAGGTGAGGCCCTAGTTGGGTCACCTAGCTCAGAAGTGTAAATGGGGGTCATATAAAGGGAGGGGAGACCACTTCTGGGGGAAATTCTCGGCAAGAGGAACCTCATAAATACCGGGTGTGTAGCAATTCTTTATTATTTTCCATCCTGGTATCTCTCCCTCTCCCAGATCCTGGAAGGAAACAATGAAAACAGCTCTAGATTTAAATGTGAACTCAATCACTTGCTGGCAGCAATTCTCAGGCAGGGGATGGCAGGGGAGAGCAGAGCAATTGGCTAGCTAGCCCTGAGTCCTCTGCTACTTGGGCTGCAGGAAACCAGCGTCCATACGGTGAGGAATGGCTTTCAATTTAGATTGCTGCCTATTGTGCTTCTTATCACATTACTGTAGTTCTTTATCTCAAACAGTTGTGTAAAAGGCTCAGTAGATACAAATACATTGCTTGGTACAGACTGGCATTCAAAAACAGGAGGTTCAGCAGGTTCATAAGTTCTTTATTCTCTCAGCCCTCTTTAAGTTCCCCCACCTCTTATTTTTCTCTTTTATGGAATGGGTATGAGGGTGACTGCACAGTGTTCAATAAAGCCTTTGGGCTTGACAACACGTAGTCTGAACATGGGTGTGCGTTCCTTGGCGGGGGGCGGGGGGGGGGGCTGTGAAATTCCAGTTTCCCAGGGATTCCTGGCTTGATGGAATTTATCAGAGGGGTTTGGAAGCAATCCCTCCCCGCGACGGGGATGGGGAGCTAGTTCCCTCAGCTAGGGCCTTTCCAGGCTATTGGGAATGAACCTCTGAGTTTATTTGTTGAATAATTTTGTCTATCTCCCACAATCCTTAATTATCTTGTGTATTTATATGTGTACTTAATTGTTGTCTGTCTTTCTTACTAGAAATGTAAGCCCCTCAAGGTAGAAGTCCTGAGCATCTTGTTCATCACTGTACACTTAGCTCATTTCCTAGAATATATTAGGCCCTCAAAGAACATTTGAAAAAAGAGTTGAGGTAATAGGGTCTGTCGGAAATGCCAACAAGTGCTGCCTTATAAATGGAGGAATTTTAAATTAATGTATTTGCAATCCTGATAATCCTTTGTTCTGCTTAGTTGTCTAATAAGGTAAATCAGTAGCATTCTCTGGCGCTACAATTAGGGAGGCCATTACTTAGCTTGGAGGATCAAAGTCCACGGCAAGTAAACTGTCTTGAAGTTGAAGACTAGTTGAAAGAGAAAAAGAATTTTCTAACGTTGAAATTTTAAAAGCAAAGCTTGGAGGTTTAAGTGATGGGTTTTACTCTAAGAAATAGCATAGTGGGATACAGAATATAACATCAAAACATTCTCCAAAACTACAAATCTTCAAGCAGAGTCAGGAGTAAAGAGTATGGCTAAGTTATGATAATATCTAGGCCCCGAGAAGGCACTAAGAACCCAGTCTTCTAGGCCTTGATCTGGGCTGTTTTTGAAGATAAGATAATAAAATCTCTGAAGGAAAATGAGGTGGATGAGAATTAATATGAGATTATAAAATTTGGTGCTTTCTTTCCTGCCCAGACCTATGTGGTACAGGAACAATCACACATCGCTCTAAGAATGAGGCATCCAGGTGGCTGAAAATCACATGGTGCACTTGATGTGGTAATGTACAAGGAATTGGTTGGGTGTCCCTCTGTGCACTGTGGGAGAAACAGAGATGTGCAAAGGGGACTCAGAGGGGGCCTGGGATTAAGGTGAGGATGCTGCAGTGTGGCAATCTCATGGCTGGAGGAAAATGGCAAAGTCCAGAACAGGGTCACCATCAGCTGGAGCTAAGATAACTATAAAGAGACCAAGCAGACTCAGCCATGTGCTACCAGGCACAAGAATAGGGCACTCACTTCCCAGACAATGGCTGTGCCAATGGAGGACAAGGCAAAACCAAAGGCAGCATGAGGGCAAGTGGTTCTTCCTTGGTAGCCATTACAGAGACTGTAGGCTCAATCTTCCCCTATACCCAGGATGCATTGTGAAAAGGAGGATAAAAAGGGAGTCCCTGAGACAGTTGAAAAAGCACAATTTATTTAACCTTTGACTAACATTGGGTGAGAAATTAATATAATGGCAGTCTTCACATGCACCACCAGGCTAACCCAGAGGCCATGACACAGAAAGACTCACAGACCAAATTTAAGTATTGGAATCACCATGTTCATTAAATCAATTGAAACATCCAGTGAGAAGAAGGGGGGAAGAGATGGAGTAAGTAACACACTTTGAGGAGGTGCAGTTGGCATGGAGGGCACCACCACCTGAATCCTGGGGTGCATGATGTCCATATGTCTGTCGTCTCTACTGTATTGGCCTTGCTGACTGATGATGTGGTTATGAGGACCAGAGTTATTTTGAGCAAGAAGCCCACGGAGGGAAGGCGCCCTGGGCCAATGACACACATTTTCTCTATCACAGAGATTTAGGGGCAAGTACACATGGCCAATAGCTGCAGCTGGCCAATTAGCCAGAAGAACAGCTGGCTAATTTCTGTTTTGTTTATGTTTCTTGGGTTTAGGACACATGTAGCGGAATGGGTGTCTCCAACGGACAGCCGAATGCTCATGAAGCGCTCATATATCTTGTGCCTTCTAGATATTTAGTGCCTCTGTATATTTAGTACCTCAAAAGTCTCATACATATTCAGTGTATAACAAATATTTAGTATCCAGGTGCCTCTTGAATATGAGATATCTTTTGCTCCTTCCAACCCTTCCTATCTATGTTTAGCACACACATGCTCTACTTACTAACCACTTATCTACACTTAACATAACTTAAAACATTTCTATTATGGAAGATAATATTTCCATTTTAAGAGATTTTAATTTTTAATATACTTGCAAAACTTATTCATCTATAAGAAAAATGGATATTTTCAAAAGCAAATGCTTATTACAGTTTCATGGCCTATTTACCTAGAAGAGAATTTTTAAACTAGAAATAAATGCAATATCTTTGATTGGCCAGATTAAAATTCCTTTCTCTCTCTCTCTTTTTTTTCCTGCTGTCATTGGGAGTGGGAAGTCAAGAGCAAGATGAAAACAGTTATCTACAAAGAAAGCTACATGATTTTCTACTTCCAAGCTTTATTTCATAAAACTTCAAACCTACCACACTTTGAAGAGCAGAATAACTCCACAGGCTTCTTTTCTAGCCCTTTTCTTCTTTGAGTCTCCCACCTCTTCCCCATTTTTGCTCAGTCTATTGCAGCTGCCTCTTTCAAATCTGGTCCCCTTCCCCCAATGTGGTGGTCATTGTCAGTCCCAGCTCAAGGCACACCAGCAGTTCTAGCTTTGCCTCTGACGACAAAAGAAAACACTCTCCTTGGGGTTGGAGAGTGGTTTGTGGCTCCCCGATTTCACACACACAGGTAGTTGCTGCCCGAGCTGCTTACTTCCTGAATGGGAAATGAAAGCATTCTCTAGGAGGAAAAGTAAGGAACTCCTAAGCTGTTTTCTGCTACTGTCTTGGAGATGATTGGCTGGGGTCTGCCGAGAGACCACCCACTCCGAAAAGGGCTATCCTGAAAGGGGGCAGAGGCACCAGGTCTGAGGACAGGTGGCACAAAAAGGGAAGAAGGAGAGCCTTGAGGCTTCAGTGACAAGCATTACCTACACAACTAAGCTAACAAGTCAGTCTTAAGGGTCTGTGAATGGGAGCATGGTCGCATTTAATTGTAGGTAAGACACCTTCTCATTTCCAGGGCCCTTTAGTAAACTCCTCATGGTCTAGACTGATGAAGTCCAGACTCCTTATGAAAACACCACTGGTCCTCTCAAATCTGATCTCACCCTGAGATCCCAGTAACTTTCACTGGCACAGCCTTCTCTACAGTCCCATGTGGCTACCGGCCCTTCCCCAAATACCCAAACAAGTGTACGCCTCCAAGATGCTAGTCATGCTCTGCCTTCTGCCTAGAGTATCCTTCTCCCTCTCCTTGTGCCCCTATTCTGCCTGAATTGTTCTCTGCCCTCCATCACTGTTGACTTGAGCCCGTATCACAGCTCTTAGCATAGCTCACCATCATGAGTTAAGAAATGTGTCTCTTCCTAATGTAAACTGTGTTTGCAGGCAGGAGCTGTATCTTAACTCATCATCACATATCCAGAACTACTTACCCCCAGTTCTCTGCACATGCTAATTCAATTCACTAATTCAATTGATTTATTCATTAATACCAAGCTGGTGCTGCACGTGGTCCCATCCCATTCATTGGCAAGACCTCTTACATCCCAAGACATGGTCCTCACTGATGGATACTGATTTACTTGGCTTAAACTATTGACTCCTTTTACTTTCCTGAGTAGAAAGAAAAAAGACCTAACTCCAGTCTGTTCCTTAGATGGTGATTTAGTAGAAGAACATTCTGTCAAAGTCCAAGAAATTGAACTGTATTCAACCATGGTGGGTGGTAGGCACAATTAAGGATGTTTATAATTAGCATTTGTGAACACAACTTAAGATTAAATGGTTATTGAGAGAATGCTCATGGGGTTTGAGGGCACTGCTTGGTTTCACTTTCCTGGCTAATGCTCTTTTTTTCATGCTGGAACTCAATTAAGCATGAGGAGCCAAGTGGGGAAAATATGTATTTTTCATAATGTGTTGCCTTTAATGAAGACAAAGTAGGAATGGAAAAGAAAAAGGCAAAGCACATCTGATTCATGGCTTGGTGGTTATTTGGAAAAAAAAGATAAATACTTGTAATCAAATGGACAATTGGTTCTTTAATACAAGGACTAGAAACATTGCCTCAACCCAGTGAATAAAGGCATTTTCCAAGTGAAAAAAAAAAAGAGTTCTCCCTTGATAGTTTTTCCTTTGAAAATCAACTCTAGAAATAAGGTTTCTTCCACCTTGGAAAACTTTGATGGTAAAGTGGTTCAAAGTACAATATGGAGGGATCATATCAACAGTGAGGGAGGATTAGCAATTTGGAGATTTCTTTTAGGATCCTAAAACGTTTGCCTGTCTGTTGTCCCAAGAAGGTGTATTCCCCAGGCCTAACATGGTGCTTGACAGTCCATGTAAGCCCTGTGTTCCTGCCAGGAAGGCATCCTCAGATGTTGAACAACGAACACTTCTGAAAGGACAACACCTTAATCATTACTATCTTAACGTGAGTTAATAGCTCATTTTTAAAGAATGAAGCCCATCTGGAGCAGTTATTTGAACGACTGGCTAGGATTTAATGATTCAATGAGAGATAGAACATAGGTTGTGTTATCTGCCTATCATCTCTCTCTTTCTCAATCACTTTCTCTCTCTCAATGTGTGTGTCTGCCTGTCTGTATATCTACCTGGTTAACTAGTGAGCTAGCTAAAAAAATTAATTTTTTTTTTCATGTATTCATCTAGTGAGGGTATGTGTGTGTATTGGGGCTTCATGCTGGCTGAGGCCCTTTCTTATATAAATGCTGTCACGCCAGAGACAATATAGCTTATTGTTTAAAAGCATGAGCTTTGCAGTCTGTCAGACCAGTGTTTGTATCCTGGCTCTGCCTTTTTAAGCTAAGGAGTACCTACTTCACAGGATAGAAATTCCTCAATAAGATAATATTTTAGTAGAATATGTGGTCCATAATAAACCTTCAATAAATGTTTGTGGTTGTTTTTGCAAGAAAAAAAAAAAATCCTCATCTCTTTGGTATTCCTCAAAGGGCAAGCTTAAAGCTTAAGCTCTGGTTGAGCAATATTTCCCTTGTTGCAGTTCTGACTTCTCAAATCAGACAAGGTGCTGGCGTGAGGACTCCTTCCTAGCTCTCACCCATTGCTGTCTGCTCACCTCCTGTGTCCTGTTGTCAGCCTCTCCCCCCATCCCCAGTGGCTGTCAGGGGCTGTTGCTCAGCTATGAAATCCCTGAGACTTGTGAGCTTATCGAGAGATGAATCTAGAAAATAATCTGGGTGTATTTTTTGAGAAGATCTGGGAACATTTCCAGGAACAGGTTGTTTTTGTAAGTATATTGGTCTTTGTAATGACTCTGGTTGCTTTTTTCTTAATTACATAAGCCATAAGTATTTATTACGAATAGTTGAAAAAGACAGAAATGTATAAAGACCTGAAGGGAAGGTGAGCTGGAGCCCACCAGCACTTCGCCTCTTCATTAGATCAGAGACTTGGTCATCTCCAGGGCCAGAGGAGGCCAGCCCTCAAGAGAGCAAGCAAGAGCAAATGTAGCACTCACTGGTGTGCTGGGTGCCATGGGGGCCTTGAGTATGTCTATTTCTGGCAGATGTGCCCAGTGTTTCTGCAGCAAGAAGGTGGTACCCAGGCATGGAAAGCTTCCCTAAGTCATCTCTTTTCTGACATCGCTTTGGAAACCAGAACAGTGGAAAGCCCTGGAAGCTACAGGATGCAGGAACTATGTCTTGGGCACAGAGGCCTGTGCTCTGAGCCAGAACTAGGGATAGAATCCTCAATGCAGAGCCAGGCCTGGGCTTGGGGAACGGTGTACTTACATGTGGTTGTGCTCAGAGTCCGGAGAGACATCTGAGAGGCAGCCCATCTGGGAGATCACTGGGTCATAAGCCAGATCAATGGAGGTAACTGATTAGAAAAGGAGTGTCCACTTGCATCATCAGCAGGCGGAGCTCAGAAGCCCTGACTGGAGAAATGACCTGAAATGATGGGAAGGAGGTAAGACCTGGGGTAATTTCTACACTAATGACTAATGAAAAAAAAAAAAAAAAAGTTGCCATTGGATCAATTCGAATTCATGGTGATTCTCTGTGTTGAACTGTATTGCATAGAGTTTTCAATGGCTGATTTTTTTCACCAGACCTTTCTTCCAAGTTGCCTCTGGGTGGATTCAAACCTCCTTTCAGTTAGCAGCCAAGTGCCTGAACCATTTGCACCACTCAGGGACTCCCAAAGATCAAAGAAATGTGCAGGCTTTTTATGGGAAGCCAGTGGCTAGAGACCAGGTCCTGCCTGGAGTCGATGGTGATGTTTAGGACAAGCAGAGACACTTCCAAACGACCTCTAGGCCAGCCCACTCATCTGCCATGTAGATGGTAGCCACCAAAAAATTTAAAAAAATGCAGAATATGATGCTTTTCTTTCCCCAGACCCAGTTGTAGCAGTTGTCTCACTCCAGTCCGTCTTTCTACTCCCCTCTACTCCATTCATTGTCAACCTGCCTCGTTACCTCATTGATTTGTGTTTATTTTCCAGCCCTTTGATTATTCCTCCAACCTGGCCTTCAGATGTGGTTTCCAGCTCCTGGCCACTTAGAGTTGTACCTCTCTGGTCCTGCCCTACCCTTGGGACACCACTCCTTGTGTTTCCTCTGCCACATTATCACCCTCAGGGGATCAGCCAGGTACAGGGAAAAAGTGAGTAGCCGTGGCCTCAGGCAGTGACAGTGAGGATGGGGAGAAGAAGGAGGGATTTGAGAGGCATGCCCAATTTAGGCTTGGCCAGATGGGGTGATGACCTTAGCGGACAGGCTGAGGAAAACTGAAGTAACTAGGGAGGTCTCAGAGATCTGCAAGTTCAAATGAACCTGTCTGTTGGGTCCTCTCCAGAAGTTCCAGGGGGAAAATCTTTCTTGTCTCTCCCAGATTTTCTTGGTTTGCAGCTGAAGCATAACCCCATCATCACATGGTGTTCTTCCCATTATCTGTCTCCTCTTTTATAAGGACACCAGTCAGATTGGATTAGGGCCCACCCTATTTCAATATGACCTCACGTTAACTGATAATCTCTTCAAAAACCCTATTTCGAAACATGTTCATGTTCACAGGTACAGGGGTTAGGACTTCAACATATCTTTTTGAAGAACACAATTCATAATTCACTCTATAACGGGGTCCTTGATCCAGACTCCTGGCCATTTACCTGCACAGAGGATGAATGCTGGGCCCATCTGTCTCTGCTCCATGGTAACTGCTACCCAATTACTCAGCTGTGGTGGGAAGGAGGAAGTCCATCTTTGTAGTACGGGGTTCTACCTCAGCCTTGTTTCTGTGACTGGCTTCCTATGTCACACTGCGGTGAGTGTCGGAGGCCACTTTCCTGAGACAACTGATCCCTGCATGGTCTGGCGGTGTCCGGCTGGAGTTTGTTCGTGCTCAAACTGAAACGTCCTGTGAAATAACCAACGGAAGGTAGGTAACTTGGTGCATCCGGGAGCCCTGGGTACTGTAGCTAGTTACTCTGCCATGAATTAGTTATGTGACCTTGGAAAAGGAACTTTGCCTCCCTGGACCTGTTTCCACTTTGCCAAATGGAGTCACTACCTGCATGGACTCTTTTTCAGAAGTGTTTGAACTAAAATACCGTGTATATTTGAGACTGAGATTGGGCTGAGATTTGCTGTTACAAATTTTTGCTTTCTTCGGTTTTGCTGGGAACTGAATCAGGCAGCTCAAACAAATATTAAAAATGGGAATATAAAAAACAAAAACAAAAATGTTGGCTTCTAGTCAATTAAATAGACTGCTGAGGAAACAGCCCATTGGAGACAGAAGGCTGCAGTTCTCAGAAGTGAACAGAAGAGGGCACCATAAGCCCACACTAACGAGCACGTGGGGCTAGGCCTTTGCCTTCTGATTTTAACGCTCGCTCAGATTTCGGTTTTTCAGATTTCGGTGGCAAGCCTACTACACTGATGTTGTCTGCATAGGGGTTAACATGAGACAGCGTATCAGAAGTCAGCCTGACTCTTCATCCAATTCTGACCTTGTGCTTTTGCCTGATCTGGAAGACCTCTTCATTCTCCCCAGTTCTATAACCGAGGTCACTGTCTTTATTCATGTATCTGAATCCCTGTCCTGAGAACTAACTTGTGTGTGTGTAACACACGTGTGAGTCTTAAAACCCCTTTCTGGTGTACACCCAATGTCACTCCTCTGGTCAAAGAATGGCCTCATCTGGCAGGAATTATTCTCAAGTACCTCAAGGCTGAAGGATAAGGGGTGATATCTTTTTAAAATAGGCCAGGTGAACTGCCTTCTTCAACAAAGGAAGCTTGAGGTGAAGTCCAAATTCTTGGCTCAGCTAGAAGGTGTGGGAAGAGAAAGAAGGGGTCTTTGCTCACTGTCTCCCAAGGGATGCCTGCAACTTGGACTTAGGAACCACCAGGCCAGCCCAAGCTCATGCACCTTAATTATCTGAGGAAGGAGCAGCAGGCAGAAGGCTTGCAATTCAGGTCAATTACAGTGGCATTTGCTCAGTCCATTTGAGACAAGGAGTGTGATGTTCTCGCAATGCCTGGGACATAAAGCTGAAAGTAATAACAATATCCTTATCCAAAGGAAGGGCAGCCAGGAATGAAGGAGATGGTTTACTAACTTGTCCCCTTGAACCTTTAGTACGTGTATTGATTTACCATATATACAGTGAAACCTGTGAGAACCGGAAATTGACAGGATGCCCTTGTTTTACCGGGTCTCTCAAATATTCTGCCTTTGATGGTATAGTCTTGTCACTTTTCTGTTGCTCTCTTTTAGGGGAAAATACTTAAGTTTTCCTTCTGACAGTTTTCCGCCTTACACAGGTTCTGGTTTTCGCAGGTTAATGATATATCTCTTTCATCATTTCCTAGTGGTTTCATTCGTTTATCAGGGAAAGTTCTTATAGTCCACACTTGGTTCAGGGTGAGGCAGGGCCTCCAACATGGATATCAGCTTAAATACTCATATTCTTCATATTAAAGGCTGTGGCGGGTGTCCAGAGAACTACCTCCCAGACCCTCAGTCTATTATTACTATCATTAGCATGCTTATTTGCTATCTTAAGGCTCCACTAATGAAACTCGACCAGCCCCCAAATTTTAGGCTTCACAGAGAAAAGAAAATGGACCTGGTTTCAAATCCAGAGTTTTGAGTGGAGTGGGGAGAGAAAAAAGGTAGGGCTTAAAAAGTCAGCACAGGAGATGAGTGTGGGAGGACAGGTGCTGGGCTTGGACAGAGAAGAAAGCCAGCAAAAAGTGGGGTGCGCGTGAAAGCAGCAGAGAAGGAGAGAGCGCAGAGCTGCAAAAAGAGCCCTCTCTTCTGGGAGAAGCCACGGATAGGGCTGGTGGCTACATGCGGCAATGGTCTAGGGCGCCCTCTGCTGGAGGTTGGGGTCTGCAGTCGTTCGGCAGCTGAAGG